>NC_065593.1:55799060-56110321 GCF_024542745.1 Macaca thibetana thibetana | reverse complement strand
CCGGCATTTTTCTTAAAGTTGTAAGCTTTAAAGAATTGAATAATTTCAGAATAACTTTGATAAGTTTACTACTTAAGCACCGTCTGTGGTGTGATGTTAATTATGACCTTCTTTTTCATTTGTGCTGGAGTAAGACTGGGTTTTCCTAAGTTTTATATAAGTCATAAAGCATATCTGAGCCCTTGCCTGGATCCTCAGAGGGAAGCTGTTTCCTGCGCTTGCTAAGTCTTACTGTATTGCTCTCAGGCAGTAGGGTACAACTACTCTTCAAATGTTGTATTAATCATCTGGCACCAATAATATGCCTCCTTGCATTGCTCATATCAGCTATATATTGACATTCAAAAGAGGAGGAGATTGAAAGCAAATATCTGATAGTGATTTTTGTTTGTCTATGGGAAAAACCCTTTGCATATTATAAAACTGACTCAGAATATTTTGAACAACTATCTTGGTCTAGCTTGACTGGTCTATAACACAGTGTTTAATAATATATTAGGAATTAGTATTATATTTAAAATTAGAAATGAGAAAAGAGAACATAGAATAATTTGTGCCACACAGAATGCCATATGCCAGAAAGCACACAGGAGAAAACTCCATAAGCCCTGAAAATCTAGTTCTTTTATAGAATGTTGGTTAAAATACAACCCTGGGACAAGAAACTTATGGTATTAGTAATTATATGAGGCCAGGCACAGTGGCTCACACCTGTAATCCTAGCATTTTGGGATGCTGAGGCAAGTGGATCACTTGAGGTCAGGAGTTCGAGACCCGCCTGACCAACATGGTGAAACTCCATCTCCACTAAAAATACAAAAATTATCCGGGCATGGTGACACATGCCCGAAGTGCCTGAAGTCCCAGCTACTCGGGAGGCTGAAGCAGGAGAATCACTCGAACCCAGGAGGCGGAGGCTGCAGTGATCGGAGATTGCGCCGCTGCACTCCAGCCTGGGCAACAGAGCGAGACTACATCTCAAAAAAACAAAAAAACACAGCAATAGACAGATTTGACCCATACGTGTATTGGTGCTTTTATGAATAATGTTTTCTCATTTATTTGAGTATTTTTATGTTAATGATTCGAATTGTCATACTATAAAGGAGCTTACTATAGTGCTGTAGGGCCTACCGTCCCATGTTGGTATTGCTCCAAAGATAAACTTTTTTGACTAAATTGGAGATTGCCCTCATTTGGGGTAGGGAATGGGGGTGCTTAGTCCAGTGATTTAACAAGCATTTTGGTCTCAGGACCCTTTTTTCACTTAAAATTTGTTGAGAACAGCATGTAACTTGTTTTTCTTAGCAACTTGGAGAAATTTTAAAAAATACTTAATAAGTAATTCAGGCTGGGCATGGCGGCTCATGCCTATAATCCCAGGAGTTTGGGAGGCTGAAGCTGGGAGTTTGATACCAGCCTGGGCAACAGAGTGAGACTCCATCTCTACAAAAATTCAAAACATTAGCTGGGCATGGTGGCAAGCACCTATAGTCCCAGCTACTGGGAGGCTGAAGCAGGAGGATCACTTGAGCCCAGGAGGTTGAGGTTTCAGTGAGTCATGATTGTGCCCCTGCACTCTAGTCTGGGTGACAGAGCTAGACCCTGTTTGAAAATAACAGCAACAAATAAATGATCTGTCTTGCACTTAAACATTCACTGGACATTTTATTGTTCACTGGGTCACGCAGATCTTCCAAATGTTACACATTACATTATGTGGAATCAAAAATTCACATTCATTAATATCGTCACAAGTCTGTCAAATCAGAAATGGCTTTTAAAATATTGGGAAAGTCCAAGTGCAGCAGCTCACACCTATAATCCCAGCACTTTGGAAGGCCGAGGTGGGCGGATCACGAGGTCAAGAGATTACGACCATCCTGGCCAAAATGGTGAAACCCCGTCTCTGCTGAAAATACAAAAAATAGCCGGGCGTGGTGGCGCACACCTGTAGTCCCAGCTACTCGGGAGGCTGAGGCAGGAGAATCATTTGAACCCAGGAGGCAGAGGTTGCAGTGAGCTGAGATTGCACCACTGCACTCCAGCGTGGCGGCAGAGCGAGACTCCGTCACACACACACACACCCCAAATAAAATCTTGGGAAAATGTTTAAGTTCATGATTGTTGATACAGTTTTCAAAAACACTAATATTTGCTTTAAAAAATCAGATTTTATTATTGGCAGCAAATATATCATCATTGGTTTTCCTTGAAGTGACAAGTTCACTTTGTTCATTTGCAAGAAAATGTCTGCTGGTGAAGCAGGTTTCAGATAATCAGTTTGTCAGTAGTTCTGCCAAGTAAAAATAGTGTTCCATGAGCAAAGCTCTAGTTCATTTTGCAACTCAGTTGTACTGTGCTTTTTCCTGAGAATTCATAAAGCAGCAGAGTGCTTTATGCATACTTTCCCTTTCATCACAAAAAATACTTTTTAAAAATGCACTAAAGGCTCAAGATAATTAATAATTTTTGCTGCTTCATCAAGGACATCTTAAGTGGAACTCCCTTAAAAAAAAAAAACTGAGTGGAGAGTGTAATGACTATTGGTATAGTTTGGTGCCTCTGCCTTGATTTGTGCTAATAATGTGCCAGCAGTTTTGTTCACCTTTGTTTTTGTATTCTGATTGCAAATATCAACACAGTGAAAAAGGCAGATAATATTCTAGTATTGCTATGAAAATACCTTTGATTTCACGAACCTCCAAAATAGTCTGTGAGATCCCCAGAAGTCCAGAGACTACACTTTAAAGAAAACTGGCTTAGTTGTTTACGTATGTTTCCTTTGACTCCCAGACCACATAGATCAAGGGGGGGGGGATCAAACAGAGGCAAATGACTGGGGTTTTTAGCTTGGTTACTAAATAAAAGCAGTGCCATCACCTAAGATAATGAAACAGGATGCGGAATAGTGTGCTGGAAGGAGGAAGTGAATTCCGAGCTTCAGGTGGCTTGAGGAACATAGAGGTATGGGAATCTTAATATTAGTGCAGCTCAGAAGTTTTTTCTTAGGGTTAGGTAACCTCACCATACTAGTGGTTTTTGAGAGAGAAGAGGGCAGAAGAGACCTTGTGCAGCACCAACATTTACGGGTCCAGGAGGAAGAGAAGAGGATGATAGTACAAGGACATCAGGAAAGAATTAGAAGGATATCGGTATTGTCCAGTGCTTCAGAGAAGTCAGATAGAATGGGGACTAAGCCTTGACCATTGGATTTGGTAATAAGATTACTGGTAACCTTTGCCAGAGCAGTAGGGGATGAAATCCAGATTATGGAAGAGTGAAGAGTGCAGAGACAGTTATTTATACTATTCTTTTTTTTTTTTTTTTTTTTTGAGACAGAGTCTCACTCTGTCGCCCAGGCTGGAGTGCAGTGGCCGGATCTCAGCTCACTGCAAGCTCCGCCTCCCGGGTTCACGCCATTCTCCTGCCTCAGCCTCCCGAGTAGCTGGGACTACAGGCGCCCGCCACCTCGCCCGGCTAGTTTTTTTTTGTATTTTTTAGTGGAGACGGGGTTTCACCGTGTTATCCAGGATGGTCTCGATCTCCTGACCTCGTGATCCACCCGTCTCGGCCTCCCAAAGTGCTGGGATTACAGGCTTGAGCCACCGCGCCCGGCCCCCTATACTATTCTTTAAAAGTTTTGGGGTAAAGGGAAAGAGAGATGTTGGGCAATTAAATATGAGAGAGAGGCTGTACTGAGGACAGAAGATACTTAAGTAAATTCCTAGGCTGAAAGGAAGAAGCTAGTAGAGAAGATACTGATGAGCACTTTGATCTGAAAGAAAAGAAAACTGATGAAACAAGTTGGTATTACAGATGAGGTACAGTTAGCTCTGTAGTATAATCTGTACTTCTAGTGAAGTGAGAAGCTGATGAAAACTGGATTCCCTGGCCAGAGAAATGCACAGACCTGTGATATTTGGCATACTTTTTTTTGTGAACACGGGAATTCCATACTAATTTTTTCTGTTTAATTATTGTTTAGTTTGATGTGTCTTGCTTTAAATCCATTTCTTTCAACAAAAAGACTTTTTTTTAATGCAGATGATTTAATTTTAACAATCTGTGATTTTCTCCGAATCGAACTTGTGTTTTGGCAACTTTCAGTCTGTAGTAACAAATGACAAGAAGAAGGGTGCAATTCTTTCTCTTGTGCAGGGATTTTGCCTCCCCCTTTCTTTCAGTTGAAAGATACTTGGGTCTCTCGAATAACTGGTACAATTAGCTCCAGAGTGCTTTCTTTCTGGAGGCAGTTTAGACAACAGCACTCAAGTAGTGCTTTTGTTAAAAATATATGTGTTTTTAAATGTGCTTGTATTTCTAACATTCTTTTCTCCTTTCTCTTCTAGTCTGTTCTCTGGGGAGGCAGTAAGGGGCCGTGGAGCTGGCCTCGGCCTCGGCCTCGGCATCGGGAGAGGCTGGACTTCCTGTCTCTCTGTGCTGAATGGCTGCGATGGCGCCCGCTCTCACTGACGCAGCAGCTGAAGCACACCATATCCGGTTCAAACTGGCTCCCCCGTCCTCTACCTTGTCCCCTGGCAGTGCCGAAAATAACGGCAACGCCAACATCCTTATTGCTGCCAACGGAACCAAAAGAAAAGCCATTGCTGCAGAGGATCCCAGCCTAGATTTCCGAAATAATTCTACCAAGGAAGACTTGGGAAAGCTGCAACCACTGGTGGCATCTTATCTCTGCTCTGATGTAACATCTGTTCCCTCAAAGGAGTCTTTGAAGTTGCAAGGGGTCTTCAGCAAGCAGACAGTCCTTAAATCTCATCCTCTCTTATCTCAGTCCTATGAACTCCGAGCTGAGCTGTTGGGGAGACAGCCAGTTTTGGAGTTTTCCTTAGAAAATCTTAGAACCATGAATACGAGTGGTCAAACAGCTCTGCCACAAGCACCTGTAAATGGGTTGGCTAAGAAATTGACTAAAAGTTCAACACATTCTGATCATGACAATTCCACTTCCCTCAATGGGGGAAAACGGGCTCTCACTTCATCTGCTCTTCATGGGGGTGAAGTGGGAGGATCTGAATCTGGGGACTTGAAGGGGGGTATGACCAATTGCACTCTTCCACATAGAAGCCTTGATGTAGAACACACAACTTTATATAGCAATAATAGCACTGCAAACAAATCTTCTGTCAATTCCATGGAACAGCCGGCACTTCAAGGAAGCAGTAGGTTATCACCTGGTACAGACTCCAGCTCTAACTTGGGGGGTGTCAAATTAGAGGGTAAAAAGTCTCCCCTGTCTTCCATTCTTTTCAGTGCTTTAGATTCTGACACAAGGATAACAGCTTTACTGCGGCGACAGGCTGACATTGAGAGCCGTGCCCGCAGATTACAAAAGCGCTTACAGGTTGTGCAAGCCAAGCAGGTTGAGAGGCATATACAACATCAGCTGGGTGGATTTTTGGAGAAGACTTTGAGCAAACTGCCAAACTTGGAATCCTTGAGACCACGGAGCCAGTTGATGCTGACTCGAAAGGCTGAAGCTGCCTTGAGAAAAGCTGCCAGTGAGACCACCACTTCAGAGGGACTTAGCAACTTTCTGAAAAGCGATTCAATTTCAGAAGAGCTGGAGAGATTTACAGCTAGTGGCATAGCCAACTTGAGGTGCAGTGAACAAGCATTTGATTCAGATGTCACTGACAGTAGTTCAGGAGGGGAGTCTGATATTGAAGAGGAAGAACTGACCAGAGCTGATCCCGAGCAGCGCCATGTACCCCTGTGAGTAGACCTCATGCATGATAGCATTCTTGAGAAATGTTGGCGCAGGGAAGAATGAATGAATCCCTACCATGGAGAGAATGTGATTCTTTGTACATAGGTGTCTAGGTTCCATTTGTTTTTTTCCCTGGTGTTAGGTAGGTGAGTGCATATACATGTTAGTGAAGAAATGGAAGATATTTTTGCTGTAGTGTTGTGGTGGTGTAGTCTAAATGGTGGTGATTTCCTTTTGAAGTCTTATTAAGAAAAAAAACTAGGAGACATCTTACGTGTAAAATTGTACTAGTACCTCTTTAAGAGTGAATAATTAGATTTCTTTTGAAACTATATATAGGACATGACAAGTTAATGGCCTGATTGTTCAGATTTTGTTGTTTCCAGTAAGCAGGGACAAATGTTGAGTTGACCTAGTTACCTTTGTAGGAAATTACAGTTGATTTTGATTGAACTTTGAGCAGAGAGCATATCCAGTCTTCAATTTTAACACTTGAGGTTTTCTTACATTTTAAGGACTGACAATTAGAAAATGCTTCAGAATATTTAATACATTGCCTCCAAGCACAGTCCACTTTCACAACCTGACTGTCTTCCTATTTAAAAAAAAAAAAGCCCATTTTAATTAGATTTGTTAAGCTGAGTTAAATGTATTAATGTATGTGGAATAAATTCTTACCTTTTTTTTTTTTTTTTTTTTTTGGGGAGACTGAGTTCCGCTCTGTCACCCAGGCTGGAGTGCAGTAGTGTGATCTCAGCTCACTGAAGCCTCTGGCTCCCGGGTTCAGGTGATTCTTGGGCCTCAGTGTCCTGAGTAGCTGAAATTACAGGCACCCGCCATCACGTCAGGCTAATCTTTTTCTTTTCTTTCTTTCTTTCTTTCTTTCTTTTTTTTTTTTTTCTAAGTAGAGACAGAGTTTCACCATGTCGACTAGGCTGGCTTCGAACTCCTGACCTCATGATCTGCCCACCTCGTCTTACTGGTTTTTCTAAATCTGTTGATTTGAGAAAATTTTACATAAGCTTAAAGGGTGGCGCTCCAAATTGGCATGGTGGAGACAGAGATGTTTCACTCTTGTCACTCCCGATTCAGCATCTATGTACTTAGATAAAGCAGTACTATATTATAACATACTTAAATGTTAAATAAGTGCATTTATCTACTTAGGAATCTCAGACTTGAGAGGTAGCATGAGGAGTTGGAAAAGAGGGGCAGGATAGTTGACTAGTAGATCCTCTTTCATTTCCTCTTTGCTAGAGGCTGACTTACTAGAAAAGGCTGAAAAGGATGAATATGCGGGAAGAATTGGTGTTTCCTTGACTGTATTAAAAGATGACTACGATTTTCACTGGAGTGTTTGGTTGTTGAGACAGCCGTGATTTTTTAAAGTAAATTTTCTGGTTCCCCAATTTTGTTTATATTATCTGCATGGATAACATATTGTATCTGAAATGAAACTTTTTTTTTTTTCTATTTTGAGGGAAGAAATGGATAATTTTTGCTGAATTTCTTCCTTGTAGACCTAGTTCCATTATCATTTGTTAGTTCACTGTGCTCAAGTTCACTTCTGTGTTTAGATTTAAAGCAAATATGTTTCAGAGGCTTGCTTCTTCTGTAACCCACCTTTCTTTGAATGGATTAGTAGCTTAATTCAGCTTGCTAATATTCATGGCATTATCCCCCCTAACTTTGCTGTTTAAATCACTGCTTTAAAAATATCTTGGTTAATGTTAAATATTTTGTGCTGAGAAGTATAATAAACACTGTAGTTAAAGGATTTTAAATTGCATGTACTTATTTTGAGTATTTAACAGAAAAACATCTAGATTCTATAAGCTTATTGTTCTCAGGATACATTGCATTGAAAACATTTCTGAGTTTTGGTACTGTTGTAGGTAAGTGTTACAAACCAATGAAATAAAAATAGCTGAGAGAATTGTTCTTATTCTATAGGATAATTTAGTGACTTGAAAAAACCTTAAGTCTATTCATTTACTACTTAGTTCTACACATTCTTCTCACATAATGGTTTATGGTTTGGAAGGGTGTGAAGTGTATAAGAACAGCCAAAGGATGGCTTTTAGGAAACATTTTGGGATCAGTTGAATCCTCTTGCAATTAAATCAACTGAATGATACTTTAAAAAGTAGAATTTTCATGCATTAGATCATATTAAAGAAAATTTGGGTACTGAAAGTACTCCGAAGTAAATGCTCTTTTCGCATATTGTAATTGTATTTAGGGCCTGACATGGTGGCTCATGCCTGTAATCCCAGCAGTTTGGGAAGCTGAGGTGGGTGGATCACTTGAGGTCGGGAGTTCGAGACCAGCTTGACCAACATGAAGAAACCCCGTCTACTAAAAATACAAAATTAGCTGGGCCTGGTGGCACACGCCTGTAATCCCAGCTACTCGGGAGGCTGAGGCAGGAGAATCGCTTGAACCTGAGAGGCGGAGGTTGTGGTGAGCTGAGATTGTGCCATTGCACTCCAGCCTGGGCAACAAGAGCGAAACTCCATCTCAAAAAAAAAAAAAAAAAAAAAGTTTTTTTTGTGGAAACCAAAACCACCAGTAAAGCATAAATACTTTAAAGTTCTTGTTGAGCAGGATCACCGGGTTGACTTTTAAGGCTGGTATTTGTTTAGCCAAGTGTTTGTTGATCTTCTGAGTATTTTAAAAGTTTTCAGCAGTTGGCCAGACAATGAGAATGGAGGCATTGCTTTAATTTAAAAAGAAGAAGAAAAAGTTGTTCTTTGATGCTGAGAAATGAATCCTAGAATGTAGTTAGTTAATTCTTCAGGAACTTGACCCAGCTGATGAATTTCAGCTCCCCGCGCTCCCTTTCAGCAGCCGGTGTATTTTACTCTTTTGCCCAAGATATAATATGGTAGGCTAGGTTTCATCTAGGCAGCCCTAATGAAAATATTTAATAGAGGAGACTGTTGGAATGAGCTGTTTTTAAATGATGTTGCTTAAATTGCAAGTGGATAGTTCTGTGGAAATTACAATCCCTTTCTTCACTAAGAATTCAATTGTTTTTTCTTTCCCACTTCCCAGAGGAGAAACAGTGATCCATTCTATGTCGTTGGTACATGCTAGCTGTAGAATGATTAATTTTTCTATGTTGTTGAATGTTTAGCAGATTGTATGTTCATCATTGTATTACTTGACAGTAAACTATATTGCTAAATGAGACTTTAGAGAGGGTTTCTTTTTTATTAATTTTTATGGTTGACTGATTTTATGTTTGGTTTAAAACTCTTGCTCTTTTTGTTTTAAACTGTTTTTGGAAAATCTTCATGAAATATTTCACATACCTTCCTTCCTTGGTACAGTGGACATATAACTGCTTCTTTGAAAATTCTGCAGTATCTTGGGTTTGATATGATGTCACTAAACAATGATATAAGTCATCACTGTGGAAGGTACAGGAATTTAAACTTTATCTCCTTGAATATGGAATTAAGGAAGCTGCATGCTTCCATAAATATCTTAATGTTTAATTCTTAATTGTAGATGTAGAAATAAAAGCATTTAATTATCATATGTATGTAATGTATTTGCTGAGTTGTGCTTGCTGTTCTTTCTTTTTTATATTCTTTGTTTTTCCCTCTTAGAGTTGTCTCTTTTTTTTCCCCTGCAATTTTGTTTACTTTCTGGACCCATTCCATATTTTGCTAAATTTGGTTTTCGTTTTCTGGGCCCTGTGCTTATAAACTTCTATATAGTAAGTACTTGTTGTTAAAATAGTATTTTTTTTTCTAGAAATTCTCTTTATTGTGCTCTTAAATCAGCAGTGTTCTGGGTACCTGGACCACATTATGTAGGTCTCTCTCTCCTAAGGTGTGTGTGTTTTTTCTTTTTTTTTTTCCCCTCTTTTTTCTCTCTCCCCAAAGTTGTTTTTTTTTTTTTTTTTTTTTTCTCCCAAGTGTTACTCTAGGCTTATCTTGAAGTTCAGTATAAAAATAACCTCATAAACCATTTCATTGTGATTACTGAAATATTGTTGAGGATATTCTCTGTATTCTGTAATGCCTTCTGTATAAGGACCTCAGGGAGAAAGTTGTGCAGCCAAGAATAATTGTATGTTTGTCTAAGCTTTTAGTCTGTTTTTATTACCTGGGTGCTGTAATTGTTCACTAGGTTTCTGTTTTCCTATTGACATCTGGAAGTTTAGAGCTAAACTTGTGGATCTTTTTGTTGTACCTTTTTAATAGCTTCATTTTGTTTCCCTGTTTTCATGTTTTTATTTCTGGTTGAATGTATGCTAACCTGTGTTTTGACTAATAGTCTCCTGAAGTCTGTTTCAGATCAAGATTGGGTAAAAATAAACTATAGATGCAGTTCAGTGACACTAAAGCGCTTATTTTAATTTTTGATGGTCTTGATTGCAGTGAGTTTTCTCACCCTGGGGAAATTTTTTTTTTTTTTTTTTTTTTTTTTTTTTTTTTTGATAACAAGTCTTGCTCTTGTTGCCCAGGCTGGAGTGCAGTGGCGTGATCTTGGCTCACTGCAGTCTCTGCCTCCCGGGTTCAGGCGATTCTGCTGCCTCAGCCTCCTGAGTAGCTAGGATTACCAGGCCGAGATGGGTGGATGACGAGGTCAGGAGATCGAGACCATCCTGGCTAACACGGTGAAACCCCGTCTCCACTAAAAATACAAAAAATTAGCCAGGCGTGGTGGCGGTTGCCTGTAGTCCCAGCTACTGCAATAAGCTGAGATCGCGCCACTGCATTCCAGCATGGATAACAGCGAGACTCTGTCTCAAAAATAAATAAATAAATAAATAAAATAAATAACAAATTGTAACTCTTACTTGAATTTGTTAAGAATACACAGATGATGTTGCCAAAGTGGCAATCAAATTGGTTTGTCATTTTTTACTTTTTATGTGTGTTTGTATGTATGTATATGTTTGAGAGACAGTCTCGTTCTGTCACCTGGGCTGGAGTTCAGAGGTGTGATCTCAGCTTATTGCAGTCTCTGCTTCCCAGGTTCAAGTGGTCTTCCTGCCTCAGCCTCCGGAGTTGCTGGAGGTGTGCACCGAACACCTGGCTATCATTTTTCTACTCTTTAGCATTTCATAGAGTGGTGGGTTGAGAGGAACATCACCCAGGGTACCCAAGTCTTCTCAGCTAAACCCTTCTCTGCTAAAAACTAGCTGTAGGACTAATGTAACCATTTTTCTAATTAAAGTGAGGGAGCTGACCCTATGTGACCTTTAAGTCTCAAACTACTTTGAAATGTGACTATTTATCTTTAACATGAATGGAACTGTTCTCATTACCATTTTTTGCATGGGGGAAGCTGAGGCAAAGGACTTAGCAAAGCACTGGTATAACTTGAAACAAAACAGATTTCTTGACTTGTGACTTAAAGCTTTGGTTCTTTTAATACCTTCATTTCTTTGGTTTATTTACTTTTCATAGTCCATTAAAGTGATTATCGTATTTCTTGATGTATGGGATAGAAATGTGGGAATAATTTCATTGTATTCTTACAGAATTTACTTCAGAGCTGAGTAAACTTTCATTTGTTGAACACCTTTGATTTAGTGCCCCTTGGCTTTTCTCCTAATCTGCACATGACATCAGGTGGCAGAAATAGGAACTTGTGTTTTTTTCTTCTATTCCCTTCTCATTTTTTTTCCTGAGAAGATACGTAGGTAGTGAAAATTATTCTTAGTGCTTGTTGTGGGATTCTGAAGAAAGGAACTTAGGCATCAGGGATTTGGGGGTTACCCATTTACCACAGATACAGTTGCTGTAGTGTTTTCTGCTACCTTGTGATTGTTGTTTTTGTTCTTTGAAGTGAACATACTCTTTTATGGTAGTGTTAGTCATATAATAAGTACTTAGTAAATGTGTAAGACACAAGAGATAACAGATGAATAAGCTAAGTTTCTATCCTCAAGAAGTTTAAAGAGTGAAGGGAGTGAAGAACTTAGTAAGACAAAGATGAATGTTTAGAACAGTGCCTGGTACTAGGTAATGTTAGAAATGAGTCTTGAAGGATGGCAAATATTTTGATAGACAGTTTTCTTTTGGTTGTGACCTTCTGAGAGGTCAGTATAGGCAGATGGCACAAGGCACACAGAGAAGACAAGTTGAAAGTTACAGGGCTTTGGTGGCTCCGTGGGAATGGGATATGTTGAAGACATAGTAGTATAGGTACAGATGATAAATGTAATGTGAGAAGACAAAGAGATAATTGCAGAAATGATGTAGAGGTAAACTGAATGGGACTTAATAACTGTAATGTGTGGGGTCAGTTACGGGAGGGATCATCATAGGTGATTGAAGTTTCAAGCCTGGCTGACTATAGCAATAGATAAAGGTTACCAGAAGCATTTCAGTACTGTTTGCAAAATAACCTTAATAGCTCGTGAGAATCCAGGTTCTTTACTAGAGTCTTAAGAATGAAGTTTTCCATATTCCTTACAAGTTCCAGCAAGTGTTAAAAATGAGGAAATGGCTGGGTGCAGTGGCTTGAGCCTGTAAACCCAGCTCTCAGGAGGCTGAGACAGGAAGATGGGTTGAGCCTAGGAGTTCAAGTCTTGGGTAAGCTGTGATCGTGCCACTAAACTCCAGCATGGGCGACAAAGTGAGACCCTGTCTCTCAAAAAATAAAAATGAGGAAATCAGCTTCCAAATAATCTTCTATAAACAGGGGGAGGAACTGATCTGTACAGAAACCTGAAAACTTTCATTGGAGGAGTTTGGATTTGATTAATTCATTCATTAAATCTACATTGAATGCCTGCTACACATGCTGGGATGCTAGGCATACAGTGGTGAGTAAGAAAGATACAATCCTTGTCTTGCGCTCATGGGGAATATAGACTAGAGAGAGATTAATATTTAAGCAGGTAATTACATGGATGATGATATATTTATGATTGTTGTGGGTGCTACAGGGACAAAGTTCAGAGTGATCTCTGAGGGTGCATATTGGATATATCTAGTCAGCATGTGGTGGGGATGTGATGGTGAGTCTTCTGAAGGAAATGACATGTAAGCTGAGACCCGAAGGATAAGAGGGAATGGGGTTTTGCTGCTGATTTAAGGAAACAGGACATGCTGAGGTCCTGGAAATGGAAGGTGCTTGACTCTCAAAGAACAGAGCAAAGTTTAGTGTATTTTACGAGTAGCGAGAAATGAGACCAGAGAGGTAGCTAGTTGCCAGATCATACAGATGGCCTTGTTGATTACATAAAGTTAAAATTTTTATTGTAAAGCCATTGACATGGCTTACATGATTTGTATTTTTTCAGACCCCGTTTGTGTGGAGAAGGGGAATAGAGGTGAATTTAGGCTAACCAGTTAGCTGAATAGTGGACTCAGCTTTTGGCAGGAAAGATTTAAGGTAATTGGTTATTGGAGATAGGGGTGATGAGGGCTTGTGACTGATTGCATGTGGTGAGCAAAAGGGAAGAGGTGCCATGGGTGATTCCCAGATTTTTGTTTGGCAGGGGTAACTACATTGGATGGATATGTCAAGATGGAGAAGGAGCAGATGAGGTAGGCATTCATTAATTTTTATTTAAATATTTTAATCTGTTGGGTATACCTGGAGTGTCCTGTGCAGAGCCCCCGATTAGGCTCTGTCAGTGTGATAAAACAAATAGATTTAACTAGAAAAGGGAAAGCATGGGGCCACATTCTATTTTAAATGGATGGTACTTTAATTCATTTCCCTGCCTCCCTAAACATGGACCAAAGTGGACTAGAGTATTTTGCAAGCTGGGTAGAAATTTGTGCCTAAGGCCATGTCCTTTCATGTTTACCAACGAATTATCTTTTTCCAATTTTCTGTTGTGCATCTGGGAAAATTATGCTTAAATATCCAATGTAAAGAAAACATTGAGTTTATATAGATTTGAAACCAAGGGGGTTTAGTATATAGTAAACATAAGAAGAAATCTTAACCAGTTTTGATTCTTATTAGTTAAGGCTTTGTGACAACTGTATCCTGTTTGATATTATATTTCTATAAGTGTGAAAAAAGGTTTCTTGCACCATGGTAGACAAAATTGCTTTGAAATTATTTTAAGTCTGATGAAAGTTTCTGTAGGGTCTGCTCCGCAAACAGAATATACTGAAAATTTGCTGTTAAATTGTGAATATTGTGGTTTGTTCTGGCAGCCTATTTAGTAGCAGTGTAGTAATCATGTAGATTATATTCAGAACTCAGGTAAGAAGAATTGTAGAGAAAATTGTTTTGGGGGCGGGGGAAATGGGGAGATTGGGGAATGGCAACCAGAGAGAGGTGTCATAGTTCGTTTGAAATCATGTTCTTATAAGTTGTTTTACTTAGGCCTAATAGAATAGAGGGCATGTGCCAGGGAATTGAACACCCTTGTATGTGTAGTGCCATTTTCTTGCTCTCCCTTTAATTGCAGTTTCAACACTGTTTGTTTCTCTGGTACTTGCCAGAGATGTATCCTGGGAAGAAACAGGGTGGCAGAGTTTAGAGCCTTTGGGACTGAATTAATCTGAAACCTGAGAACCCAGGAGGATTTTGACTGAACAACTGATTTGGGTGAGCTAGGAAACGACGTTTTTTGGTTTTTTTTTTTTTTTTTTTTGAGACAAGAGTCTCGCTCTGTCGCCCAGGCTGGAGTGCAGTGGCATGATCTGGGCTCACTGCAAGCTCTGACTTCCGGGTTCACACCATTCTCCTGCTTCAGCCTCCCAAGTAGCTGGGACTACAGACGTCCGCCACCACGCCTGGCTAATTTTTTTTTTTTTTTTTTAAGTAGAAATGGGGTTTCATCATATTAGCCAGGATGGTCTCAATCTCCTGACCTCGTGATCTGCCCGCCTCGGCCTCCCAAAGTGCTGGGATTACAGGCTTGAGCCACCGCGCCCTGCCGGAAACAACGTTTTTAACCAACTTTGCCTAATCAGACAACAGTTGAGACATCCTGGTAGAGAAATAATAGCCTACATATGTTGAATTGTTTTTAGCTCTTTAGTTATAAAGAGCTTTTTACAAATTTAGTTTATGTAATCCTCCAACAGTACAATGAGATAGATAATTTTCATTTTACAGACTCAAACTGTGGAATGGAAAGTTTAAGTAACTTAATGTCACACAGCTAATAAGAGATCAAGATAATAAGCTAGGCTCTTTACCTATCTCCTGGGCATAAGCACTAGCTTTTTTAGTGGAAACAGAATCAAATTGTTCATTAGATTTGATTGATGAAAAGAGGTCTACCAACTATCATGTAAAATACGGCGTTTATGTTTATATTCAAAAGACTATTATAAATTAATTTGGTAATACGTATTTTTTGAGGAAAGGTATAATGGCCATGTGTATCTTAACCAAATACATCCTTAAGCCTACAATACCCTATTACTCTTTTTCTTTTGTGGAGTAGAAGTTGGATGGGTTATATGGGTGTGGTGCCTCTCTCCTGTAATCCTAGCACTTTGGGAGGCCGAAGCGTGCAGATCCCTTGAGCCCAGGCGCTCTAGAGCAGCCTAGGTAACATGGCGAAACCCCTTCTCTACAAAAAAAAAAAAAGTAGCCAGGTGTGGTGGCATGCGCCTATAGTCCCACCTTACTTGGGGGGCTGAGGTAGGAGGATTGCTTTGAGCCTAGGAGGTGGAGGTTGCAGTGAGCCGAGATTGTGCCACTGCACTCCAGCGTGAGCAGCAGAGACCTTGTCTTAAGAAAAGTTGGATGGGTAGAGGAGGGACATTTTGCTAGGGCAGACATAACATCTAGGAAGTGGTTGGAGTTATTTTTTTAAAAAGGGAAGAAAAGAAAGGAATTAGTATTTATTGATCACACTTTTGTGTATGTTAGGTGGTTTAGGTTTGGTGTCTTTAAATCTTCCTTATGATGATGATACCCCATTTTACAGTTGAGACCCAAGACTATAGATATGTTAAATAATTTGCTTGTGGTCATACACGTTCTATCTTCTGAATGGAAGATAACTCCTGGAACTGATTGGTAGAGGACAGAAAAAAGATTCTGTTTTGAGAAACGGAGCAGCCTGAAGGCACATACCTTTGCTGTTTGCTGTAACTCCTTTAGAAGCTCTCTGACCACACAGTACGTGGGTGGACACCAGCATTGACCAGGAGGGACGGTGGGAAGTTTAAATAGTTTTCCTTTACATAATAAACAGTCCAGTGAATTGAACTATTTAAGTTTTTTCCCCATCAAATGGCTAAATTAAACATTTTTGACATTCAAAAGGGATGATTTATATCTTATGTGGAAAAGCCCCAAACAGCTATTTCCCCAGTTGCTGGAAAAAGAGCTCTTTTGAGATATGAAGGTATTTTATATTCTTTCTCCATTATTCTTACCTTGTGCTTACAGGTGAATTGTAAGCATGTACTTTGTGTTTAGTATTTTCCTCAAGAAAACTCTTGCTGGTAAATCTAGTTACCATAGAACTTAAAAGGATATTGAAAAAATAGTTGAGGACTATCCTGATTGGTTTTCATCATTAGTCTGCTTTTGTCATTTCAGTGTCTGAGTAGGTGATTTGTGATTAACATTTCACATGTTATTTTTATTGATTTTGTGAGTACCAGAAAACTTGAAGGATGAACTAGAAGTTATTTTTCTTAGCATTTGTGGTATTAGTACTAAAGGGGGAGTAATAGAATAGGAAGAATTCTGGACAACTGTTGAGAATTGTTACATTTTGTCTTCCTAGGCTTGAAAAATTAGGATTGTACCTTTTGGAAAAATCCTGCTTGTTGTTTTGTGGTGGGACCAGGCTGTGATGGGAAAGGCTGTCGTCATAGGCATAGGCAGGCCTTTTGCTTTGCTGAGGTATAGTGAGCAGCCCAGTGACCCTCCTCCATGTAGCCTGCATTGCATGCAATTTCCACAGAGTCCATAGAGTTAGTGCAAAGCTCCAGCAGGCCCACTCACCTGCTTTTCTCATGAGGCAACCTGGGACCAGTGTGTCCCTGTAGTAACTGTAATTTTTTGTTGTGTTCACTTACTGTAGTGGAAAAAAAATCTGAGCGTAAGGTTCTGAGTGGACCTGGAAAGGGGTGGGTGTTGTGAGAGACTGAAGACAAAGGCCTGTAACAGATGGGTATCTTTTTAGCTTAATCAAGCTGTTGCTGGAGTGTTATGCTTCAGAAATAAGTCTCCTGGCCGGGTGTGGTGGCTCATGCCTGTAATCCCAGCACTTCGGGAGGCCAAGGCAGGTGGATCACTTGAGGTCAGGAGTTTGAAACCAGCCTGGCCAACATGACGAAACCTTGTCTCTACTAAAAATACAAAAATGAACTGGGTGTGGTGGTGGGTGCCTGTAATCCCAGCCACTCGGGATGCTGAGGGACGAGAATTGCTCGAACCTGGGTGGTGGAGGTTGCAGTGAGCTGAGATTGCGCCACTGCACTCCAGCCTCGGCGATAGAGCGGACTCAGTCTCAAAAACAAACAAAACAAAAAATACAAAAATTAGCCTGGTGTGGTGACACATGCCCGTAATCCCAGCTACCTGAAAGGCTTGAGGCATAAGAATCTCTTGAACCTGGGAGGCAGAGGTTGCAGTGAGCCGAGATCGATCGTGCCACTGCACTTCAGCTGGACCACTGAGTGAGACTGTCTCAAAAAAAAAAAAGTCTCTAGTGGAAAACAAAATTTTAACCCGATTCCTCCAACCCCTCCCCACCCAAAAAAGCAAAACAATAAAAAATTTTTGTTATTCTTGCTCTTTTAAAAAGCGAAATAAAATTCTTTCATTATTTCCCAGAAACAGTTGATTTAAAAACTATTGCAGATTATAAAGTTCATTTATGTAGAACAAATAAGGTACTTAGTGCCTTTTGCACTGTCAAATGTCAAAGGCAGAATTTCAGTTACTGCTTTTTAGGTGCATAAAGTTAACATAGTTGAATACTTCATTGATTCATTTAGTTGCCTTTCATAGAATTTTACTCCAAGAACAAAAAGATCTGGGGTTTTTCTAAAATTTTCTTCAGATCTTGAGAGTTTTCAGCTGAATTGCTGCAACTATTCTTTCTCTAGATTTCCAACTGGGTGAAAATGTTTTTCTTTTTAAATTGGCACTCTCCCAGCAGATTTTTCCACCAAGTATTCTTTGGGCACACCCTGTGCATAGTGAATTTTTCAAGATGCTTATTCAAAAGGGTTGGAGGACAGGCCAGTCTTCTCTTTTTAAGATGGAGACAGAATGAAGCTTGCTTAAGACTCATTTTGCTTCTGCCCAGCTGTATATGAACTTGATCTCATGCAAATACTCTCAAGCATTACCAGAAGTAGTTTGACTTAATAGTGTAAGTAGAAAGGCTAATTTTGTATTTGCAGGCAGTTTGCTTAGTGCAATAGGTGACTTCCCAATTGAGAATTCTTAATTTGTTCTCAATGATAACTTGATAGTAAGCAGGTCTCAGGTCCAAGAGTTGAGAAATGTGAGGTGACTTTGAAATTTTCAAGGTAAGTGTACATTCAAGACCATTGACGTGATATGTATATATTTGGCTTTACATTTTATTAGGTGCTGAGGTTGTCATTTCCATAATGTCCAAAGCAATGTTAGATTATTTAAGCTTCCATGGTTTACTGATGGTATTACTAGATGAGATAAATGCCTTTAATTTCATCTTTGAATGGTAAGATTGGCTGACTAATTTATGGAAGGATAAGGTACAGAATTGCTCTTGGGTGTTTCCTAGCAGGCCAGCCTTCCAAGAGCAATAGCTTATGTTTGTTCCTTTAATAAATAGTACTTAAACAGTGATCAGAGGAGTTACCATAGTTGGTAATCTGAATGGAAACTAAAATGTGTCATCATTGAGGGTAGTCAAAAGTGTTCTTGTGGCAGTCCTAGAAAAGGAGTTCCAGAATTTTCCGAGCAGAGAAAAATATAAACATTTTCAAGGTTCTAATTATTTGGAGACTAGCCTTTCAGGATCATTTATCATCAAGATTAACCTTGCCACCAAAGGGCAAGGAAACACTTCTCTGGTGGTTAGATCAGGAATGATGAAAACGCTTAAGAAGAATTGAAGACTTGGTTCTTGTCTTCAATTAGTAATTTATGTGACTGTTTTTTTTTTTTTTTTTTTTTTTTTGAGATAGAATCTCACTCTGTCGCCCAGGCTGGAGTGCAGTGGTGTGATCTCAGCCCCGGTTCAAGCGATTCTCCTGCCTCAGCTTCCTGAGTAGCTGGGATTTCAGGTGTGAGCCACTGCTCCCAGCTTTCCCCTCCACTTTCCAGTAGAAAAGGAAGCATTAAAATTGGATATTGTGGGCCGAGCTCCTTGCGAGGATCCCTTGAGCCCAGGAGTTCTAGACAAGAATAGGCATCATAGCGAGACCCTGTCTCTGTTTCATTTTAGTATTTTAAATAAAAAACAAGAATTAGGCGTTGTGTACTAAGTATTAGATACATGGTACAGCCATTAAATGCTGAAATCTTAGAAGGAAGGAGTGGTTGGAAGGACTATCACCTTAGTGGTTGCGCTAAGGTGATAGGGAGACCTGAGAAGAGATGGATCTAGAGTTAGGAGTTTACATTCCGGTGTGGGAGTTCTCCATATAAACACTATCAGATACTGACTTTCTGGATGATCTGGAATATTCTTTCTTAATGTTTTTTTGAGACAGAATCTCGGTCTGTTGCCCAGACTGGAGTACAGTGGTGCCATCTCAGCTTACTGCAACCTCTGCCTCCTGGGTTCATGGGATTCTCCTGCCTCAGCCTTCCAAGTGGCTGGAATTACAGGCATGAGCTACCACGCCTGGCTAATTTTGTATTTTTAGTAGAGATGGGATTTCACTGTGTTGGTCAGGCTGGTCTCGAACTTTTGACCTCAAGTGATCCACCCACCTTGGCCTCCCGAAAGTGTTGGGATTACAAGTGTGAGCCACTGTGCCCGGCTATCTGCATATTTTTAAACTGCTTAGGAGGAGAAGCTTTTTTATGATATTTACAAGATTTTCCCCTGAACTTTTGTCATTTGAATAATAGCTATCACAAGAAAGGATTGTTCTTAGACTATCTTTTCTTTTTAGAGACAGAGTTTCACTCTGTCACCCAGTTTGGGGTGCAGTGGCGTGATAGTAGCTTACTGCAGCCTAAGACTCCTGGACTTAAGTGATCCTCCTGCGTCGGCCTCCTGAAGTGTTGATATTATAGGTGTGAGCCACTGTACTTAGCCTATAATATCTTTTAAATGGTTTTTTTTTTTCCCAATAGATTGTAGGAACTAGAGTGTGTTATTCTCCTTTTCTATGTTTATGTGGTTTTTCCAAAAATGAATTTTTTAAGGCAGGTTTTCTTAACAGAGGCACCATTAACCTTTTGGGTCTAATAATTATTTGTCATGGGAAGCTATTCTGTGCACTGTAAGGATGTCTGGTGGCATCTCTGGTCTCTATTCCCTAAATGCCAGTAGGACCATCCCTCACCCTAGTTGAGACAACAAAATTTTTCCAGACTTTATTATATGTGCTCTTTTGGGGGTTGGGCTAAGGTCAAAATAATCCCCAATGCTGGGAGCAGCTTTTCACACCTGTAATCCCAGCACTTTGGGAGACCGAGGTGGGCGAATCACTTGAGGCCAGGAGTTCGAGACCAACCTGGCCAACATGGCGAAATCCTGTCTCTACTAAAAGTACAAAAATTAGCCGGGCATGGTCGCACACACCTGTAGTCCCGGCTACTTGGGAAGTTGAGGCAGGAGAATCACTTGAACCTGGGAGGTGGAGGATGTTGTGAGCCGAGATCGCGACACTACAGCCTGGGCGAAAGAGCCAGACTCCGTCTCAGGAAAAAAAAAAAAAAAAAAAAAAATCCCTGGCTGAGAACTATTGGATTAGGGTCTCCAGTACCTATCTTTGAGGGGGAAAGGATCAACTTTTCTGAATGCCAGGAATGCCTTTTTGTATAGTTATTCCATTTAATATTTTATAGCATATTTTAATTGTATAGTAAGCATTGTGTCTCTTATGGTAAAGAAACTAAAATTGAGGGATTAGGCTGCTTGTGGTGGCTTATATCTGTAATCCCAGTACTTTAGGAGGCCAGGACTTTGAGATCAGTGTGGTCAACATAGCAAGACCCCATCTCCATTAAAATAATCATAAAGTAATAAAAGGGAAAGATTAAACCTGGAGATGGCATCGTATAAACCATGTACAATATGGGTTACTTCTGCGCTGATTGTTTACTCCTTCCCCCACCACACCCTCTCATTTCTTTGTCCCAGCTCTAAGAAAAGCATACAATACCCTTTTCCTGTATTCTGGTACTGTTTAAGGCTTTGCAGTGAAGATGGTTTGGTGAGTCAGACCACCTTTAAAGAGGAAATTCTACCCTTCCCTTCATTCTCTCTCCTTTTATAAATTGTGGTGAGAGCCCGGGCACGGTGGCTTAGGCCTGTAATCTCAGTGCTTTGGGAGGCTGAGGCATGGGGAATCGCTTGAACTCAAGGAGTTCGAGACCAGCCTGGGCAACGTAGTGACGCCCATCTGTACAATAAACCACAAGAAATGAGCTAGATGTTGCGGTTGATGCCTGTAGTCCCAGCTACTCGGGAAACTGAGATGGGAAGGTCACTTCAGCCTGGGAGGTCGAGGCTGAAGTGAGCATTACAACTGGAAATTCTTCAAGGGCAACCCTGACGGGGGAATATCCTCCTAAGGGACAAATCAGAATGTTAGCATTTCCCCACCTCCCTCATTTCCAGTAACGTATAATTTAAGTATGTGGATATGCCAGTCAGCTTTCCACAGCTTAGCTGGGGTAGAGTGAGGTGTGTGAGCCACTGCTTTTGTTCTTACTTGTCTTTTTCCCCTTACTTTTGTACTCCCACTCCTGCCAAACTAGACATAGTTTTATCCTGGTGTGTTCATTAACCTCTACTCCAAAAGTTAAGTGTGGTTAAGGGAGTGAGGTCGATTTCAAAATGCTACATCTGATTTAGAGGAGGGTATAGTTGAGTGAAGAACTAGGCACTGAAGCAGCAGCTCATGAGGGGAGTATTTTCTCTTTAAAGCCCTTACATATCAAGGCATCTGGTGTTCATGAAATAGTCTCTTGTGCTGTTCAACTTTTTTGCTCTTATATTACCTGACTTAGACAACTCCTAGGGCTGCGTTTTCTCTCCACGTTACAATTCCTTCAGGGTCAGATTGTCTTACTTTCTCTCTCTTCTTTGTATTGATACTTTGTTTTTTTGGTGATTCTCAATTCTCCAAATGTAATGGAGTGAGGGGACTCAGACTTTTTCTGGTTTGGTAATCTAGTGTATAAATGACCTGGTCTCTTGATGGGTCGTGAAATCTTTAACTCCTTCACCTCCAAGTAGCCAAGTAGCCTTCCATGTAGTCTTCATTTCCTCTATACTAGTATTCTGTTCCTGTTACATAAAAGTCATGTACGTGAAAACATTTTGTAAACAGCCCGTGGGCTTTTGTATCCCGTGCTATTCTGTTCATCTCTAGCCCACATTTTGGGAATATGTTTCTGTGGCTTTTTTAAAATTCACTGGTTAATCCCAGAACATTTATTTCCACAGGCATTTGATAAAAGATAAAGTTACTAATAAGAGTGTATATTTTACCAAGTAAAACGACATAGAAAGCTAAAGCTTTTCTTGTGCCCATCTTTCTAGAAGGGAAGTTTTAAAGAGGGCTTTTCCAACTCTTAATAGTTTTATACTTATTCCTGTGTCCTAAACCTGATCTCTCCCCACAACTAAAATGCGTTGATGAACTGTGTACCTGCGTGTATTTCTTTGTTTGCACTTTTCTTACTAAATTAACTTACTCAACAAAGAAACTGAATAATACTTCAAAAAAATATCCTTGCAATATTTCCAGGAAGTCAAGCCACAGAGGCTTCATAGCTAGGAGTGTGGCTTTCTTCCCCAAGCCCTTTAGATTTTAAAAAATAATGCTTTAAGTTTGTAATGTTTTATGTCAGATGTGCTTATGACCTGGTGCTTCTGTTTCAGCAGATATCTCCATACAGCCAAGAATAAAGAAAGAAAGGGATAGATGGAATGAGTTCCATGGTGATTCTAAGTATCCAGGAATAATTTAAAATTATTTATCACTATGGATTTAAGCATCTGGATTTATTTATTTTACAGATACTTAGTATTTTGTTTTGCTCTCTATCTTGCTAATCACTTTTTTAAAAGGGCTACTTGGATGAAGGTATAAAAACCAGTAACTTATGAAACCCTAGGTTAGTATCAGTGAATTGGCTTATTACTCAGTGTTTGCTTGTTTGACTTCAAAAAGAAAACAATTTGCCACCTGTGTCAGTCTGACACCTGCTCTTTTCAAACCCTTTTGGCATGATCTAAATAAATCTCTGAAATTCCCCCTCCCTCTTTCTCTCTCCTTTGTGTCTGTTGTCAGTATTAGTTTCACCTAAATTCAGGGCCTGTCATCCTGTGTAACAGTTGAGGCTAAATGAGGACATTAATTGGTGGAAATGTGTTGCTTCAAAGGCATTTTTAGCAATAAAACTACAAAGAGCTTCATAGTTGTAATATAGCTCTTGGTTCATCTTCAAAAAGTATTGTTTTCTTGATAGTTTTAGGTTTTTATAAGTAACGTATTAAGAAGTGAATGTTTGTCTGAAATACGTTGTTTTAAGTGAAAGATGTTATTTGTGTTCTGGGAGTAAGCTCTAAAATCTCAATGTCAGGTTAGTATTTAAGTGGAGGTAGAGCTACTAGTTTTTGTTTAAAATGTTTTTATGATATAGAATTACTCAGGAACTTGTATATTGATCTGTTTGCCAGCAATGCCAATTCCTTCAAAATTCGTAGTTTTCAATTTTTGTTTTCTCTCACTGTAAGGACCTTTGAGGACTTTCAGCCAGTTAACATTTGTTGTGTTCAAATTGCATGGTTCTCAACTTTTGCTATACACTAGAATCACCTGGGTAATTTTTTAGACGTCCTTGGTTGTACCACAGATGAGAAAAAATATACCCCCGGGGATGAGATCTAAGCATCTGTATGTCTAAAATTCACCAGGAGATTCCATGGTATAGCCAAAGTCATAAATCACTGGTCTAGGATGTTTTTGAGATTAGGGACCATTTAAAGAAAAGCTGTAGACTTTCCTTCCAGAAACTTGGAGCCCCAAATTAAGAACCTCTGTTCTAGGAGTAGCCTCAACGTGCTAGATTTAATTGGAAGCAGCTGATTTAAGAAATTATGTAAGTTGCAATGATGAATATTTCTCGTCACTCACAAATATGTTATTCATCAGTTTAAAAATTAATATGTATCAAGTACTCAGTGTGTTCCAGGCATGATTTTAGTTACAAGGTGTACAGCAGCCAGTGAGATATTACTGTTTTCAGGGAGTTTTATCCTAACAGGAAAGACAGATAACAAGTGAATAATGACCGAAGGCTAATTAACAAGTGCTATAAAGAGATACAAAACGAAAGAGCCTAAGGAGATTGAAAGTGATGGTTATGGGAGAGAGATGTCTATATTAAATAGGGTGGTCAGGGAAAGCCTCTCTGAGGAGGTGATAGTTTGAACGAGATCTATATGAAGTGTGTGAGCAAGACCTGTGAAGATCTTGAAAAAGAGCATTCAAGGTATGGAGAACACTTGCAAAGGCCTTAAGATAGAACTGAGCCCAGTTTGTTGGATTTTCATCAGGAAGCCCAGGGTGGCAGGAGCATGCATGGTGATCCAGGTATAGAATGAGTGGTAGGAGATGAGATCAGGAAGCCCTGTAGGCTGTTGTAAGCCTCAATGTTTTAATTTTAATTTGGTAGAAACTTAGTTATAACTCATTCTTAAATATTTAGCTTTATGCTTAAAATAATTTAGAAATAACCTTGGACTTCCATCTTTTTAGAGATAGCTGGAAGGTTAGCACTCAGTATGTTGTGTTACTTCTCTGTGAAAGGATCTACAGTATACTGAACTTGTCTGTGTTACGAGACCATTCATGTCTTTATTCTTTATATTCATAATGCTGAACAAAGGATGCACAACAGTTTTTTTTTTTTTTTGTGGCAGAATAGGGATCTTGCAGTTAACGTAGCTGTTCTTAAATTTCTATTTATAAAAACCATAATGCATAATAATTTGCTGTAGTAGTTATTCCTAGTTTTCCCAGGTAGTCAGTGGTTACATCTATTTTACAAGATAAGGAAGGAAGCAGAAATTTAACAACAATGGCTGAATCAGGATGTCAATCTTGTCCTTTTTTCCTTTTCTCACTTTGCCATGCTGCCCTCTGGGTAATAAGATGGAGACTAATTTTTGAAGGCTTAATTTGTTGAGCCAGTGTCATTAGTTTTTAGATAACATTTTAATACAGAATAAGTTTGTCTTGGGAATATTTTCTTTGAAACAATAATACCTGTTTTTTAATCTCTTGATTGTAAAGTGCTGTGGGAAATACAGAGAAGACTTGTAAATAGATTCTGCCCACAGGCTTAGGGGATCTAAGATATAATTCACTGTGGTAAAAGATAAAAAGCAATCATCGTCACAAAAGATACAGATTAAGTGCCATAGAAGTTCTGCTGAAGAAGAATTTCTGGGTAAAGGGAAGGAGACTTCTTAGAGGATAGATGGAATTTAGTTCTAGATGGTAGTGTGGGAAGCAAGGGAGATGTAGATGTTTAGAGGGAAAGAAGGAAGGACATTCTGTATACACATTGAGCAAAGGTTTGGAATTAGAGCAGTATAAGGAGCCACAATCATGTAATACAATTTGGAATCTAGTATGGGAAAAAGGAAATGACCAAGGATAATGAAGATTATACTCATGGAGGAAGCCTTTGAGTATCAGGCCAAGGAATGTTGAGTTCTATTTTTTTTTGGTAAGGAAAGGTGACTTTTATTTTTATTTATTTTATTTTTTATTTTTTGAGACAGAGTCTTGTACTGTCGTCCAGGCTGGAGTGCAGTGGTGCCATCTCAGCTCACTGCAAGCTCCACCTCCCGGGTTCACGTCATTCTCCTGCCTCAGCCTCCCGAGTAGCTGGGACTACAGGCGCCCGCCACCACGCCTTTTTTTTTTTTTGTATTTTTGGTGGAAACGGGGTTTCACCGTGTTAGCCAGGATGGTCTCAATCTCCTGACCTCGTGATCCACCTGCCTTGGCCTCCCAAAGTGCTGGGATTACAGGCATGAGCCACTACACCCGGCCAAGGAAAGTGACTTTAAAATCATAAATCACATGATCTGTGATGGAATTTAGCAAAGTTGATGTTAGTTGGTTGCATTAGCGCCATCAACAGACTATGCCCTGTAGGCCAAATGCAGTCTAAGGCAAGTTTTTGTAAGTAAAGTTTTATCGGAACACAGTCATACTCATTCGCTTGAATATTGTCTGGCTGCTTTAGTACTATAATGGCAAGAGTTGTGTAGTTGAGACGGACACTGTGTTGCCTGCAAAGCCTAAATATTTGCCATCTGGCCCTTTACAGAAAAAGTTTGGCAGCCCCTGGGTAGAGGAGTGGAGGCAGAAATCCTGTTCTTTGTTGTTCTGGTTAGGGTATAAATCCGTGCCTTCCTGTCAGATGAAATGAAGGCCAGAGTTGTGATAGCCCTAGTAGAAAAAAAAAAGGCAAGAATGGATGAGATAAAATAATTTTCTGAATCTGGTAACCTGAATAGGTTAGGAGTCTAGGGAGGGGGAGGAATTTTTTTTTTTTAAGTGTAAGCAGTGGGCCAGGTGCAGTGGTTCATGCCTATAATCCTAGCACTTTGGGAAGCTGAGGTGGGCAGATTACTTGAGATCAGGAGTTTGAGACCAACCTGGCCAACATGGTAAAACCCCTTCACTACTAAAAATACAAAAAAAATTAACAAGACATGGTGGGTGCTTGTATAGTCCCAGCTGCTCAGGAGGCTGAGGCAGGAGAATCAGTTGAACCCGGGAGGTAGAGGTTGCAGTGAGCCGAGATTGTGCCACTACATTTCAGCCTGGGTGACAGAGGGAGACTCCCATCTCAAAAAAAAAAAAAAAAAAAAGAAAAAAGGTAAGTGAAGGAGGGTGGTGATTTGGGTTAAAAGAGGCTTTTAATTGTAAGCCATTCAGTGTGTTAACTCTTAAAAAAGACCTCATGTTAAATAATTGGTTTAGAGCGCTGATCTTCAGAGATAGGAACGTTTCCTGATTTTGATAAATGATAAATTACCCTTGTTTATAGTTAAGGGTGGGTTTTTGTCATGGTCCAACCAGGTGTTAGTTATGTATGTGAACATATTAAAATTGTTTTTAATGTTTAAATTCTTTTTTTTTTTTTGAGACGGAGTCTCGCTCTGTTGCCCAGGCTGGAGTACAGTGGCCGGATCTCAGCTCACTGCAAGCTCCGCCTCCCGGGTTCACGCCATTCTCCTGCCTCAGCCTCCCGAGTAGCTGGGACTACAGGTGCCCGCCACCACGCCTGGCTAATTTTTTGTATTTTTTAGTAGAGACGGGGTTTCACCGTGTTAGCCAGGATGGTTTCGATCTCCTGACCTCGAGATCTGCCCATCTCGGCCTCCCAAAGTGCGGGGATTATAGGCTTGAGCCACCGCGCCCGGCCTTAATGTTTAAATTCTAATCCTTAAGATGTGACACAACTGATTTATGTTCGTCCTCTCCTAGTTCTCTTTAAATCATGGGAGTGGCGGTCTTAAAAACTGCTTTCTTTTGAGGGAACAGTTGTTGAGAAGAATCGTGTAACGATGTATTAGCTTGTCTGTTTGGTACACTATTTGCTAATGTCAGAACTGTTAAATAGAAATAAAATTTCCACCACAGTGGAATAAAAATAAGCTGTTTATTGCTTACTGTGTGTCCAAACTGTGTTAATCACTTTTCATAAACCATCATCTTTAAAGTCTTATAACTTTTCTATGAAGTAGGATGTTTGTGTCCCTACCTCCTCTGTTTTACCATTGGGAAAACCAGGGCCCAGAGCAAGTAACCACACAAGTTCCACAGCTACCAAGGCCAAGGTTATTTCTACCTTTAACACACATCTTTAAATTTTATATTCATCAGCAACCTAGTACTTAAAAATTCAGATTCCTAGGCCTTTCTCTCTTTTTGATCTTTGTACCAAACTTGGAGAAAATATCGTCACATAGTCTTCTATTAATAGCAGTTGTCTCATGTGGAGAACACCTAAATTTTACTTACAGCTTCTTCCAATGCTGACCCATTTTGATTTTTATAAACATTTTGAAATATTTGTTAAGTTGGTCAAGCAAGAGATAATGTGATTACGTAGTATCTTATCAGTTGAGATCTTTCTCTCTCTCTTGTTTTTTGTTAAGATAGAGTCTCACTCTGTCACTCAGGCTAGAGGGGTTAGTGGTATGATCTCTGCCCACTACACCCTCCACTTCCTGGTCTCAAGCAATTCTTCTGTCTCAGCCTCCCAAGTAGCTGGGACTACAGGTGCATGCTACCACGTCTGGCTAATTTTTCTGTTTTTTGTAGAGACAGGATCTTGCCACCTTGCCCACACTGGTTGCGAACTCCTGAACTCAAGTGATCCGCCCACCTTGGCCTTCCAAAGTGCTGGGATTATAGGCATGAGCCACCACGCCCAGTCTAGTTGACATTTTTCACCTCTTTCTCTTTACAGCATATTCAGAAATTTTAAACCAGTAATATGAAATACATATATTGATTGATTTTTCTGTTGTGTTTTAAGCATATTCACTTTTTAAATCGGATCATATTTTTGCATGCAAGTACTGTGGTTTTTCAAGGTCATTCTGATTTGCAACAACACATTTCTTAGTCAATTCATTGGACCCTTACCCTTTTTAAAATTTTTAATTTTTTATATGATTTATTTATTTTCTTATTTTTAGTGATGGAGTCTC
Source organism: Macaca thibetana thibetana (assembly GCF_024542745.1). Taxonomy (NCBI): domain Eukaryota; kingdom Metazoa; phylum Chordata; class Mammalia; order Primates; family Cercopithecidae; genus Macaca; species Macaca thibetana. The sequence continues at coordinate 56,081,753 of NC_065593.1, read as the reverse complement.
ACTGTGTTGCTCAGGCTGGGCTCAAGCAGTTCTCCTGCCTCAGCTTCCTGTGTAGCTAGGACTACCTAAGTATGTGCACCACTGTGCCCAGCCAGATCTTCACCTTTTTCAAAAAAAAGAAACATCTAAATATGAAACCTTTTAGGCCTGTCCACTTCTTGTGATAGAGAGATACAGAAGTTTTCAGCTACTCTCTGCCAATGGGGTAGCCCTACACTGCAGGAGCAGTCCAAAAAAAGTTTTTTTTTTTTCAATTTAGGATCAGTGTAGAGGAAAGAGCCCTGGACTGTCGTAAGACTGGGTACCAGCTTGGCCAATTAGTCACTTTGTGACCTTGATTAAGCTATGTAACCTTTTCAAATTGATTTCCCTCTCTGTAAATAGAGCTGATAACATGGCTTGTCCTGTTTCCTGTGGTTTTTAAAGAGGATCAAATGAGTGCATGAAAGTTCTCATGATAACTAGACACCTATTCAAATATGAGGTGGTGGTATTCTCAGAAGGTCATAGATGAATGATGCATTTATTTTAGTGCTTTTCACAGTTTAGTCTTTTTTTTTTTTTTTTTTTTTTGAGACGGAGTCTCGCTGTGTCGCCCAGGGTGGAGTGCAGTGGCCGGATCTCAGCTCACCGCAAGCTCTGCCTCCCGGGTTTTTACGCCATTCTCCTGCCTCAGCCTCCCTAGTAGCCAGGACTACAGGCGCCCGCCACCTCGCCCGGCTAGTTTTTTGTATTTTTTAGTAGAGACGGGGTTTCACCGTGTTAGCCAGGATGGTCTCGAACTCCTGACCTCGTGATCCGCCCGTCTTGGCCTCCCAAAGTGCTGGGATTACAGGCTTGAGCCACCGCGCCCGGCCCACAGTTTAGTCTTAATACCAAGTGCTTACTGAGGCACACTAGTTGTCTCTTTAGGAGATGTCTTTAGCTGCTAGAGTAGAGAACAAAAGAATGAGTAAAGAGGCTTCAGAAAAGCTAGTATGGCCTGGCGCGGTGGCTCACGCCTGTAATTCCAGCACTTTGAGGGGGCCAAGGTGGGAGGATCACTTGAGGTCAGGAGTTTGAGACCAGCCTAGCCAACATGGGGAAACCCTTTCTCTACTAAAAATACAAAAAATAGCTGAGTGTCATGGTGGGCGCCTGTAGTCCCAGCTACTCGGGAGGCTGAGGCAGGAGAATCCCTTGAACTCAGGAGGTAGAGGTTGCAGTGAATCGGGATTGCGTCACTATACTCCAGCCTGGGTGACAGGGAGTCACTTGTCTCAGGAAGAAAAAGGGAAAGCTAGTATGGATGGAGACTTCCACGCTCATTTCTTCGAGCTTATGTTCGTTTAGACACACTTCACGTGAGTTTTGTTGTCTGATTTCCTAGTTCATAACAGAAGGGGTTTTGTAAGCTGTTCTAGCTTGACAGTTCTTTCTGGGATTTTTTGTTTTAAAAAATGATCTTATAAAACTATTTAGTGCATGAAAACGTAGCTGCTTAGCTCCTGAGAAAAAGCTGTGTTTCAGTTTAGCACAACAGTGTTTTCAGGAAGATAACTTTTCTAGATAGCTCTTTTTTCCAAAATTCTTGATGAAGAAGTTTTGGGAAATTTACAATTATCTCCAGATACTAAATTATCAAATTGGTTAAGTAGAGATAGAAGGTTTATTGTATAAATCAGTAGATTTTTCTTCCAAAGAAGCTTATGAAATAGAAAGGGCCAGGAGGTATACCTGTAGTTGAAATATGGGATGGGCGCATAGAGAGCGAGTTGGAAAATGACAATAAGTGGTTGAACAAGGACTTAAAAGCATGGGATGCTCTGAAGTCATATTAGAAAAGTCCTTTGCTTTCATGCAAAACCAGTCTCCTTGACTTTTCATTGTGTAGATTGGGTTAAAAGCAGAATATAAGAAGCAAGTTTTTGGATGAGATGATAGAACTTGCATAGTACTTGTCTGTCAATCCTAAAAGAATTATTTGTGGCCAAATCTCCTCTTACCACCAAATAAGGAGCTTGACTTCATTCTCACTGATAAGAATCAGAAACCCAGTTTAGAATATCCAACTCCTGGTGAACTTTTAAAAATTAATATATATCTTGATACTTTATCATCTTATTGTGTGGCATCCAAGTAATGTGAGGTAATCTGGGGAGTTAGAAGTGCCTTCCATTTTGTGTGGAAAAGGTGTAGTCATAAGTTTGGCCTGGGAAGGTTAATACTCTCTTTGCACATAGAAAGCTAAGGGCAGTGTCATTATCATTATTTGTGAGGAGGGGGCTGTAAAAGCAAGATCATCACCACTAGCCTATTCTAAAGGATCTTAATCCCATTCCATTTTTCAGATTTTTTTTTTTTAAATTGTGTAGTATCCCCTGGATATAATCTTTTTGGTGAAGGGAGATGTCTCTAATTTCCACATGGTACCCCCTGTCATATACAAGTTATGTACCTGGCGGTCTACACCTGCAATTCATGGCTGTTTATAAAATTTCACCAGAACTTGTCCTGATGTCCTTTTACTTTTGTAAATGATTAGAAAAAATGCTGAGTCTGAGTATGTGTTTTTGTATTAAGAGTTCATTTAGAGAGTCCCAGAAATTGGCAGAGTTGGTTCAACTTTCTGTGGCTGAAATTTGAATATGTAATTAGTAGACTACTGGTATTTCAGAAGTTTGTTGTTACAGGCATCTTGTACTCAGGAGGAAATCTGGACTTACTTTTTCTATTTTAAATTAGCATTTGTTCATTCAACAAACATTTTTTGATTATCCCTAGAGTTTTGGCACACGGTAGGAAGTCTAAAAGTGTGCAGTCTCACCTGGTCTCGCAAGTAATGGGAATTTTGAAACTACGCAGGACTTAGAAGGTATACCTTCCCTTCCTTCAAAATGATATAAGTAGCATAGTTATATCCTTCCTTGACCTAATTAAAATTTTTCATTTTTTTCCCCTATGACAAAGTAATAAAAACTCCTTGTAAAAAACAAAGAGCCACAGACATATAAAACGTGTTTTACCTCTAATGTTACTTGGTCTGTTGTAATGCCACTGTAGAAAATATTCCCTTTTTTTGGGGTAGCATAGGAAGCATGTGATTTGGAATCAGACTTCGAGTTCTAGCTCCATAATTTTACTAGCTCTGTGGTCCTGGGATATCACTCAACCAATCTGGACCTCAAATGTTTTCATCTCTTCTACTGGGAAGATAATGACTTTTTTTTTTTTTTTTTTTTTTTTTTGAGACTAAGTTTTGCTCTTGTTACTCAGGCTGGAGCGCAATGGCGCCATCTCAGCTCACTGCAACCTCCGCCTCCCGGGTTCAAGTGATTCTTCTGCCTCAGCCTCCTGAGTAGCTGGGATTACAGGTGCCTGCCACCACGCCTGGCTGATTTTTGTATATTTAGTAGAGAGGGGATTTCACCATGTTGACCAGGGTGGTCTTGAACTCCTGACTTCAGGTGATCCACTTGCCTCGGCCTTCCAAAGAAGATAATGACTTCTACAGAACTGTTGTATGGGTACATATATGTAAATATTCTCACCTGACTTCTGCTTTTCCCTTTATTTCACTGGGAGGTATTATATTTTTAGTGTATCTTACGGCCTTTGAGGACTTCTTAGTTTGGGTATATTTTAGCTGTGTGCATAAATGTCTTTACAGTGTACTTAAAGAGTTGGATTTTTAGAAACTTGCCATATTTAGAAATCTATTGGATTGAACATAGTATGAAAAGCAAAGTATAAGTTAATTCCTTTACTATATACTTGTACTATTCTTTTCATGGACTTTCTGATGCTTGCTGTTTGTGCACATAGGCTTTGCTTTTTGTATTTGTAATTGTATGAATCTAAGAATAAAAGAGAGTGCGAACAATTCAGAATATTACAGATATATCTTGTTAGGTTGCTTTCCAAAAGATTCCCAGTTGTAGTCATACCAGTATTGTAATAGGTTTTTTGTTTAACCACACTCCAGTTAGCATGGAGGATCCTTTAAAAATATTTGCTAAACTGATAAATAAAAAATACTATCGTTACTTAAATTTGCATTGGGAAAATATTAGTGAAGTTGAACATTCTCATATGTTGTAATGTTTTGTTTTGTCTTGTTTTGATACAGTCTTGCTCTGTTGCCCAGGCTGGAGTGCAGTGGCACCGTCATAGCTCACTGCAGCTTCAACTTCCAGGACTCAAGTGGTCCTCCCAAGTAGCTGGGGGGACCACAGGAGTGCGCCCCCATGCCCACCTTATTAAAAAAAATTTTTTTCTTTGTAGAGATGGGGTTTTGCTGTGTTGCCCAGGCTGATCTCAAACTCCTGGGCTCAAGCAATCCTCCTGCCTTGGCCTCCCAAAGTGCTGTGATTACAGGCGTGAGCCGCTGTGCCAGACTATTGTAATGTTTTTAAAAGTAATGTTTTTATGATTCTTTGAAGCAGAAATATTTATCCTTTGGTGAAAATATTGGAGTCAAACTTGGTTAAGATAGAAATTATAAATTGTTTAAATTTTTGTATGTTGATCTTTTGCTTTTGGCTTTATTTCTCAACCTAAAATAGTAGAAATTCTTCATCCTTCCACACACTAATAGGAGAATTTTAAATTTCCTTGTACATATTTTTATTTTTAGAAACTACCCTTTTACCAATATAGTGTAAACCTTGTCTCTACTAAAATACAAAAAAAATTAGCCAGGTTTGATGGCGCACACCTGTAATTCCAGCTGCTCGGGAGGCTGAGGCAAGAGAATCACTTTCCTGGGAAGTGGAGGATGCAGTGAGCCAAGGTCATGCCACTGTACTCCAGCCTGGGCACACAGAGTGAGACTTTTCTCAAAAAAAGAGAAAGGAAGAAAGAAAGAAACTACCCTTTTCATTCATCAGAGCATTTTTTTGTTTCATGATATAAGGAAGTAAGTTAGTTCTCTCTAACCCTCTTTCCTGAAAAGCTGACTAGTATCTCAAAACCACTTATTTTTGTATTACTTTCTTTGGGACTTTGGAAGTTGCGTAAAACATACAGGTTAATTTGTAAAGAGTATCTCTTCAGAATACGGGTTGCCCAAGTTTTACTGTATTCATTTAGGATTTTTTTTTTTGGTGAGGATATTGCATTCTTGGGCATTTTGTGAGGATATTGCATTCTTGGGCATAATTCCTTTTATGAGTGTACGCTCTCTCATTTTCTTATTTCGCACCCAGATTTTCTGCAGTACCTTAGTGGAATATTTTGAATTTAGTGTAAGGTAGACCCTTTGTAAATAAATGTAAAGTATTGCATAGAAGAATTTATTTGTCTTAGACCCTTAAGGCAGCCCCTATGGTCCACCAGTGAAGTTGATTTAGATGTGTAGACAATCTTGAGGAAAGAGAAGCGTTCTTCAGCTGCTCTCCTGTCTCCAAGTTTATCTAAGTCTAGGGTTCTGTGAAATGATTCAGTCTTCAGGATGGATTTTGCTCTGTGGGATAACCTCTGAGTGTAAATGCTTCTCCTATCCTAAGACCTACTGAGTTTAGTGCATTTGCTTCACCTTGTTGTGTACACTCACAGGTGGGAATATAAAAGGATTTTCAATTCAAAGAACCAGATAAACAATTTTCAATTTAAAATGTTTAGTTCTTACATAACTTAGTTTTGTAAAGAGAAATACAAGTACTTTAGTTAATTGAGTACATTGTCTATTTTTTTTTTTTTTTTATAACACTCAGGATCAATCACTGTTCTGAGAGTGCTTTATCTGAATTTGTGATCCCTTATGCATCCTCAACATTTAACACAGAGTAGCCCTGTGTTCAACTTTTTGAGGAACTGCCTGTTTCCCAAAGAGGCTGAACCATTTTATATTACCATGAGCAATATATGCAGGTTCCACTGTCTCCACAGTCTTCCAATACTTCTGATTGTCTTTTTAATTATAGCCATGCTAGTCAGTGTGAAGTGATATCTCATTGTGGTTTTGATTTTAATTTCTCTAATGGCTAATGATGCCGATAATTGTTTCAGGTGCTTAATTGGTCATTTGTATATCTTTGGAGAAATAGCTATTTAGATCTTTTGCTCGTTTCTAAAGTTATTTGGTTTTTAAAAATTGTTGAATTGTATTTTTTGTATATATTCTGGAGACCAGTCTTTTGTCAAATAGATGATTTTCAGATATTTTCTTCCATTCTGAGGATTGTATTTTCATTTTCTTGATTATTATTTACAGAAGTTTTAAATTTTGATATAGTCCAATTTATGTTTTTTTGTTTGTTTTGCTTTTTGTGTGTCACAGCATAAGAAATCATTGCCTAACCCAAGTTCATGAAGAAATTACTCCTATGCTTCTTTCCAGGAGTTTTATAGTTTCAGTGCTTACATTTAAGTAGGGCTTTGATCCACTTTAATTTTCTGTGTGGTGTGAGGTAGGAATCCAATTTTATTTTGCATGTGGATAGTGGATATTCAGTTGTCCTTGTACCATATTTATTGCAAAGACCTTTTTTTCTCCATCATGTGGTTTACAATGTAAATTTAGTTGTGGAAACTTATTTGTGGCTTAAAATTTTTGACGGTTGTATAGGTTATATATTTTTCTTCTTTATGCTACTCTTTATTTTCCAAATATCTGCAGCAAAATTTTGGCAACAAAAATATATATGTATGTATGTATATGTATATATGTGCACACCAGAGTACTAACAACGATTATTTCTGAGGGATGGGATGGGATGGAGGAAGGGGAAGGGATTACTTTCATTTATTATTTAATACTTTTAAATTTTATTATGAGCTTTTTTGGTGTAGTAAAAAATAGAAAAAGTTCTCGTCTCTCTGGATTATGCTAATTTACTTGAATTATTGTGGTGACTTTTAGACCAGGACCCAAAGTATTCTAAAAATTTTTTGCCTTTTCTCTTCCCTCTCTCCTTTTTCTTCTCTTTCTTTTTCCTTCATTCCTTCCTCTTTTTTTAAGGACAGTATATTCTGAGAATGCTTTCAGTTGCTGGAGGGTTAGTTTCCAAAGTCAGGGTACTACTGTAGGAGAGGGAAGGAAACTAACAATCACTTAGTGCCTGTTTTTGGTATTATGCTTTTATGTACGCAATAATCCTTCACATTTTTGCAGTTAGGAAACAGGAGTACTAGACATAATGATTGACTTCCCAAGGTCACAAGGCTTAGTAATTGGTTAAAAGCAAGGAGTCAGGTTCATATCACTCCGAAGGCTGGGTTTCATCTGCTTCTCCATGCTTACTAGTACATAATAAGCAATTCATTGAATGCTTGAGTACACATGTGCACATTTAGATGGGTGAGTAGTGGCACAGGTGGAGGAAATCTGGTGTAGAAATTGATGTTAAAGAGAAATAATGGAAACTGGAAAAAGAGTAACTTCACCTTGAGGGGACTAGAGATTTTGAATTCAGTGAGAGCAGGTATTTATTTATATTTAAATGGTATTTAAAGCATGTTATTATATACTTTTTTTTTTTTTGCCTATGAAAGATTTTAAACTTGGTTCCAAAATGTGGTCAAATGCCCTACGAGGATAATGAGAAAATAATGTCAGTACTATGAGTTCACTTTAATAAACACCAAGAGGTTTTCATAGCCTTTACTAGTAAATAGACATTGGTTTCCTGTGATGTCCCAGGTATTTGTTCTAGGTTACGGGGATAGAGCAGCAATGAAAGACTTGTGGTTTTCCATTTTTCTGCCTTCCTTTTTAATGAATTGGCACTAGTTTCTTCCTCAAAACTCAAGACTTCTTAGCAGATTAGAAATTTGTAATTGTGATAGTCTTGTGTCTGATGCCTTTAGGATTGATTCATAAGCCACTGGGGACAGTTGAGTGAGAATAGGTTTAATGAATTCTATCACAGGATTCCTGGTTAGAGGTGAAATTTGTGTGTGTCCTGTATGTATGTTACTTCATGACTTCTCCTAATACTGTGAACTGTACCTATGTTGATGGGTTACAGTGATGATCCTTTGACTCCAGTTCTTGCTGTCAGGTGTGACCCTTGGATCAGGTTGTACTATCTCATCTTTGTCTTGGACTTAATACTTTTAAAGTACTTTGAACCTTAGCCACATATGTATTCACACAACTAGGTGTGCTGTTGATTTATAGAACTGAAAGCTATTACAGGTGGAGTCTCTCTGATCTGAAATGTTTGAGACCAGAAGTGTTTTGGATTTTGGAATCTTTGCATTATACAGTTATCCCTCAGTATTCTTGGATGCCTTGTTCCACGAACTTCCGCGGATACCAAATCTGACATTGCTCAAATCCCTGATGTAAGATGGGGTAGTATTTGTGTGTAACCTATGCATATCCTCCTATATACTTTGTCATCTCTAGATTATTTATAACACCTAATATAGTGTAAATTTTATGTAAATAGTTATACTGTATTGCTTAGGGAATAATGAGAACAAAAAGTCTGTACATATTCAGTACAGACTTTTAAAAAATATTTTTGCTGTTTGATTGATTGAATCCACGGATATAGAGGATCAGCTGTACTTACCAGTTGAAAATCCCAAATCTGGAAACCCAAAATGCTCCAATAAACATTCCCTTTGAGTGTCATGTTGACACCCAGAAAGTTTCCGATTTTGGAAACTTTTTGGATCTTGGATTTGGGATGCTGAACTTGTATTTGCATGTGTGGAAAGAGATTCCAAGAGTCAAGGCAGGAATCAGGAAATGTGACTTCTATTCTTGGCTAACTTGACTGGTGTAGGGCAGATCACTTCACTAGCCTAAGCTGCAGTTTGCTACAGTTCACTCCTCAGGGCAGCTCGAGTGGCTTGAGAACAAATTTTAACACACTACTTACTGCAGACACCTTTTCGTCTGAATTTTTCCTTTGAAGGATGAGTCATTTTTATGAAACATTTTTCAAAACAGAAAGATGGAAGAGACGTTACCAAATTAAGTGCACACTGAAAACTTTTATGACAGTTGTATCAAGGGGGTACAGGTATTTTTCAATAAATATTGATTGCCTTCAGTAGTAAGGATTTTTGCTGGGCTCTGAGAATCATTTTCTAAGTTTGAGGATGCTAACTAAATCATATGTAAGTTGTATGTGATAAATATGGGGCAGAAATAGATATGCACTCAAAGTAGTAATACCTTCTGGTTTAAAGAAGTAGGAGATCATAGCAAGTTGGAATATCTGGAAATATTTAAGAAAATGCTTTAGCATGAAAGTATTATTTTGACTATCATTTCAGAGAATTAGGATGAATAGAGAATAAGTGAGTAGGGTAGAAACAGGCCAAGAGGCAGAATTAAAATTAAGCCAGGAGAATAAGTGTTAATAGGAGTCTGGAAGAGATAAACAATTTTGGGGAGAAGGGTTTGATGGCTCTTAGTGTACTTGCTGTTTCTGTGTTATACTCTACTCCAGCTCTGCCCTACCCTCACCCCAAAGAACAGCAGAAACATGTGTTCAAGAGAAATGTTTTTAATCTAGAAATAATTAGGGAATTACGATTTTTTTGAGGTTTAGCTGCTGCTTGTGGGATTCAGTTCCCAACCCTGAAAGTAAAAGTAATCGTGAACATTTTGTTTTGTTTTTTAATTTATACACATTCCAGGAAATACTATTTTAGTATAAGTTGGTTCATAATGGCAGTTAAATTGGCCTTGTGTTTTGCCTCCTTGGACAAAAGTGCTTTTGTCTTTCTGGTTTTCTTCTTTTGGTTTTATTTAATTTTGAACCCTGAGAAGAAGGATGCTATATAAATTTAATGAAATGAGTTTTCCTCCCTTTTTGTTTTTTCCTGAATCTTCATGGAACTTTTGTGGAAACGTGGAACCTAGGTGGGGTGGGTGACGGGAAAGGCCTGAGAAATGCCAGGAGGACATGAGGACAGATTGGCCTTTGGGCATCCAGTCTACCTAATGTGTTTATGTCATGTATGTTACTGTTGAGGAAGTCAGTGCTGATTATGCCAAATTTCTACTTTTTGTGGATCATTTTACTCCTTAGCATTTGTAGGGGAAAACATTTATTTGAGCAGAAGAGGGTAACGATGTGGTTCGTTTCTATATACTACTAAGAAGGATGATTATGGTTATGTGAACATGTGCATGTGTATGTAAAACGAAACTTAATGGAAGTCTTGTGGTGAAAATACTGACAGGCTTCAGAGAAGTAAGAGTTTTGATCAAGGAAGATACATCAGCCTATATACCCTATATTTTTAAAAAAATGTGTAGATTAGGAATTCTTATTTTAAAATTAAGGTCCTTTTGTGACTTTTACCATGGATTATTATTTTCCCAAATACATGACCCTGTTTGATTAGCATATAGAGTTTTGACCCAGGGAGAGCTAGCAATGCCCAGCTTCTCAGTGGTTAACAGCTGTTCAGCCTAGTGCATATCATAAAATGTATGTGGGTGTTGAATGATTTTTTTAAACTAGTGTAGGAACACTTGATACCTTCTCAGTAGTTATGTGGATGTTTCTGTAGTTTCCCAGGCTAATGTGAGAGATCTTCAAAATGATGAAATTTTATTCAAATCAAATAGATGTGTTAAGAAATGGAAATGCTGGCCGGGCGCGGTGGCTCAAGCCTGTAATCCCAGCACTTTGGGAGGCCAAGACGGGCGGATCACGAGGTCGGGAGATCGAGACCATCCTGGCTAACACGGTGAAACCCCGTGTCTACTAAAAAAATACAAAAAACTAGCCGGGCGAGGTGGCGGGCGCCTATAGTCCCAGCTACTCGGGAGGCTGAGGCAGGAGAATGGCGTGAACCCGGGAGGTGGAGCTTGCAGTGAGCTGAGATCCGGCCACTGCACTCCAGCCTGGGCGACAGAGCGAGACTCCGTCTCAAAAAAAAAAAGAAAGAAATGGAAATGCTGAATAGAGCCTAGTTTGCTCTACATGCTCTTTGACGAATTGTTGGGTCACTGAGACATTTTAAGATAATATAGGCCAGGTGCAGTGGCTCACACCTATAATCCAGCACTTTGGGAGGCTGAGGCTTGAGCCCAGGAGGTCGAGACCAGCCTGGGCAACATAGCAGGCCCATGTCGCTACGGGAAAAAAAAAAAAAAAAAAAGGGCCAGGCGTGGTGGGGCATGCCTGTAGTCCCATCTACTTGGGAGGCTCGCTTGAGCCAGTGAAGTCAAGGCTGAAATGAGCCATGATGTGGCTCTGTACTGCAGTCTGAGCAACAGAGTTGACTGTCTCAAAAAATAAATAAATAAATAATAATAATGTATAGTTGAGGGGAAAAAAATCTTTCACCTTTAAAGTCTTGGTATAATTGAATGTTTTAGAATGTCTGCATCAAACCTGTGGATTCGTGGTTGTATCTATTGTTAATCTGGATAAGATGGAGAGGTTTCTCATGGACTAGTGTTTGCCAGCCTTCCATACTATGTTTTATGTTTTATTGTGGAATATTCAAACTTACAATAAGTGGAGAGACCAGTGCAATGAACCTTCCCATGGGTGCATTGCCCAACTGTAACAGGTGTCTACTCAGACCTGTTCTGTTTTTATCTAGACCACTCCTTACTTTGATTATTTTGAAGCCAGTTCTGTACAACGTATTATTTCATCTGTAAATATTTCAGAATCTGTTTCTAAAATATAGGCCCTTTTTTCCCCCCCAAGCATTTCTCCCTGTGCTTCTTCAAAAATGATTTGTAGTAGAGGCTGTGTAGAGGGCACAAAGAGTGGAAATTGATCACAACGGATACCAACTTCCAGAAGAGACTGTCAGGTAGACCCAGATCCATAAGGGGACAGCAGCGAGTATTCATAATTGGAAGATGTCATACTTCAACCCCTACTGGTCTCTACAAGATTTCCAGACTCTCTTACACTTTGAATGTTAAAAGTACCTCAGGGTTTAGTTCTCACCATCCTCTTCTTTTTTTATCTCTACTCTTCCTTCCCCATCTTCCACTCTGTATTTTTTTTTTTTTTTTTTTTTTTTTTTTTGGAGACCGTCTCTGTCACCCAGACTGGAGTGCAGTGGCGCCATCTTAGCTCACTACAGCTTCCGTCTCCCAGATTGAAGTGATTCTCCTGCCTCAGCCTCACGAGTAGCTGGGCTGAAAGATGTATGCCACCATGCCCTACTAATTTTTGTATGTTTTAAGTAGAGGTGGGGTTTCACCATGTTGGCCAGGCTGGTCTTGAACTCCTGACCTCAAGTGATCCGCCCACCTCAGCCTCCCAAAATGCTGGGATTACAGGCATGAGCCACCACACCTTCCCCACTCCCCGTCTTTTAAGTAACATCCATATACCAGTAGTTCGTAATTTATGTTTTCAGGCCAGCTCTATCTCCTTTCTGAAGTTCAGATTTATATCTGATTGTTAGTCTTGTAAATACATTATAAACGTTTAGTGTGTTTATTTCTTGTTTATTTTATGAGGCCGGAGTTTTGTTCTTATTGCCCAGGCTATAGTGCAGTGGCGCAATCTCGGCTCACTGCAACCTCCACCTCCAAGGTCCAGGTGATTCTCCCGCCTCAGCCTCCCGAATAGCTGGGATTACAGGCACCTGCCAGCATGCTCAACTAGTTTTGTCTTTTTAGTAGAGACAAGATTCTCAGTGTTGGTCAGGCTGGTCTTGAACTCCCAACCTTAGGTGATCCGCCCTCCTCAGCCTCCCAAAGTGCTGGGAGTACAGGCATGAGCCACCGTGCCTGGCCATTTAATGTGTTTATAATGGAGCTCTTGATTCCTTCTGCTAAAACCCAGCTTATTCCACTGTACCCTTCCATCCTCATCCTTCCTCGTGACAGTGTGCAGTAAGTCTAGAAGTCTTCCTTCCTATCTGGTCACTCCCACTCCTAGCCTTGTACAATACTCTAAAATATATCTTGGATCTGTTGATTTCACTCATCTCCACAGCCACCGTCATCTGTCCTTGAACCAATATAGTAACCTAATAATTGATAATTGATATCCTTGTATTGACATTTTCCTCCAAAATCTGTTATTTTATATTGCAACTGAAGTGGTCATTTAAAAATGTATGTCATTTCTTTGGTTTAATTCCTTCATGAGTCGCCCCCCTGTCATCCATTTTCAGTTACCTGAAAGGTTTCCTTAAAATTTTTAGAATCAAACTTTTAACAACTATTTTATAATGAAGATACCTTGTTACTGTCACTGAGCTTTTATAAATCTGGAGCCACCTTACTGAGCTGAAAACTATACAAAAGCATTAGGCTCTTGGGAGTAGAGAACAGGAAGATTGGATAGCAAATTGTTTTCTTTCACTTATATGGTTGCAAAATTACCTAGTTTATATCCATATCTCCATGCCTTCACCTGTGCTTTTTCCTGCCTCATAGCTTTTTCATAGTATGTTGTCATTTTTTCCTTTCTAGTTGGAGTGAAGAATAGTTTACCACCTGTCTTCTGGGAGTTGCTTTAAAGTGCTAATTTCTGGTTATGTTTCATAGTAAAATCATCGCAGCTAAGGTGGTATGATAGAATGAAAAGAACGATGCCCTTGGGTAGGGAAGTCTTGGCCTGTTCTTGGTATTGTTCCCTCAGAACACTCAGTGGTCGTGATTTCAGTAAGGGTTTGGGATCACATATTACTTGGATTTGAATGTTGATTTTGCCCATTAAAAATTGAGCAGCCTTTGACAGATTACTCCATCCATCCCACACCCGAACCCCAGTTTTTCTTCTGTTAATTGGGGCCCAGCTGGGCTGTTGTGAGGACCTGATACTCGGGAGGCTGAGGCAGGAGAATGGCATGAACCCGGGAGGCGGAGCTTGCAGTGAGCTGAGATCCGGCCACTGCACTCCAGCCTGCGCCACACAGCGAGACTCCGTCTCAAAAAAAAAAAAAAAAAAAAAAGTAAAAAGTGGTCACCGTGGTACTTGGCATATAATGGACCCTAAACAGTCTCCATGATTGTGGTTTTGAGCAGGTCATTTTATCTCTTCAGGTTTCTATCTGCTTACTTTTAGTTGTTGTTGTTGTTGTTGTTTTGGGACACGATCTTGTTGCTGTTTCGCGCAAGCTGGAAGTCCAGCGGGTATGATCGTGGCTCACTGCAGCCTCGACCTCCCAGGCTCAAGTGATCCTTCTGCCTCGGACTCCCGAGCAGCTAGGACTACAGGCACATGCCACCATGCCCAGCTAATTCTTGTATTCTTTACAGAGACAGGGTCTTAGTATATTACCTGGTCTCAAACTCCTGGACTCAAGTGGTCCTCCCACCTCGGCCTCCCAAAATGCCGGGATTGCAGGCAAGAGCCACTGAACCTGGGCTCCATTTTCTTTATATGTAAAATTAGAGTGTTTAATTAGGGTCACAGTTCTCTAATATTAATGGTCATCACAATCACTTGGAGTGCTGTTAAAACACAGATTACTGGGCCCAGACTTGATAATTTATGATTCAGTGGGTCTGGAGTGGAGCCCTGGAATGTGGGCTTGTAACAGTTTCCCAAATGATACTGATGGTAACTGTACTCTGACAACCACTGGACTGGAAAATTGGATTATTGAAAGGCCCCTGCCAACACTAGGATTTTAGTGTTTTCTAACAGTAATGGTAATAGGCCAGTATTTGAGACTATGTGCCAGGCATTGTGCAAAGTGCATTATACACACTATCTCATTTGGTTCTCATGGTAATTAGTAGGTGTTCCTTTAAAGGGTTAGGTAGATTGTTGAAAGTCACACAGCTAAATAAATGGGAAGGCTGAAACTGCCCTGATCTTTCTCTTGACCAAATGAATTGCTCTCTTTGGTCTCTCAAGCTTTTTTTTTTTTTTTTTTTTTTTGAGATGAAGTTCCGCTCTTTTGGCCCAGGCAGGAGTGCAATGGCACAATCTGGACTCCCTGCAACCTGCGCCTTCCAGGTTCCAGTGATTCTCCTACCTCAGCCTCCTGAGTAGCTGGGATTACAGGCATGCGCCGTCATGCCCAGCTAATTTTTGTATTACTAGTAGAGATGGAGTTTCACTATGTTGTCCAGAATGGTCTCAATCTCTTGACCTGGAGATCTGCCCACCTCGGCCTCCCAAAGTGCTGGGATTACAGACAGCCACCGTGCCCAGCCTACTCATTTTACTTTTTACTTATTTGGCTTGCCAATGGTGGTGTTGTTTTTGCTGTCTATGTCTGAGACTGCAAGCTGGGAACTGGTATTCAAAACTTAGTTTGTACTGCCTGATTTAGGCCCTTGTTATGTGTTTTTTTGCTACCTTGCCTATCACCCATATCTCGTCAAATTTATAAGCTTCTTGAGGATGCAGAGCTTGTCTTTTGATTACTGTATAATGCTAAGCAGAATACTCTTCACATTGCAATAATTCCTGTGATGAAGTTGATGGGTTATCATTGTAATCATTTTGACAGGTTCACATTAGACACTAAGGTTTCAGGCATAGGGTGTACCAGTTATTTTCGAATAATCATGCCATGGTGTTCAAATTCTTTACCAGTTTGCAGCTTTTGCACAATTAAGGTATGACAAACAGTAATTTTAATGAGGGAAATGCTTAATCAGTGAGCTGAACTTTAATATAAATTTGAAATGAAAAATTCCTATGTTCTGATTTCAGATTTTCAGAAACTGGATGTTTAATGGAAAGTCTATAGATCATGTTAGCCTTAATACTATGCCTTAAAATGCTACCCATATTTTATTTGTATTCCCATTCAATGGTTTGAACAACCATTTTTATTCATTGTAGAAAGGACTTAAATAAGTGTAAAAACCAGGCAAAATTTATTCTCTTTTATAATATATCCTTGGTCGTAGATAGAAATTTTGTCACTTCTCTGATATTTAAAAATAGGACGGGTGGCAGTTTGAATATCTATAATGAGGTGAAGATCAGCTGGTGCTTGAAAACCAGAACAGAGGGTTTCAGAGTGTAATTGAAAAAGACTGTGGCAGTCTTCTTCATGTGTTGGGAGAATGGGAACATTTGTCAGTTTACTAAGGTTTTATTTTACTCTTGTGCTTTATAGAATTTCTTAAGAAGTGTGTTTGTTTTGCAGTGAGGACTGGTAATTTCATTCCTCCGTACCCCTGTAAGTAGTACAGTGAACCATAGATGTGTTCAAAGTTTGCTGTTGATATGTGATGAGGGAGGGGAAAGAGGAGGGACAAACTGGGGTATTATTTTTCTATCTTTTATGTAGAGATTTCCTTGGCTGGAGATGTATTTAGCTGTGCAGCAGTAACTGCTGTTCTGTAGAGTTCTAAGGCAACATTACAGGGAGAAGCCGTCTTGAACTGACTCTCTAGGTTTGTTGCTGTTGTAGTGTTAGGTTAAGAAATTCAAGCCCTTGGAAAAGAATGTGGTGGGGTTAATCAAGGTTTTTTTGTTTTGTTTTCATTCTATCCTTGCCTGAGCTGTTTGAGTATGTATGAAACAACCTTTTACAATTCCAAACCAAGTCCTTTTATCTGTGCTCCAAAATGCCCACTGTGACCCGCATGTGTTAACATGAAGCCTTAAGTTTGTTGACTCTGAAAATGTTGTTTCTTCAAAAGATTTTTATTTAAATCCTCTACTTTAAACTATATTGCTGTAAGTTGATGATTCTCAACTTGGGCTGCACATTCAAATCACCTGGGAAACACTTAAAGGGAAAAATCCCAGGACCCACCCCTGATTAAATTTTGATTTAATTTATCTGGTGTGGGTCTCCAGCATTCATGTTTTAAAAGCCTCCCTAGTTGATCTTGGGTTTTTTTTTTTTTTTAAAGACAGGATCTCATTCTTTAGCCCAGGCTTGAGGTCAGTGCACCATCTCAGCTCACTGCATCCTCTACCTTTTCTGGGCACAAGCGATTCTCCCATCTCAGCCTCCTGAGTATCTGGGACTATAGGCACACGCCACCGTACCTGGCTAATTTTTGTATTTTTAGTAGAGATGGGATTTCACCATGTTGCCCAGGCTGGTCTTGATGTCCTGGGCTCAAATGATCTGCCTACGTTGGCCTCCCAAAGTGCTAGAATTACAGGTGTGAGCCACTATGCCCAGCCCTCCCTAGATGATTCTAAGGTATGGTTACTATTAAGGAGTACTGCCCTAAGTTCTGTTTTTGGAGAGTCCTATAAATTTCTTAGTAGAAAACAGGTCCACCCCACCCCCATCCTCTCCCACAGGGGAGAGTTGAGACTGTCCAATCTGAATCTTATTGAAAAGCACAGAAATATAATCTTATAATTTTGCAAATACTTAGAGTAGGCTTTGAGTTATTTTAAAAGTGATCTCCAATCTTCCCTTTAACAGACTTTGCTTGGTAAATATATTTTGTCTGTGTTTAAAAACACTCCACACACTGTATGACTGATTTACCATATTCCTGATAGCAGTACCACAAGGACCCAAGGACCTCTAGCTGTGTTTGGTGAGGCAGGTCTTTGTCAATTTAAGTAATCCTGTCAGATGGTGTAGCCAATCTTGTAACTCACGACAAAGCACTGTTGCTCAGATACCATGATTTATTTTCCTTAATGAGCAGTTTTTTATATATATACATGTTCCATTTTCAGACAGGTGGTGCTTTGAGTTGAATTTGCAAGTTCAGTGAAACATGGATCTCTTTTTTTTCTTAACTCCCTTTTATTCTCCTAAGGTTCTTAATTTCCATGCTTGACATCATACCAGTATTTGCCAATCAAAATAAATGCCAATATTGTGATTCTGTAGGGAAAGAAGTAGGTCATTTATTAATTCAACTAGAACATATTGCACTGTTGCTTTGTTGAAGGACCTGAATAGGACAAACATGGCCCTTGCTTTCGTGGTGGTCAGATACATTCTTTGAGGGGACACACAATGATTAGATTTTTTTCTTTTCATCTCTACGTTTTATTCCATTGGCAAATCTTGGCTCCACCTTCATTCAGATTACATTCTGAAAATGAATAACATTCCTCATTTGACTGCTATCATCACCCTAGTCCAAGCTATTATCCTTTGCCTGGACAACCTTTGCAGCCTCCCTGTTGGTCTTCTTGCTTCTGAAGTTATTGGTCATTTATAGTGTGTTGATAACACATCCATGTCCCTCCTCAAATTTCTTCAAAGGCTTCCTGTCACATGCAGACTAAAATTCAAACTCCATATCATGAGCTGCAGGTTCTAGAGAATCCAAGTTCTGTCTGCTTTTATTTACCTCTTTGGTGTTGTCTTTATCACCTCTCTTCTGGCTCTCTGTGCTCCAGCCATACTGTTTGCCTTGCTCAACAAGCTAAGTATATTCCTGCCTGTCTATTTTCGATTCCCTCTGCCTAGAAAGCTTTAATCCAGATCTCCTGTCAACTTGGCTCTGTTCTTCACGCTGTTCAGGTCTCTACTACTGTTAAAAGAGGTGTTATTGACTATCATCTGTACAAGGACAACTTCACTCGCTCTCCTCTTACTGTGCCTTTTTTTCTTTATAACACTTGTCACAGTGACATTTCTTATGCACACATATATGCACGCACACACCTTTTTTTGACTTTTTAATTCTCTTTTTACCTCTGGAATGTGAATTTCCTCCTGTTAGGGGCTTTGCCTTGTTCATTGCTATAACAAAGGTACCTTGAAACATATGAGGCATCCAAAAAATGCTTGAATCAAGTGAATAAAATTGTAACTGACAAGTACGGCAAGGCACAAGGTTCTGTGAGAGGCCTATCACTGAACTCTCCTTTGGTCTCTGCCAGTGTGGCTAGAGCCACAGAGAAAGCAGAGGCTTTGAGTCTGTTTACTGGAGATACTGGTGATACAGCAGGGGCCAAGATCAAGCAGAAATTTTTGTTGGACATGTTAAGAATTAAGGAAGCGACCGGGCACAGTGGTTTCACGCCTGTAACCCCAGCTCTTTCGAGAGCCCAGGCAGGAGCGCATCACTTGAGCCCAGGAGTTTGAGATCCACCTGAGCAATATAGCCAGACCTTGTTTGTACAAAAAAAAAAAAAAATAGGGAAGGGGTTTTTGGGTATCTTCATAGTTATTGTGATGTTCTATTTTAAATTCATACGTATATGAAGGTGAAGTATTAAGTTGCTCTCAAGTCTTACTAGGTGCTGCCACTGGTAACTGCTGTGCAAAATGCTTTACATGGTGAAGAATTTGCAGAAAATTGCATTCTGTTCAGTCATCAGCATTTAACTTTCTATTTTTTTAAACAGGGTCTCGCTCTGTTGCCTAGGCTGGAGTGCATTGGTGGGATCTCGGCTCACTACACCCTTGCTGTCCTGGGCTCAAGCAATCCTCCCACCTCAGCCTCCCAAGTAGCTGGGACTACAGGAGTGTGCCACCACCATGCCCGGCATTTTTTAGTATTTTTTTGTAGAGGTGAAGTTTTACCATGTTGCCCAGGCTGGTCTCAGACTCCTGTGCTCAAAAGCCATCCATCTGCCCGCAGTGGCCTCCCAAAGTGTTGGGATTGCAGGTGTGAGCCACCACTCCCATAAAACTGTTTAAAACTGTTTCTTTTGTTGTTGTTGTTGCAGAGCGGGATCTGGTAAAAACCAGAAAACCTGCCAGATTCTAAAGGAGTTGTAATATTACTTTAAAACTGTTTCTAATTTAATGTTGTTTTGAAGATGATGAATGTAGATTTTCCAGCTTATTTTTTATTCTTCTTTTTTTCCCTTTCAGTTTGATTTATAAGTGAAATTTAATATCCCCATTATTGGGAAAGGAAGATCCTGAAGAGAACACGGAATTCAGTTCCTTTTCAGAAAATTTTGCTGCTTCAAGCTGTACTTGGCTTCTTATCTTTACTGTAATTGTGAGGGATGAAAATAGTCCTTTGAACTTTTTATGAGGAAAGTGGTGGTGTTCTGTAGAGGATATTTGTTTAAATATGATTGTTATTGGCTTCCATAATCCCCCATGTCATCTGACCTCCAATTAGACCCAGTCTGTCAGTCTGATGAGAGCCAGTTATAAATTACCTTTGAATTTCCTGTGGATTCCCTCTGTTGTTCTTTATTAGCTCCATAATCCAGCTGGATGTTACTGGTTACAGTTTGGCTAATGATCATGACCAATTTTTGAAGAAGGGATTCCTTATTGGCAGGCAAATTTTGTTGAGTTGGTACAGCCAGAAACATTTTCACATTTTTTTTTTCCTACTTTAGGAGCTAAACATGCGGGCTGTTTATGTATTTGTTTTTGGGGTAATCAAATTTTTTCTTTATAACACTTGTCACAGTGACATTTCTTATGCACACATAAAGAGTAACCGGATATTACACTGTATGTTTTGGAGGAAAGTGTTCTGGAAGACCTAGGCCTAAAACTCATTTAATAATGAAGTTGGGGAAATAGATTACACTTCTTAAGAAAAAATTCAGGTTTTAAAGCCCCCCTTTATTTGCCAAAATACTCCAAAGTAGTATATCTCCTTGACATATTATCCAGAACCCAGTATGCCTTACATGTTTGTCATAAAGATTGAGAAAAGCAGTGTGGTCTAGTGGAAAGATACAGACTTTTACTCTTTTTGAGACGTAGTTTTACTGTTGTCACCCAGGCTGGAGTACAATGGCATGATCTCAACTCACTGCAACCTCCGCCTCCTGGGTTCAAGTGATTCTCCTGCCTCAGCCTCTCCAGTAGCTGGGATTATAGGCACCCATCACCACGCCCAGCTAATTTTTGTGTTTTTAATAGAGATCGGGTTTCACCATGTTGGCCAGGCTGGTCTTGAACTCCTGACCTCAGGTGATCTGCCCAAGTTGGCCTCCCAAAATGCTGGGATTACACTGCTCCCGGCTGACTTTTACTTTTTCAACAGCTTTATTGAGGTATATTTTAGAATACAGACTGTTGAGTCAGACCTGAGTTTGAATTCCTACTGGTACTGATAAGCTGTGTGACTTTGTCCAGATTGCTTGGTCCCTAATATGTAATAGTGTTGAAATAACAATATTTGCTTTATTGAGTTCATATAAAGATTAGAAAATGATATACGTCAAGTACCAGGTCCTTCAGGTTTCAGTAAGAGGTAACTATTTTTAGTATTACTGATACTAGCCTGTAGTATCTTTCTGTCCTTTTGGGGTTTTAAAGCTTGAGAGTGGAAATGAAATGGACAACAATGATGGTGGAATCTGTTACGACTGAACATAAGCACGTTAATTGATCGAAAGGGCACTCTGACATAAGAGTTGGCTTTGTTTTATTAATGAGCAAGGAGTCCTTATTCTGCCCATTTTATGTTTCCTTTAAATGTAGCTGTCCTGAATAAACAGTAACCAGATATTACACTGTATATATGATTTGGTATGGCTGGAGATGGGAGCCATTCACCCCTTTGGTCTTGGGAGTGGTACCCTCTGTGTGGACAGATGTATTTGGGATCTAGACTTTAGATTAAGGGGGAGTGCCTTTATTTGTATGAAAATACAGCCATACCTCAGAGATATCACAGGTTCAGTTCTGGATGACCACAGGATTGCGGTAAAGTGAATATCACACTAAAGTGAGAGACATGGGCTTTTTCTGTTTCCTATTGCATATAAAAGTTACATTTACACTGTACTGTAGTATGTTAAGTATGCAGTAGGCGTATGTCATAATAAACAGTGAACTACCTTAATTTTAAAATATTTATTGCTAAAAGAAATACCAGCGATCATCTGAACCTTCATGAAGTGAGTCATAATCCTTTTTGCTGGTGGAAGGTCTTATCTCCATGTTGATGGCTGCTAACTGGCCAGGGTAGTGGTTGTGGAAGGTTAGGGTAGCTGTGGCAATTTCTTTCTTCCTTTCCTTTTTCTTTTCCCTTTCCTTTCCTTTCCTTTCCTTTCCTTTCCTTTCCTTTCCCTTCCCTTCCCTTCCCTTCCCTTTCCCTTCCCTTCCCTTCCCTTCCCTTCCCCGTCCCCGTCCCCGTTCCCCCGTTCCCCCCTTCCCCCCTTCCCTTCCCTTTCCCTTCCCCTTTCCCCTTTCCCCTTTCCCCCTTTCCCCCCTTTCCCCCTTTCCCCCTTTCCCCCTTTCCCCCTTTCCCCCTTTCCCCCTTTTCCCCCTTTCCCCCTTTCCCCCTTTTCCCCTTTCCCCTTTCCCCCTTTCCCCCTTTCCCCCTTTCCCCCTTTCCCCCTTCCCCCTTTCCCCCTTTCCCCCTTTCCCCCTTTCCCCCCCCCTTCCCCCTTTCCCCCTTCCCCCTTTCCTTTCCCCTTTCCTTTCCTTCTTTTTTTTTGGGGGGGGGGGGGAGACGGAATCTTGCTCTGTTGCCAGGCTGGAGTGCAGTGGCGCCATCTCAGCTCACTGCAACCTCTGCCTCCTGGGTTCAAGCAATTCTCTTGCCTCAGCCTCCCAAGTAGCTGGGACTACAGGCGCATACCACCACACCCAGCTAATTTTTGTATTTTTAGTAGAGATAGGGTTTCACCACGTTGGCCAGGATGATCTTGATCTCTTGATTTCGTGGTCTACCCACCTCGGCCTCCCAAAGTGCTGGGATTACAGGTGTGAGCCACTGTGCCCAGCAGCAATTTCTTAAAATGAGACAACAGTGAAGTTTGTCATATTGATTGACTCATTAACTATTTCTCTGCACCATGCAATGTTGTTTGGTAGTGTTTTGATCACTGTAGAACTTATTTCAAAGTTGAAGTCATTCCTCTCAAACCCTGTTGCTGCTTTATCAACTAAGTTTATGTAATCTTCTAGATTCCTTATTGTTATTTCCACAGTGTTCACAGCATCTTCACCAGAAATAGATAGCACCACTGTCTTTGTTCATCCATAAGAAGCAACTCTGCATCTGTTTCAGTTTTATCACGAGATTGTAGTTCAGTCACATCTTCAGGCTCGATTTCTAATTCTAGTTATCTTGCTATTTCTTCCACATCTGCAGGACTTTTTCGACCTATGTCTTGAACCTCTCAGTTATCTGTGAAATTCAGAGTCATTCTTCCAAACTCCTGTTGGGGTTGATATTTTGAACTCCTCCCATGAATCACGAGTGACTCAGTAGAATGATGAATCCTTTCCAGAATATTTTCAATTTACTTTGCCCAGATTCATCAGAAGAATCACTGTCTGGCAGCTATAGCCTTACAGAATGTATTTTTTAAATTTTAAGGCTTAAAAGTGGAAATTACTACTTGATCTGTGGGCTGCACAATGGATGTTGTGTTAGCAGGCATAAGAGGATTAATACCCTTGTACATCTCTTTCAGACCTCTCGGGCGATGGTGCATTGTCAGTGAGCAGTAATACTTTGAAAGGAATCTGAGTATGAGGTCTCATTAGTGGACTTAAAATACTCAGTAAACCGTGCTGTCAACAGATGTGCTGACATATCCTGGCTTTGTTGTTTCATTTATAGAGCATAGGCAGAATAAATGTAGCCTAATTTGTTTTTATTTTTGTTTTGCTTTGTGTTAATGTTGTGTTATGTTATGTTACGTTACGTTACGTTACAGAGACGGGGTCTTGCCGTGTTGCCCAGCCTGGTCTCCAACTACTGAGCTCAAGCAATTCTCCCTTCTTGGCCTCCCAAAGTGCTGGGATTACAGGCACGAGCCACTGCACCTGGCTGAGGTAGTGTAATTCTTAAGGGCCTTAGGTTTTCAGAATGGTCAAAGAGCATTCACCTTCACCTTAAAAATCACCAGCTGCATTAGCTCCTAACAAGAGAGGCTGTCCTTTGAAGCTTTGAAGTCAAGCATTCTCCCTTTGATGCCGGGATTTCTCCTTTCTCCTCTCTAGCCACAAAAGTTTTGGATTGCGTCTTCCAATAGAAGGCTGTTTTTTCTACATTGCTAACATGTTTAATGGAGCCATCTTCATTGATGATCTTAGCTACATCTTCTGGATAACTTGCCACAGCTTCTCCAAGAAGCAACAACAGCACTTGTTGTTGCTTCACTTTGCACTTTAAGGAAATAAGTCATCTCCATAACCTAAAACTTTGTAAACCGGCCTCCGTCAGCTTCAAACTTTGCTTCTGCAGCTTCCTCACCTCTCTCAGTCTTCATGGAATTGAAGAGAATTAGGGTCTTGCTCTGGATTAGGCTTTCAGTTTATTGGAATGTTGTGGTTGGTTTGATCTATCCAGACCACTAAAATTTTTGTCCATATCAGCAATAAAGCTGCTTCTCTTTCTTACCATTTGTATGTTCACTGGAGTAGCACTTTTTAAATTTTCTCCAAGAACTTTTGCATTTACATGTTGGCTAACTGGTGCAAGAGACCTCACTTTCAGCCTGCGTTGGCTTTCAACATACCTTTCTCACAAGCTTAATCACTTCTAGCTTAAAATTTTATATATATATATATATATATATTTTTTTTTTTTTTTTTTTGAGATGGAGTGTCTCTCTGCCGCCCAGACTGGAGTGCCGTGGCATGATCTTGGCTCATTGCAACCTCTGCCTCCTGGGCTCAAGTGATTCTCCTGCCTCAGCCTTCTGAGTAGCTGGGAGTACAAGTGCACGACACCACACCTGGATAATGTTTGTATTTTTAGTAGGGACGGGGTTTCGCCATGTTGGCCAGGCTGGTCTCGAACTCAACCTCAGGTGATCTGCCTGCCTCTGCCTCCCAAAAGGGCTGGGATTACAAGCGTGAACCACTGTGCCTGCTCTCTAAAAAAAATATTCTTTTCTTTGAGCTATTTTACCAGAAAACATCTGCAAGTGTGTATTTCTGGCTTTTGATTTAAAGCGAGAGCTGTGGACTCTTCTTCCACTTGAACACTTAAAGGCCATTGTGGAGTTACTAATTGGCCTAATTTCAGTATTGTTTTGTTTCAGGGAATAAGGAAACAAGAGGGGAGGGAGAGAGACAGGGGAATGGCCAGTCAGTGGAGTAGTGAGAACACACATTTTTTTCAGTGAAGTTTTCCATCTTTTGTGGGCACGGTTCATGGTACCTCCAGAAATTACAATGGCAGTGTCAAAGATCACTGATGACAGATCATCATAACAGATAATAAAAGCATTTGAAATATTGTGAGAATTGCCCAGATGTGTCACATGGACATGAAGGGAGTGCATGATGTTGGAAGAATGACGCTGACAGACTTGCTTGATGAAGGGTTGCCATCAACATTGAATTTTTTTGTTGTTGTTGTTAAACAGCATCTGCAAAGTGCAGTAAAGTGAAGCTTTACCTGCTTGATAAGGGTAGATTAGTTCAGTTTCTAACCTACTTTTATAGTTGATAGACCACCCCCAGTATTTCTCAGCCAGTTAATCTCGTGGTACTTTTGTTATGAATGTGATTAAAAGTGTTTTATATTTCCAGTATGAATACTTGTTTATTTATGGCTGAATGCATCTTTGTCTTTATGATAGCAGCCTAAATATGCTTGTGTCCTCCCCATAGATCTGTTCCTAAGTGTGGCATACTTTGTGGCTGTGTTAGGGGTTAGAAAATAGATGGGGACATCCCAAAGGCAGCAGGCTAGTCTCCTCAAACTGTAGACTTTTTTTCTGATAGACGGGCTTTTGAAGCCTTTAAGAGAGTCAAAGGAGGCCAGGCGCGGTGGCTCACGCCTGTAATCCCAGCACTTTGGGAGGCCGAGGCAGGCGGATCACGAGGTCAGAAGATCAGGACCATCCTGGCGAACACTGTGAAACCCCGTCTCTACTAAAAATACAAAAAAAATTAGCCAGGTGTGGTGGGGGGCACCTGTAGTCCCAGCTACTCAAGAGGATGAGGCAGGAGAATGACTGAACCCGGGGGGCGGAGCTTGCAGTGAGCTGAGATCACGCCACTGCACTCCAGCCTGGGCAACAGAGGGAGACTCTGTCTCGAATAAATAAATAAATAAATAAATAAATAAATAAAGTTAAAGGAACTTCTGTGTTTCCAGAATCAGTTAATGATTTGTTGAGATTTGGGGCTTTATTATTTTAGACTGTAGATAGTAGCACGTGTATGTCACCTTTAGGAACCTTGACAGATGGTTCCCAACTTATTATAGTTCAAATTATGGTTTTTCAGCTTTATTGTGTGAAAACTGGAAACTGTTCTTTGAGTACCCACAACCATTGTTTTCACTTTCAGTAGTCTTCAGTAAATGAGGTATCCATGCTTTGTTATAAAATAGGCTTTGTGTTAGATGATTTTGCCCAACCATAAGATAATGTATGTGTTCTGAGCACGTTAAGGTAGGCCCAGCTAAGGTCTGATGTTCGCTAGGTTAGGTGTGTTAAATGCATTTTCAACTTAACGATATTTTCAAATTATGATGGGTTTATTAGGACAAAATCCCCATTTTAGTTGAGGAGAATGTGTACACCATAGTTGATTCATTCAACAAATAATTACTAAGTGCTTGTTAAGGCCAGAAACTTCAGTTGCTGCATTTATTTTCTAGTGTATGTGGGGGGGGGGTGTCAATAAAATAACAAAGTGTAGAATATATATTATATTTGGTTGCAGCAAATGCTATGCAGAAAAAAATAAAGCAGGTAAGAAGGATAAGGATTGCAGGGGAAAACAATGCAGTGATAAATAGGGTCATCAGGGAAGGCCTAAGTATGAAAGTGATATTTGTGTCAGGATGTGAAGTCAGCTGTGTGAACATTTGTGGAAGATATTTTGGACAAAAAGAACAGCCAGTGCCAAAACTTTAAGGACAGAGACTGCCTGGAGTAATCCAGCAAGCAAGCCAGTGTAGCTTCAACAGTAAGTGGTGAAGAGGACACAAGAGGTGAAGCCATAGAAGTAAAAGGGAACTGAGGTAGGTGGAGACAGGTTGTGTGGAACCTAGTAGGCCTGTTGGGAGGATTGTAGCTCTTGCTCTAAGGTAGAAAGCCAGTTCCTACTTTGAGTAGAAGAGTGACATGATCTGATTAGTTTGTGGACAGAAGCAGGAAAAAGAGTTAGGGGGCTACTATGGTAACCTAGTGAAAGAGAATGGTGGCTTGGGTGCCATTGGTGGTGGTAGAGTTTGTGAGAATTAAGGTTCAGTTCTGAATATATTTTGAAGTTAGAGCAGGTAGGATGGTGCAGATGGGCTGGATGTATGGGTTATAAAGGAGGAAGGAATTTTTGGTCTAAGCAAGTGGATGGAAGGTACTGATCTTTACTGAGATGGGAACACTGGGAAGACTAGGTGGGAGCAGGGGAGAAGATTGGAATTCAGTTTATGTTACTATGATAAAGATAATGAGATGCTTAAAAATTCTGTCTTTGAATCTAGCTGTATTTTTTGGTATTGCATATTTTAAAATTTCATGGTGAGTACATGTTTTTACATTTGTCAAAATTCAAAACAAAGTGAACCTTGATGTAAATGGACTTTGGTTAATAAGAATATGTAAGTATTGGCTCATTAAATATAATAAATGTGCAAAGAAAATGGAAGGGAGTGTATATGGGTACTCTACTGTCTACTCAGTTCGTTAAACCTCAAATTACTTTAAAATAATAGTCTATTAATTTAAAAAATGAATCATGTTAACTTACACTATCATGTTTTCTTTGATCGTTGAGGTCATTTCTGGGTGTCTGTCTTTTCTTATTTAGTGACAGCATGTTGACTTGCCCCTCCCTCCCACTTGTTTCTAATATAATTTCATACCACGTATATATCCACAGTAGACTTTTCATTCATGGAAATGCACAGCTTATATAAATATATTGTAGAAAATAGTGCTGCTTTTACTTAGACTAAAAGACACAAGAGTCCCCTGTAATAAACAGCTTGACGTTCTTTCATTTCACTGAGGTTTGTACAGGGTTCCTGAAACTCTGTCCTGTTTTAAGAGCTGCAGATAACCTGATCCTAGAGTGAAACTCACTTTGGCATTCAGATTTTGTCTATGTTGGTATCCCTCAACAGTTTAAGATTCTTTTTTAACTTACATGGCTCCATGAAAGAGGGATTTGATGTTTTAGTATTTGGTTTTGGTAACTATTAATTATCTCTTGTAGCCTTCCACTTAAAGGTGATACTTTCAGATTGAACATTGTTTCTTAAGTTTTTTCCTTGCCACCCCTCTCTCTTCCTCCTTCAGAAATAAAGAAAGCTCTGCATGTATGTTGGTGTGTTTTAAGTATAATTTTTAATCTGTTTGTGGAACCACAGAAATGGATCCAAGAGGTAGGTAAGGTCTTAAATTGAATTTGGTGTTAAATAAGCTGGCCTTTGACCTATAGGCAGTGAGTGAGGAGCACTGTTGGGTGTAAGACTAAAAGCAGAAATACTAGGTATTTTAGAGGCCAGGTGAAGGGTGAATAAGGACATTTAGGTCAATTGAAATAAAAAGAAAAAGACAGATGTGAGATGTGAAAGGACTTAATTATGGTAGGAACTTAGTGATCTTGAGCCTGACAGCCTGAATAGGAAGGTGAGAACATTGACAATAGGCAAGTTTAGAGGAAGAACTAGTTTTAGATGAAAGATTGGAATTTGTATAAGTTGAATTTTAGATGATGAAGCGTAGTGGATAAAATTGAGGACTCTGGGCCAGGTGGGGTGGCTCACGCCTGTAATCCCAGCACTTTGGGAGGCTAAGGTGGGCAGCTCTCTTGAGGTCAGGAGTTGGAGACCAGCCTGGCCAACATGGTAAAACCTCGTCTCTACTAAAAATACAAAAATTAGCCATAGGTGGTGGCGTGCACCTGTAATTCCAGGTACTCGGTAGACTGAGGTACAAGATCACTTGGGCCTGGGGAACTGAGCGAGACTCCCCATCTCCAAAAACAAAAACGAAAAAATTGAGGACTCTGGAGCCAGATTACCTGTATACAGATGTAGATTTTACCTGTGCTTGCTTCTCTGACAAATGACCTAACCCCTTAGTGCCTCTTTTCCTCCATCTGTAGTATGCGGATAGTAGGCACTGCTTCAAAGAGTTGTTATGATGATGAAATGATGAAAAGTCATGTAATGTTGTAGCACAGTGCCCAGAACAAAGGAAGCATTCAGCAAAAGCTACTATATATAGGATCCAGCTGGAGAAAGCAAATTCAGTAGAAAGTATTAAGGCTGGTGATACACATTTGTTCGTCATAAAATATTGGAGCTATATGGGATCTTTTACCATAATTTTTGTTTACCTCTATTATTTTATCCATGAAGTGTAGAAAAGATCATTAAACCTTGAGAAATGGATAAGGCCCATGAGAAAGAATGTAGGATAGAAAATTTGTACTAGCAGCTTAATGTAGGATTATTCTTAAATTTGGTGTGGGGCAATGGTTTTCCACCTCTGATAGAGGGAATCAGTGCACTGACTATTGGTTGTTTATCTATCGGCTTTTCTACTCTTCCTTCCCTCCCTCCTCCATTAATGGAATCCCCAATATTGTTTAAGTATCCTGTAATTGTGTAATTCAAAGGCTGCTAGGCCTCTCTCTGGCTTCAGCAAGGAAACTTCATCGAAATGTGGTCTCTAGACCACCAAAGTGTAGTCTTTGGACTATCACCTAGAAATCTGTTAGAAATGTAAATTCTGGGACCCCATTTCTGAGTCGGAAACTCTGGGAGTGGGGCCCACCAATCAGTGTTTAGCAAGCCCTGTGTGCTTAAAGTTTGATGTCTAGTGTAGGGCTTCCAACTGAGATAACTTTAGAAGATAAAGCATCTAATGTAAATGAACTAAGCTTTCAGATTAGGGGTGATTTTGAACTGTGGATCATGTGCCACATCTAAAGGGATTGGCTGCTGTTTAGCTGATAGTCATTAAGAGGCTTGGGTGCTGGCAGATCTTGTGTTTGTGTGCAATAGATTTTAAAATGCTGGCAACTTACTGAATTTTTTTTTTTTTAACACACTTTTGAAGGCCAAAGAAAACCCAACTACAAGCAAATAAAACTAACTTGGGGAACATGACCCTAAGTTAGTGCTCTTTTATGTAAGAGTTTAAAAACATTGTGTGTAAAGCTTGCTTCATATCACAGATTATTATCTTAGGTTAAATTTCTAGATGTGGAGGTTTTTTTTGGGGGGTGGTCAAGGGATAATGACAATTTTAAGGCTTTTGATAAATGTTGTGTTCTCCAGAATGAAACTGTTGTTTTGTCAGCAGTGTTCTGAAGCCTAGCAGATAGTAGTTTTTCAAGAATTTCCAATTTAATAGACAAAAAAGACATCCTTGGAATATTTTATTTGGTTTGATTTAGTACTGTATTTCTTTTGTATTTATTTGCCACTTACATTTTTTATATAAAGAAATCTAATTCTTTGTGTCTTTTTATTTGAAAGGTTTTTTTTTTTGCATTTAAAAAGCATAGTTTATTAAAATGCAAATTGTTTTCCCTGGCTTTTTATTTACCTTTTAATTTTTATGGTTTTTGAATGATAGAAGTGTTAAATTTCTTTAGTTAGGTCCATCAGTCTTTGTAAAATACCCTTTTAAAAGCCTGGGCTTTTCATTGGAATTAGATGGACTCTGAAGATCTTTGGATGCTTTGCCAGGCATGCACATGGTTACTGCTGTGAACCCCTCCTCCACCTACCACTGCCACCATCACCAGTATCAAGCAGACGTTTATTGAATATTTACTGCATACATAAAAGGAAACTATTAAAATGGTGTGGATACATCAGTGAATAAAACAAAGATGAATTCCTACTGTCTTGGAATTTACGTTACTGGAAGGAGAGTCAATACACAAATTTCTAAGATAGTTTCTTCATCCAGAAGTCTGGCAGCTTTTAAGGAATGGCTAGAAAGCTTTGCTTGGCTTGGTTGCTTTGTCAAGTGCTGTGTGCACATGGCTCTTCGAAGTCTCAGGGTTATAATATCTCTTACATGAAGTCTCTGTGCTCAGTTGAAGCTGCACGCCCATTTATAACCTGGCCTGAAAAGTCATCTAGTACCTCATCCACCATATTCTGTTGACCGAAGCGGTCACAAGCTCCCTCAGATTCAAGGGGGAATTGACAGAAATCTGCCTCTCAGTGGGAGAAGTGTCAAAGAATTTGCAGCCCTTTTAAAAAACATTCCCTCATATAAATTGTATTTTTTTTCTTCACTTGTAATAAATGTAACTTTATACTTTCTAAAAATGTAATTTTCAAACATTACTTCAGTATAACTGTTGATTACTGTGATTATTTTGTCAATTAAAACATATTTTCAAATACTCTTTTGGAAGCTACAGATTTATAGATTTTTGTTGTATGTTTAAAATAATTCCCTGCCAACAAACTGTAAAAGGGAAAAGTGATGCAACTTTTATTCACTGTTGGAAAAGTTCTTGAGCTGTATTGGAAAACTGATAAGAAATTGGAGGACTCTAAATGAGGATTTTTTAGAGTTAAGGTTAAAGATTGCATTGCACTTAAAAGTAAAGGGAGCCACTGGAAGAGGCTGGACAGAAGAGTCACAGGGTTGATAATGAATTGACTTACTGTTCCTTCCTGATCTACTTTTAATGTTTTGTGTCTTGATAGAAAACATTATTATAGTTTAATTTTTTTTGTTGTTGTTGGGTTTTTTTTGTTTTTGTTTTTCTTTGTTTTTCGAGATGGAGTCTTGCTCTTGTCGCCCAGGCTGGAGTGCAGTGGCACGATCTCAGCTCGCTGCAAGCCCCGCCTCCTGAGTTCACACCATTCTCCTGCCTCAGCCTCCCAGGTAGCTGGGAATAGAGGCACGCACCACCATGCCTGGCTAATTTTTTGTGTTTTTAGTAGAGTTAGGGTTTCACCATGTTAGCCAGGATGGTCTTGATCTCCTGACCTCTTGATCCACCCTCCTCGGCCTCCCAAAGTGCTGGGATTACAGGCGTGAGCTACTGCGCCTGGCAGTAATGGTTTTTTTGACTGTGTGTCTTTTTCCTTTGAGGACTTTATGTGCTGAGCTATTTCTAATAAAATCTAAATTACTAACTTTAATTTTTGTAAAGTATAAAATCCTATCTCAGTTAGAAGTTGGGTCTAGTTTTCACTCCGCTGTAAGTCTTTCAGGTCAGTTGCCTTATTTATAAGAGGCTTGGTTCTGGGGATTCTTCTCATCTATGATTCTATAGTTAGTAACATGAGTTACAAAACCAATCAGAAAATGTGCCATAAATGAAAACGTTTCCATCGTAGTTTCCAACTCTGAATGCTCCTTATCAAACTCTGCTTTGTCACATTGGTAGCTACTGTTGTGATAACTTACTCTCCAGCAGTTATGTGGCATTTGCCTGGTATGTCAGCTTAAGCATTTTGTGGTCACCCTCTGTGATGACCCTAGGGATTCCAGGGGTAAATGTTAAAAGCGGTCTGTGTATGTTTTGCAAATGCCTTAGTATTTCTGCCTGATTGCAAAGATTGTATCTGTTGGCTTCCCTAAAGTTGTTGGATTGTTTAAGCATACTTTTTGAGGAGAGTCAAAGTAGTCTGTAAATAAGCTGTTTTTCATTCATAATGTCATAGTAATGCCTTGTTTTTAATTTAGTTTGAAATCACATATAGTTTGCTGAAAACCCATGTATGCATCATGTAATACATATCTAAAGTTATCTTTACTCCTAGAATGTGTACTTTCCTTGGGATTTCTGTTCAGCTTTCAGTGGGGGCGGGGGCGGGAACGGGGGTAATATAGAACTGTTGACACTCTTGATAGCTTTATACTATTTTCTCATCTATAGTGAGGAGACAGAAAATGTGCTGTACTTCCTTTTTGCTCTTTAAAAATTCTTACTTTACAGGCCGGGGGTGGTGGCTCACATCTGTAATCCCAGTGCTTTGGGAGGCCGAGACGGGTGGATCACTTGAGGTCAGCAGTTTGAGACCAACCTGGCCAACATGGCGAAACCCCATCTCTACTAAAAATACAAAAATTAGCTGGGCGTGGTGGCGGGCGCCTGTAATCCCAGCTCCTCAGGAGGCTGAGGGAGGAGAATCACTTGAACCCGGGAGGCGGAGGTTGCAGTGAGCCGAGATTGCTCATTGCCCTCCTGCCTGCATGACGAGCAAAACTCCATCTCAGAATAAATAAATAAATAAATAAAAGTTTTGGCTTTACAAAAATACCTGTTTGCAAAAGAAAAAATGAAAAAAAAAATTCATGGTCTTTAGTACAAAATTTCAGTGAAATAGACATAAATCTAGACAGATCTTTAGAGAGTATCTAAATCAAAAGGAGATACTGTAAAAAAGAAATATTGTTCTAAACCTCATCTAAACAGAATCTGTGTGATATAATTCATAACCTCCTTCTGAGAAGAAATGAACATTTCTGTTATACAGTTGTCTGATAAACCTTAATGGGATTAAGGCTTCTGCTGGGGAGCTAGTTACCTCCCCACTCAGATGACTGTCATAGTCTAATAACTTTTAACAAGATATTGTCATTTTTTAAAATGTGGTTTAACAATTAGCCATTGCCATTTCCTCATATAGCTCTATAAAGAGTGTATGTGTCTTTAAATTAGTATATCAGAGACTTTCTTTCTTGCTTAAAAGATTGTAATAAAATACATGTGATCCTAACTAAACTGGGAAAAATATTGTAAGCTGTTATTAGCAATGTAGAACTCCTAGAGAGAATTTGATGGTAGTCTAAGAATATTAGAATAAAATTTTTCTAGTTTTAGTTCCGCATGTTAGGGAATCTTTATCCTTCTTCCTCTTCAGATATTTAAGAATAAGATTATTTTGATACTTAAGCAGCCTGATTCAGTTAGATGTTTTAGTTTTTTTATTTTTGTTTTTGTTTGAGAGGGAGTCTCACTCTGTTGCCCCGGCTGGAGTGCAGTGGTGTGATCTCGGCTCACTGCAATTTCCGCCTCCTGGGTTCAAGCGATTCTTCTGCCTCAGCCTCCTGAGTAGCTGGGATTACAGGTGCCTGCCACCACGCCCAGCTAATTTTTGTATTTTTAGTAGAGATGGCATTTCACCATGTTGGTCAGGCTGGTCTTGAACTCCTGACCTCAGGTAATCCATCCACCTTGGTCTCTCAAAGCGCTGGGATTACAGGTGTGAGCCACCACGCCTGGCCAGATGTTCTAGTTTTAAATGTTGAGTTACTTAGTGTCTTTTTTTTTTTTTTTTTTTTTTGAGACTGAGTCTCGCTCTGTCGCCCAGCGCCCAGGCTGGAGTGCAGTGGCTGGATCTCAGCTCACTGCAAGCTCCGCCTCCCGGGTTTACGCCATTCTCCTGCCTCAGCCTCCCGAGTAGCTGAGACTACAGGCGCCCGCCACCTCGCCCGGCTAGTTTTTTGTATTTTTTAGTAGAGACGAGTTTCACCAGGTTAGCCAGGATGGTCTCGATCTCCTGACCTAGTGATCCACCTGTCTCGGCCTCCCAAAGTGCTGGGATTACAGGCTTGAGCCACCGCGCCCGGGCTAATTCTGGTTTCAGGGCTCTTAACAGAAGACAAATTGATAAGTCCATAGTTTATAGTTCAGGAACTCATTGGTTTGAAGATAAGTAACTTCACAAAGCTAATTAGAGAGACAGCCCACTTTGACACCAGTTCTTTTGATCTCCTGTTTATAATGTGATGCTTAGGCACAAAGATAGGCAGAATTTTAGAGGTGAAAGGAGCCTAGTGATAAAAATTCAGTTTCGCAAGCAAGAACACTTGAGGGCTGTGGAAGTATGGAATAGATTAGTGGCTTAATTTTAAATGGTGGATTCTTCATTAGTTCATTGTAGATGTTGCTGGTGTATGTTTTCCTATTACATGGTTCCTACTTTTTATTCCTAAGAATAGATCTTTAGGCATAATTATATATTTTTTTTATTAGAGGGAAACTGTCAAACATGGTAGTAGTGATAGAACAGTCTTAATTTCTGAGTTAGGAAAATAGTCAATAAACTTTTGTGAGATAACTTTTGAGTCACAACTACATTAAATTTTTAAGAGAGGACTTTTAAGTCACAACTACCTGTGCTAATTTGTTAAAGCCCCAAAGCAGTTTTAACAATCACAGTGTAGCTTTTCAGCTCATGTCTACATGCCTGACTCTTCTGAGCATCTTTTTCTTTTTCTTTTTTTTTTTTTTTTCTTGAGACGGAGTCTGGCTCTGTTGCCCAGGCTGGAGTTCAGTGGTGCGATCCACCTCCCGGGTTCAAGCAATTCTCCTGCCTCAGCCTCTCGAGTAGCTGGGACTACAGGTGCCTGCCACCATGCCCAGCTAATTTTTGTATTTTTAGTAGAGATGGGGTTTCATCGTATTGGCCAGGTTGGTCTGGAACTCCTGACCTTGTGATCTGCCCTGCTTGGCCTCCCATATTGCTGGGATTACAGGCGTGAACCAACACGCCTGGCCCTGAGCATCTTTTTCTTATCAGTTTGCTTTAACGGTTTGACAGTCTGACTTGGCTTATGACTCTGGGCAAATCATTTAATCCTTTGTGCCCCATTTTGGGCTCATTTTACTCATTTAAAAATTAAGATGCTTAGAGATAGATAATCTCTAATTTTCGGTTTTAAGGTTTTTGGCACTTTTTGAGTAGATGATTTAGTTTTGGATTTGGCCTCATGCTTAATCAAGATCTTACAAAGTCTATGTGAGTGTTACTGACTAAGGAATTTTCTTGAAACATCTAAAGTGATTGAGCCTTTCAGGTGTCTGCCTATAGGGACTATACCCCCTCCCATGTAGGTTACATCTTTACATACAAGATATACTTCATTCAGATGATCATAAATTCATTAACATTTTATAAATAAAGTGCCTTGTAGTTTTTTTTTTTTTTAGTCCCACTCATGAGTTTTTTGGATGAGAGTACTAATCTTGAATGACTTTCTTTGAGCATGATCTGCAGTGAGATAAACAGTTTGCCCCAGTTCTTATACCTGCAGGTAAATTCGAGAGACACACAGGCTTGCATATGCCTAACTTTAACTAAAGTTTCTTTTCTTACATACTCTGCATACTACATACTCTTAATTAGTTTTCTATTGTATTCTTTTTCATTATTTTTTAAATGTTGGGTCACAGCTTAAACTTCTCCCTTGCCTTCATTTGATTGTTAACAGACCATAACAGCTGTTTGGTGGCTTAGGCAAACAACTTGAAAACACGTGGGGCCATGATGGGGCTAGAAGGAAAGATTGACCTTGGAAAGCTAAGATTTTATTCTTATCAGTGGTTCATATACAGCAGGGTTTCTTAATGTCAGCTTTACTGACATTTTCTTGTAGGAAACTGTCCTGTATGTAGTATGGTTAGTGGCATCTCTGACCTCTATCAAGTACCATCCCTCCATGGAGCCCCAGTTGTGACAACGAAAAATGTCTTCAGGCATTGCTAGTTTCTTTGTATTCTTTGTAGTCTTTTCCCACGTAAATTGATGTCTAAAATTATCTGTCCCAGCTGGTGGCTCACGCCTGTGATCCCGGCACTTTGGGAGGCCAAGGTAGGCAGATCACCTGAGGTCGGGAGTTCAAGACCACCCTGACTAACATGGAGAAACCCTGTCTCTACTAAAAATACAAAATTAGCCCGGCCTGATGGTGCATGCCTGTAATCCCAGCTACTCGGGAGGCTAAGGCAGGAGAATCACTTGAACTTGGGAGGCAGAGGTTGTGGTGAGCCAAGATCGTGCCATTGCATTCCAGCCGGGCAACAAGAGTGACACTCCATCTCCAAAAAAAAAAAAAAAAAAAAAAAAAGAAAAGAAAAGAAAAAGAAAATCTGCCCAGTTTACGTTTTTTTTTTTGGTTTGTTTGTTTGTTTTTAGCCAATGTCTCATTCTCACCCAGGATGGAGTGCAGTAGTGCAGTCTTGGCTCACTGCAACCTCTGCCTCCTGGGTTCAAGTGATTCTCCCACCTCAGTCTCCTGAGTAGCTGATACTACAGGCACACACCACCACGCCCGGCTAATTTTTGTATTTTTAGTAGAGATGGGGTTTTGCCACGTTGGCCAGGCTGGTCTCGAACTCCTGACCTAAGGTGATCCACTCACCTTAGCCTCCCAAAGTGCTGGGATTACAGGTGTGAGCCACTGCGCCTGGCTTCATTCTTAATGATTATATAGCACTCCCTATAGAGGTGTACAATAATATACTCAGCCGTTCCCCTTTGGGATATATAATTGCTTTCAGTTACCTTGATAGTAAACATTATTGTATTGGTGCTCTTGTTTCTGTGGGATCGAACCTTGAAAAGTGGATCAGAGAGCATGAGAATTTTTAATTAGATAATTTTCCAAAAAAATAAACTTTTCTGGTTTCTGCTTTTCTTCTATTCTTTAAGAATGCCTCCCAATGCAGTGATCATGCTAAAGTCTTTAACACACTTCAGATTTATTTTTGTGTGTAGTGCGAGATAGGAATTGCCTCTCCCTCCCAAATGCATAGTTGGTTGTATCAGTATCAGTAATTGAATACAACATTCTTTCCTCTGAGAATTGAGATGTCATCTTTGCGTATTACATTGCTGTGTATACGTGGATGTATATGTTGTATTTTGTGGTCTGCTGATCTCTTTGTCTAGTCTGGTTCAAATACCATCCGTATCTATTGATTATACTTGTTGTATAATGGCAATTTTAATAATTGGTTGGGCAGAGTCTTCCTTAATATTCTCTTTCGGTTGGGCATGGTGGCTCATGCCTGTAATCCCAGCACTTTGGGAGGTGGAGGCAGGTGGATCATCTGAGGTCATGTGTTCGAGACCAACCTGGCCAACATGGTGAAATCCCATCTCTAGTAAAAATACAAAAAATTAGCTGGGCTTGGCAGCACATGCC
The DNA here is from genome assembly GCF_024542745.1 of Macaca thibetana thibetana. Lineage (NCBI taxonomy): Eukaryota > Metazoa > Chordata > Mammalia > Primates > Cercopithecidae > Macaca > Macaca thibetana. Next base: position 56,044,206 of record NC_065593.1, on the reverse strand, counting down.
TGTAGTCCCAGCTACTTGCAAGGCTGAAGCAGGAGAATGACTTGAACCCGGGAGGTGGAGGTTGCAGTGAGCCGAGATCACGCCACCGCACTCCAGCCTGGACAACAGAGCGAGACTGTCTCTAAAAATTATCTTTTAGTGTTTTCTTGGCAGTGTTGGAACACTAATTCACATGAACTCAAATTACTTTGTCAAACTTATAAATCACATATTCTATACCCTTCTTTAAAACCACTTAAGAAATGCATCAGACGTAAAATAACTGCTCCAAATTAAATTAATAATTTAAGGGAAAAAAACTACAGTTATGATACGTAGTTATCACAATTGAGAATATGACGTGTTCTTTGTATTTCCATCTTGTTGTTTCACTGTAGTTTTAATTATTTTCATGTTCTCTTCAGTTATGCATTGAGTGCTGATAAGCTAGTGGCACTGCTGTTTTTGTAGTGCTTTTTCTACCTATTACTACAGCTTCGTGTCTAGGACATAGCTTTTTACTTCCTGACTGTGCACTTTTATTCATGCTCTATTCGCTGCTTGACCTGCTTTCCCCACCTCCCACCCCAACCATATTGCTCTCCTTCTTTCACAACTCAGCACAAATACTTGTGTTTCTTTTCTTGTCCACAGTATTCTTTACCAGTAGTATTTCTGAATAGTGTATATTTGACAATCAGATACTCTTTTTATGTGTTTCAGCGTCTTTTCACAGAACCTTAGTGAATTCAGAGTGTCATCTCCCACCTTCCTCCACTTTGACATATTTTTGAGAAAATTGATTTGGCAGTAACACTTGTAAATTTGTATATTCCAACTGTTAACAGAAACTCTGGCCCAGAGCACCTATGTCAAGTCTTGGCTCTGCTTTTTAGTAGTGTGACCTTAGACAAGTTACTTAGCCTTATTGTCTTAGTTTTCCTATTATAAGATGGGGCAGTGATGATCCTAATATGCACTTGACAGGGTTTTAATGAGGATTTAATGTGAATTAATATCTGTAATGTGCCAGAGCAGTGTTGTGCATGGAGTAAGCACTTCATTTGTAATTCCTGTAATTTCTGTTACTTGATTCTCGTGAGCAAACACTAGTAAAATGAGGTAAAACATAAACCTTATTATATGACCACTGTGCTTTCTCTCATTAGACCACTTAAAAATCAAAACTGTTAGCATAACTATATTACCCTTATTTAAGCACATAAAAGATTTTTCCTACATGCTAGGTGTTTTTGAAGGCGAGTATTGCCAGAAAGCTTTTTAACAACTTAAGATGAACTGTTACTGTGGTCACTTGCTCCTGTCAGTAGTCCTAAATTTAGGATGAGTTTATCATCATCACTGTTCTGCGTTTGAGGCACTACCACAGAATAATCTCCCATTGAAACAGTCTCCCTAGTCACCCTCCCATCTTTCCACATGCACTTTGCTGTGCGTGCTGGAACTTGATTCAGAACAAAAAGTACTTAGGTCTCCAGTTCCTGTTTGTCAAGTGTGTTTAAGGAGTAAGCATTTTTCAAAACAAATATTTGTCATTAGATGTAAGGGCATAGAGTACCTTGTGGTAACTGAGTTAGTTCATCCAGGTATAGTAGTCAGAAGCTGGCTGGTATTACTGAGCACTTATAATGGAATGCTAGACTTTAAAAATGTTATGTCATTGAAATCAAACAGCAACCCTGGGAGTGATATCTTTCAGTTTTTAGGATGGTAAAAATGTCCACCTTTGTGCTCTCAGTCATTCTTTACCGCAAACTAGCTCAACCTTTGAGGTCTATGTCATTAAAAATTATTTCTTAAAGGTTTTTTTTTTGGCGCGGCGGAGTGGGGGGAGTTGTTGAGGGAGGCAAATTTATGTAATATATAGTGATGAAAATGACAGAATATTTTTCAATTTGATGTGGCTGAATCGAAATCTGTCAGTAAAACTTATCTTACATGTATCATATAATTCACGATTCTGTTAGTAAGTGGTTTGCAAAAGCATAGAAATTGAGATGTGAGAATTTTGTGTTTTACCATGTGTAAAAGCGGAAATGTTTTTACTCTGGAACATCTATAGTACCCTCAGCAAGTTTCCATTCAAGTTGTGTATGGTTGGGATTAGACTGGGTACAGTGGCTCATGCCTGTAATGCCAGCACTTTGGAAGGCTGAGGCAGGAGAATCACTTAAGCCTAGGAGTTTGAGACCAGCCTGAGCAACATTGTGAGACTCCATTTCTATGAAAAATAAAATTAGCTGGGCGTGGTGACACACGTCTGAAGTCACAGCTACTGCAGAGACTGAGGGTGAGAGTGGTTGCTTGAGCTCAGGTGATTGAGGCTGTAGTGAGCTGTGATTGCACCACTGCCCTTTAGCCCGGGTGACAGTGCAAGATCCTATCTCCAAAGAAAGAAAAATGCTCAAATACCTTGTTGGTAGTTTTCACTTTGTAATATAGCTTTATTTTCCCTGGTTTGTGTATACTTGGACTAAGAGTGTGGACTATAATTTCTTGACTCCCGTTTTCAGCATTAGAGGCCAGAGTTAGTTTATGAGGTCTCTTGGCACCAAATGAGAAAAGGGGTTAGCTTCAGTCTGGAATTACTTTGGTTTTAATCTTTTGCAAGGAAAAGTTAGAATCATAGTTCCAGCTTATTCTCATTCCCTCTCTCTTCCTGCTTCCTTCCTTCCCTTTGAACAAATGTTTGAGTACCTGCCATTTGCTAGGCATTGTTCCAAGCACCCAGAGATATTATGGTGAACAAGACAAAAATCTCTGTTTTCCAGAGATGGTTCTAGTGGGGGAAACAGACAATAAGAAAGATAAATAATTAAAAACAATTTTCACGAAGGTTCTATTAATAAAGCCAGGAAGCGGGAAAGAAAGGTGTGTAGGGGGTGTTTGGAGAGGGGTTGCAATTTTATAGGATAGTTAAGGGAAGGCCTTAATAAAGTGTCATGTAAGGAAATGACCTGAAGAAAGTGAAGATAGTTGCCTTAATAAAAGGTCCTGTGGGTGACAGCTTGCCTAACATGTTCAGCAAACAACAGTGATGGGATTGGAATGAGCCAGGAGAACAGGAGATGAGGCCAGAGAGGTAGCAGGGATTGGGTGATAGAGGCTCTCTGAGGCCTTATAGGGTCATTGTCAGGACTTGGGTTTTTAGGATGGTAAACAGCTAGACTAGGTTTTGGGTAGAGGAGAGACATGATTGAACTTATCCTTTTATACAATATTAGGCTGGTTGTTATGTTCATGAAAATATCCTGAAAGTGGTCGAGGGTGAGAGCTAGAAGCCTGTTTAGGAGGCTCTTGGACTCATCTAGAAAGATTCAACCAAAGTACTAACAATGAAGTGGCAAGAAGTGGTTGAATACTGGATATATTTGAAGACAGTGCCAATAAGATTTGCCGATTGATTGAATGTCAGGTGTGTGTGTTTCTGTGTCTGTGTTTATGAGAGAGAGAGGTGGTAGGAGGTTGAAATTAAGGATTACGTAGAGTTTTTTGACCTGAACAGATCCATTCTAGTTGAAGCAGGTTTGGGATGGCATATAGGAGTTGGGGAGGAGAAAGTATCAGCTTCATTTTGGTCATGTAAAGTTTGAGACATTTTTTAGACATTCAAATAGAAGTGTTGAGTAGGCAGGTAGAAATAGGAATCTGGAGTTGAGGGGAGTGATTTCAGCTAGAGAGGAATATGGGAGTCAGAAACATAGTTGGATACTTTAAGCCATGAGTTCGTGTAAGATCACCTAGGAAGGAAGTGTAAGAAAGAAGATTTAGTGATTTCACGCATGCAGTCTTACAAGGAATTCAAAAAGACAATAGAAAAGCCAGGTTAGTATGTCTTGAAAGAGAAGTGAAGAAAGTATTTGAAGGAGGGAGTAACCACCTGTATTAGATACTGCTTATGGATCAAGCAAGGGTGGTAAGGACTGAAACGTGGACATTGGATTTAGTATAGTGGAGGTCATTGGTGACCTTGACTAGCAGTTTTGGTGCAACAGTGGATCCCTGTGTTGAAGAAATAATGAGAAGAGACAAATTAGACATAATGAGTATTTGCTGTCCAAGGAAATTGAGAAATGGGACAATAACATTTCCTCTGGCTTCCTATTATTAGCAGACCTCCCGATCCATCTTTGCTGTTGCTGCAGTGCTTCCCTGGTATTGAAGGAAATACTTCCCTTCCATATAGGCAGGGAATGAGCCTGTCTGAGATGCTCTTTATTGCTCTCTTGGAAGCCAGGAAATGCCAGACTTGGGTCACCTTCTTTCGGTTGGATAGTGTTTATTAGATGCCTTTGTCACTATGTTGTTCCTTTAGTCCTGGGACCCTTAACTAGTTTGCCTTCCCTTTTCTACCTTTCAGAGTTTTCCTTTGATCGCCTCTTGTGTTATTTGCAGGATTTATAATTGTGCTTAGAACAGGGATGAGCTGGGAGAAAGAATGGCGTCTACACCACCTGGCCTGTACCAGGGCTGCTTCTATTTGTTCACTTTTTTGTTTGTTTTGTTCCCATATCTCCTCAATTCCTTTTTACCACATTTATTTTCAAGAACTAATGAGTTTATTAACAAATGAATTTTTGGTTTAACTCATTTTCTTGAAGATGTATTCTGTTGCTAAACCTCAGTGTCTTTAAGGACTATTTCTGAAAATATGGTCTCGGCCGGGCACATTGGCTCACACCTGTATTCCCAGTACTTTGGGAGACCGAGGTGGGTGGATCACCTGAGGTCAGGAGTTTGAGACCAGCCTGGCCAACATAGTGCAACCCCATCTCTACTAAAAACACAAAAAACTAGGCATGGTAGTGGGCACCTGTAATCCCCGCTACTCGAGAGGCTGAGGCAAGAGAATCGCTTGAACTTGGGAGGTGGAGGTTGCAGTGAGCCGAGATCGCGCCACTGTACTCCAGCCTGGGTGAAAGAGCGAGACTCCGTCTCAAAAACAAAAAACAACAAAAAAAAGTATGGTCTCGTACATATCTTACATAAGAACTAAGAGACTTTTTCTTCATACAGGTACATGAGACTGAACTCTCTCAGGCAATTCTTACACTTACTAAAGTTGGAGCATTATTCCTGGAGATTGTGCATTGGAACTTTTTGATTCCTCAATAGCTGACTGGGGACTCAATGATAATAGCTAGCTAAGTGGTGGGGCCAGGATTTGGAACTCAGTGTTCACTGACTCCGAACACCATACTGTTTTCCAATAAACCGTATTTTCAAAGTGAGAAAGAAGATGTTTTTCTATTGATTTAGTATTAAAATTCTCTCGTTCTTCTAGAGATAGCCAGAGGCAAGTTCTTGCTATGGAATATGTGGGGCTGGGTAGGGATGAAAGGGAGACTTTGTCTAAATACATTGTACTTTTCTAATCCTTCACTCTTCTGGTTGTTGTTGTTGTTTTGGTGACAACGTCTTGTTGTGCTACCCAGGCTGGAGTGCAGTGGCACGATCTCGACTTACTGCAGCCTTGACCTCCCAGGCTCAAGCAATCCTCCCTCCTCAGCCTACTGAGTAGCTGGAGCCCTAGGCTTGCACTACCATTCCTGGCTAATTTTTGTATTTTTTTTGTAGAGATGAGGTTTCACCTGTTGCCCAGATTGGTCTCGAACTCCTGAGCTCAAGCGATCTTTTTGGGTTTTTGTTTTGTTTTGTTTTGTCTGTTTGTTTGTTTTGAGACAGGGTTTCGCTCTTATCACCCAGGCTGGAGTGCAATGGCGTGATCTTGCTCACTGCAGCCTCTGCCTCCTGGGTTCAAGCAATTCTCCTGCCTCAGCCTCCTAAGTAGCTGGAATTACAGGCACCCACCACCATTCCTTACTAATTTTCATATTTTTATTAGAGGTGGGGTTTCACCATGTTGGTCAGGCTGGTCTTGAACTCCTGACCTCAAGTCATCTGCCTGCCTCAGCCTCCCAGAGTGCTGGGATTACAGGTATGAGCCACCATGCCTGGCCTTAAGCGGTCTTTTTGAAAGAGAAATTAGTATCACATATAGAATTTGAACATTCTAACCTCAGTTTGACTTCTGAAAGGAAGAAAAGTAGACAGAAAATTAATTCACTCTGGAGGAGCTACTCTGGAATGGCAGTACTTTGAATAACTGAGAGCCTTTCACTATTTGTCATTTGCTTTATTCTTGAAACATAACAGTCTTATTCTCTAAAAAAGACACAGTAGGCTATGCGCAGTTGCTCACACCTGTAATTCCAACACTTTGGGAAGCCGAGGCAGGTGGATCACCTGAGGTCAGGAGTTTGAGACCAGCCTGTCCAAGTGAAACCTCATTTCTACTAAAAATACAAAGATTAGTGAGGCGTGGTGGCGGGCATCTGTAAGTAATCCCAGCTACTTGGAAGGCTGAGGCAGTAGAATCGCTTGAACCAGGGAGGCGGAGGTTGCAGTGAGCCGAGATCGTGCCATTGCACTCCAGCCTGGGCGACAAGAGCAAAACTTTGTCTAAAAAAAAAAAATTAAAAAATTAAAAAGACATAAAAATAAAATAAAAATAAAAAAGTAACTAACCTAGTATTTTGCTCAAAATTTTCGTGCTCAAATTCCATGTTCAGTCCTACAGCCAGTCAAGAACTGTAAGCCATTTCCATACTTCTTTGTCATGCCATTTTGTTCTCCGTTAGAACACTTCAGTTAAGTGTTTTTAAAAATACAAACATTTGAGAATTAAACAGGATAAGGCATCAGCTAAATCTCTCTAATTTTGTTTATATTTTTTGCAAATTTACTTGTAAACTACGTGTGCGCAGACATCTTTAAAACTTGTTGTACAGTTAAAACACATGGTAGTTCCTGTAAGGAGGCATGGATAATCTAGTTGGAGACCAGTTATATATATGACATGACTTGGAAGTAATAGCACATACAAATAACAAAATGAGAGGATCCAACTAAGCTTGAAGAGGGCAAACAGTGAATTGTGATGCACGATGCACAAGGAAAAACTTCCCTGGAGAGACGTGGGTTTTAGTGTTATAAGATGCTTCTGGGTATTTTCAGGTTGGAAATTTGCATAGGGTATGACAAACAATTACATTTCTTTCATCGTGCTAGGCAGGGTATATAATATGTATATGTTTACAATGTTTGATGAAAAATCTGACTGATGGGTATTGAAAGGAGTTTAAAGTACCTTAAATGATTTTTAAGAGATTGAGTGTATTTTAAAACATATCTCAGTCTTAATCTTAAACATGTAAAAATTTAATGTACAAAAAATAATTTATCATCTGACCTACAGAAAATGAAATGTATCAGACTACTAAAGGTTGTTTGTTTGTTTATTTATTTTTGAGACAGAGTCTCACTCTGTCGCCTAGGCTAGAGTGCAGTGGTGTGATCTTGGCTCACTACAGCCTCCGCCTCCTGGGTTCAAGCAATTCTCCTGCCTCAGCCTCTCATGTAGCTGGAAGTGCAAGCCCATGCCACCACGCCTGGCCAATTTTTTTGTATTTTTAGTAGAGACAGGGTTTCACCATGTTGGTCAGGCTGGTCTCGAACTCCTGACCTCAAATGATCTACCCACCTCAGCCTCCCAAAGTGCTGAGATTACAGACATGGGCCACCACGCCCAGCCTCGAGGTGTCAATTTATCAAGTTCAAAAGTATGGGCTTGGTGTTAAAGGCACAGTCAGTAAAATCCACAATGTAGGAAATTCTAGAGGACAGATAGTGCTGTCTCTTCCACAAATTGTGAGGAAAGAAAAGGAGGAGGAAGAGCGTGTTAAAAGCTTGAGATGTGTTAACCACATGAATTTTGTGGATCTTGTTTGACTCTGATTTGCAGAAAAATGAGACATTACAGGAAATTTAACCAGTAACTGGATATTTAACCATAAGGAGTTATTGTTTTTTAGATTATAAAATATTTCTGTGTATATTCTTAAAGACCTTACATTTTAGAAACACATACTGAAATATTTAGAGGTAATGATGTGATGTTGGGAATTGGCTTAAAAATAATTCATAGAGGTGGGAGATAGATGTTATAGATGAGGTGGGATTTGCCAGAAGTTGATAGTTGAAATTAGTTGATGGTTGTGTGGGAGTTTATTATCTTTTAGCTTGTATTTGTAAATTTTCATTTGAACAGGGTCTGAGATAAATAAAAGAGCATGAGGGAAGATGAGGATTACTTATATTGTTTTATGATTAACATGGATTGCCAGGTTCTGTGTGACCTGGCCCTGCCTACCTGTATCCATTGTCAAGTTGAGTGCATTCTTGTTGTTGTTCACTGTTGGAGCTCTAACCACATAACCATTGTATACATGTCGTTTCTTCTTTGTGACACCCCACAGTTCCACCTAATATCTTCTGCTCCACATCCCCAACCCCTATCAGTTTGTGCATCCAAGTCCTAATTTATGCTTTGGAGGTCTGTTTAAATGTTTATATCACAAGTCTTTCTAGATCCCCCAGTCCAAATCTGATATAGTTAGGATCTCTTATCTTATATTTTATATGATTATTTGAGTATTAACGTCTATCTGCCCCATTAAATTGTGAACTTGAGCCACAGTTCTTGTTTTTGCGTCTCTAACCTAGTCTAATTCTTGGTAACTAATAGTTGCTTAAGTATTTGTTAAATGGAAGGAAGAAGTGAGTTCATGGTGGGCTAAATGCTTGGCTGAAATAAACTACCAAAAATACACAAATTTCATTTCTATATTAGAGATAATCTGGTTGAAGCAGTAAGACAAAAGTGCTGTGTTCAATTTCAAAGGTCTGTCAGGATGAATTGGAAGTTTAGATAGAATTGGCTCTGGGGCTGGGTGGGGTGGCTCACACCTGTAATCCCAGCACTTTGGGAGGCTGAGGCTGGTGGATCACTGGAGGTTAGGAGTTCGAGACCAGCCCGGCCAACGTGGCAAAACCCCGTCTCTACTAAAAATACAAAAATTAGCCAGGCGTGGTGACAGGCACCTGTAATCCCAGCTATTCAGGAGGCTGAGGCAGGAGAATCACTTGAACACGAAAGGCAGAGGTTGCAGTGAGCCGAGATCGTGCCCCTGCACTCCAGCCTGAGCGACAGAGCGAGACTCCATCTCAAAAAAAAAAAAGTATTGGCTCAGGTACATCTGTTCCACATTATTGCAGATATCCGTAGAAAGTTGATACAACTTAAGTCATGTGACAGATAAGAATGGGTTAGACGAAGTGTGTATCTGAGTTTTTTCCTGGGTTTTACTTTACAACTAAATTGTGGGATATTTAACTCTGGACAGTTCGGTTCTCTTCTTTTTTCCTCCTTGTGCTTTATTAAATTTGGGGGTAATGTCACTGATAATGCAATGTCTATTCTAATAGACTACATTGATTTTTCTGTTTAGAGTGGAACTTTTAGAAAAAGTTCAAAGCTCAAGAAACTCTCAGAATATGGCTTGTTGTTTCAGTTACCAAACTGAAAACAGTTCTGTTTCCTGAATTTATCTCTGAGAGATTTTTCTTTAATCTTACTGTTTTTCTTCCTTTTTTGTACCTTTTTGATATGGAATTTAAATCCATAGTTATAATAACTAAATTTTTTTTTTTTTTTTTTTTTTTGAGACAGTCTTGCTCTGTCCCCCAGGCTGGAGTGCAGTGGCACGATCTCCACTCACTGCAACCTCTGCCTCCCGGGTTCAAGCGATTCTCCTGCCTCAGCCTCCTGAGTAACTGGGTACCTGAGTAGCATGCTACCAGGCCCGGCTAATTTTTATTTTTATTGTTTTTGTATTTTTAGTAGAGACGGGGTTTCACTATGTTGGTCAAGCTGGTCTAGAACTCCTTACTTCGTGATCCGCCCACCTCGGCCTCCCAAAGTGCTGGGATTACAGGCCTGAGCTACCATGCCCGGCTGACAAAATTGTTATTCTTTTATTTATTTATTTATTTATTTATTTATTTTTTAATTTTTTATTTTTAAAATTTATTTATTATTATACTTTAAGTTGTAGGGTACATGTGCATAATGTGCAGGTTTGTTACATATGTATACTTGTGCCATGTTGGTGTCAAAATTGTTGTTATTATCTAATATACACATTTTAGGTTGTAGTTAGGATTACATCATTGTATGGCTATCACAACTTTGTGAAGCAGATATTGTTCTTATTTCCAGAGATCAGTTTACATGTTTAGAATCATATAAAGTAAGTAAAAGTGAGAACTTGTCTTCTGATCTTTCCTCTGTTTCACACTGTTTTGAGCTAGGTAGTGAGTATTTGTGAGTGGTTTTTTGTTGTTTTTTCATGTGACTCAGCAATTTCAAGATTTCTGATTGCTGTCCCACAGTGACCCTAACTCTTACACTGCAAACTGTTAATCTGGCAATTGTATGCTCTGGGATGATCTCAGTTTTATTTGAATCTTTTGGTTTTTAAAAGTTATCTAAATAACCTGGAGATTTCAGAACTTAGATGTCTCAGGATTTCCTGCACACTTGGAAGTAGCAAATAAATCCTTTGTCAATTTATCTACCAGTTTGAATGTAGCACTGTGTAGCTCACTGTGAACCGTCATTTTACTTTAGTTGGCTAATAGAACCTTTGTTTCATTAAAAGGAAAGAATCCAGATGGGACTGAAATCAGAATCAAAGTTGAAGTTTCCACCATTCTTATTTTTCTGGCATATTTGTTGCCTTAATGAGATTTTTTAAAAATTTATATTAATACATCAGGGAAGAGAAGCATAATCCACCAGCCCTGTTCTATTGGATTTACATACAAATTTCCCATCTTGGAAATTAGATGACTTAGTTAGAGGCACTAGGCCTGGTAGTCAACATGTGGTGTTCCATGTGGTTCAGTGTCTAGCTTTTGGTGTCACTTTTAGATAATAAGTACAAAAGAGTTGATCTATTGATAATCCCTTTAAAACCCATTGATTATTAATAGCTTTAAATAACTAAAAACAAAAATTAATTTTTAGCCAACATGTCAGTTGAACCCTGAATTTGTAAGGGCGGTGAAAAAAGGACTTTTACTGTATGGTTTCAGTGTGTGTTTATAAAGGGGTTTTTTTTTTTTTTTTCCTTTTTGGTGGGGGTGGAGAGATGGAGTCTTGCTCTGTTGCACAGGCTGGAGAGCAGGAGCTTGTGATCTCGGCCCATGGCAGCCTCCACCTCCTGGGTTCAAGCAATTCTCCTGCCTCAGCCTCCCATGTAGCTGGGATTACAGGCGTGCGCCACCATGCGTGGCTAATTTCTGTTTTTTTCATAGAGATAGGGTTTCACTATAGATTTCACCAATGAGAAATCTTAAAATTGCTGAGTCACACACACACAAAAACACTCACAAGTACTCACTACGTAGCTCAAAAGCAGTGTGAAACAAACACAGGAATGATCTATATTCTTTAGAGTCAACAGAGCATTTTAAATTCTCTGTGGTAATAGTCTGTGTAAAAAGAACTATTAAAGTATAAGTTCATAGCTAATGAAATATTTTTATACAACATATATTTCTTATGTAAACCAATACTAGCACATAACTGGTTAACATTAAGATGTACTATTCATGTGGTATCACAAAAGCAAATATTGATACTGCAAAAGTAATTCATCGTGTAACATTTTAATGAATTTTTGTATAGCACATGCAGTCAAAGCCACTTTTACCAGTAAAAAGTTTATAAAAGCAGGGAGCAAAATATGAGTTGAAAAGAATTCCCACGCAGGTGATAACTACAGTACATACAGTGCATATTTTTGTGTGGACTGGGATAAAGCACACAGGAAAGTCAAACGTTCTAAGGCATTCTAGTGGCCTACTCAGACACATAGTTAAAACAGTTACTTCACTAATAGCACAGAAACAAGCAACAGGAATGAGTTGACTCATCAATGTTAGAATCCACTTGATTTTCTTCATTATTGATAGTGACTGTATTAGAAACCAAGTCCTCATTGTATTGAAAGTTATCATTCTACAGCCTTAGTCCTGTGTTCTTTCCTGCAGTCTGTACGGTATAACATTAAACATGTCCCTGATATTCAATGAGTGTCCCTTGTTTTAAGCTGTAAATTGTCAGAGTGAAAAATGTACACTTTGAATGTTGAGGAGGAGGTCTATCTTTACCTCTGATAAGCTGAGTTTGTATGGCTTGTTTTTGTTAGGAACACAAGATGTGAAGCTCTTATTCTTGTGTTACTGTTTTGTGGTGCTCTGCTCTGCCACTGGAGTACGATAACTAACTTACTCCAGACTTGTTAGCTGTCCACCTCTCACGTTTAATGACAGCTTAGCTTTCTGCTCATATTGCTGGTATTTTGAACACAGGATACTTTTTGGACACTTGAGTTGAGGTTTTCCATTTTTCATTGGACGTGATCAGAATTTGAGCAGCATTATGGAAAAACAACATTGTAACAACTTCTCCTGGAAATCACTTCCAGTTCTAAACCATCATATAACAGATACACTTGTAAAATGAAACTTGTTCATAAATTGGGAATTGTTAGTATTCCTTAGTGCTGCCTTGCCTTTCTTTAATTAGTTTATTAACCATATTTTCCAAAACATATTATCAGGAGGCTCACTTTGTAGTGTTATTTAGGTAAATACCCGTGTAGGGGACTTTAATATCCAAGAAAAAGAGTATTTATCAAAGTTCTTGTGAACTAAAATGTTTTAAGTAATTTTCTTTTCCTTTTGTATTTTCAAACAAAGGAGCCGCGTGGTTCCTTAAACATTAGAATGCCAGGATGAAAAAGGTTTGAGGGGAGTTTATTGAGGAAAAGTAGTATGATTGATGTTGGGAAGAGCAGCTAAGGAGGCTGTCGGGGTTGCCCAGTGGTGATAGATGGGGACCTGGTGTGGTGATAGCTTTAGGAATGAAAGGAATCTATAAAACCAACAGATTTTGGAGGATAGAAAGGTGGTAAGCCTTGAAGAGTAAGGAAAGTTGGGAATAAAATACTAGGGTTAACTAGTTTTGTCTCTTTGTGGGTAGGGGGCATTTTTCTTGTTCAAGAATGATCCCGTAGGTTCTTACTGATCTCTTGAGATCATTTCCTGGATTTGGGGTAGAGCTAGACCTACAGCCAACATTGAAGCAGATAACTGTACTTTAAAAGTATCTTTTTATCTTGAAATGGTTCCATCAAAATTAGGGAACTGTAAAATGTCTTCTTTCTAAAAGAAGAGAAATAATTGATAATACTTTATCACAGTGGTTGATTTGAATGGTTTATGTTTGGTCCATACAAAAGTTAAAATACCATTGCTGTCCTTGGTCTTAATTATTATGGTATGATTAAGTATTAATTTATGTCTTACCCTATCGTGGTCAGATTTGATAATTATTGACATTTTGTATTTTGTACCTATGGGAGACTGTGTTCAAGTTCACCTATAGTTGCAAGTTTTAGTAGTGAGTGCGTGTATCCTGATGGGAAGTGGGACTGAGGGCAGTGTGACTGCTGCTGCTGTTTGGGAAAATAGTTTTGTGGTAGATTATGAAGTATTAGAGAATATAGTAGACACCATGTAACCCCAGTCTTAATATTTAAAGAATGTTAATGTCACATTTCTATCCTGTTTTTACATCAGAAAGACATTACATTAAAGGTAGGGCTAAAATCCAATTTCTCCATCCCCTTTCCAGAGACAATGAGCTTGATTGTAAATTTGTTGTATATCAGTTCTATGCATTTTAAAATATATTCATCACTTATCTGTATTGGTAACAATCCTTATTGTTTGTTTATTATTTTTGTTTTCATACAGCTTTTGCATTCCCCATTGTTGGGATTAAGTCACGTTGATACATACAGTAAATAAATTGCTAGATAGTATTTCATCAGATTCATTTACTACTTGTGTGTACTTAATCTCGTTTAGTTTTTTTTATAGTTGTTTCATTCAACATTATGTTCTGAGATTTAATCATGTTGACACATACAGGTGTAAATTTTATTTTTATTCCTATAGAACTATTAAATGAATAAATTATAGTTTATTTACCAATTTCAGCAGAATTGGAATATAATTAGTTTTATCTATTACAGACTCTACTCCAGCGAACCTGTTTCCTCATACAGAGGAATGTGTAGTTTATGTTCTCAGAAACAGAGTTTCATGACTGGGCATAGTGGCTTGTGTCTGTGGGAAGCCAAAGGTCAGGAGTTTGAGAACAACCTGAATACCATAGCAAGACCCCATCTCTACAACACTTTTTATTAAAAATTAGCCAGTGGGGTAGGCTCGGTGGCTCACACCTGTAATCCCAGCACTTTGGGAGGCCGAGGCAGGTGAATCACAAGGTCAGGAGATCGAGACCATCCTGGCTAACACAGTGAAATCCCATCTCTACTAAAAATACAAAAATTAGCCAGGCGTGCTGATGGGCGCCTGTAGTCCCAGTTATTCGGGAGGCTGAGGCAGGAGAATGGCGTAAACCCGGGAGGCGGAGTTTGCTGTGAGCTGAGATTGCGCCACTGCACTCCAGCCTGAACAACAGAGCCAGGCTCCATCTCAAAAAAAAAAAAAAAGTTAGAGCTGGGTGCCGCGGCTCATGCCTGTCTGTAGTCCCAGCACTTTGGGTAGGTCGAGGTGGGTGGTTCACCTGAGGTCAGGAGTTTGAGACCAGCCTGACCAACATGGAGAAACCCTGTCTCTACTAAAAATACAAAATTAACTGGGTGTGGTGGCGCATTCCTGTAATCCCAGCTACTCAGGAGGCTGAGGCAGGAGAATGGCTTGAACCCGGGAGGTGGAGGTTGTGGTGAGCCGAGATTGCGCCATTGCACTCCAGCCTGGACAAGAGCAAAACTCGGTCTCCAAAAAAAAAATAAAATGCCAGGTATGGTAGTATGCTCCTGATCCCAGCTGCTTGGGAGACTGGGGTGGGAGGATAGCTTAAGCAAAGGAGCTCTAGGTTACAGTGAGCTATGACTGCACCACCGTAATCCAGCCTCAGTGACAGAGTATGAGACCCCCCCATTCAGGGAAAAAAAAATTAAATACAATATCGTGATGGTTGGGTATGCACATTTTACACCTAACCAAGCATTTCTGAATTATTTTTCAAAAATGTTGGTTCCAGTTTTAACTGTTGCCAGCAATGTATTAATTGTTCTTTTCCATTTCTCACCACCTGTTCGCTTTATCAGACTATGCGTTTTCCTATCCAGATTTCAAACATCTTAATGTTTTACCTAATATTTATATTTTAACCAAATTTTAATGAGATGACACATTTTTATATATTATTTGCCTTTTATGTGAATTTATTTCTATTAAGATTGTCTTTTTTTCTTTTAATCTGTTTCTGAGAGTTCTGTTACATATTCTGATGTTTAATCGTCAGTTATATGTCTTAGATATCTTCTACCAAAATGTAGTTTGCCTTTTAACTTTATTGGATTTTCTATTGTATGTTGAAAAGTGGGTGATACATCTGTGTCTTATCTAAGAAATGCTTCCTGCTCTAAATCCCAAAGATGTTCTTGTAAGTTTGGCTGTTCATGTTTAGCAATTTGAAATGCCAAAATTTTGTAATTATATCTGAAGGGAACTAATTTTACTTTTTCCTTCTAAAGAACTGGCCATTTTAGTACTATTTATTGAATAGTTTAATCTTTTACCCACTGAACTGATTTTTAAAAAATTACTCTGTATCTTTTATGTATCTAGTTCTACGTTTTGAGGCTCTGTATAGTTTTGCAGCACATCTGGCTATCTGGTAATGTGAATTTGCATCATGCCTTCTTCTTCCAAATTTTTTGCTGTTGGTCCTGTATTCCATGTGAACTTTTGGATCTGTTTCTCAGCTTTCATTAAAAATACTGTAGGCAATTGGATTGGAATTTCTTTGAATTTATAGATGTTCATGAGAATCGCCATCCTAAAAAAATGTATCCTACCGTTTATATAGATCGTTATGCTTTCAGGCATTATTTTCTCTATAAAGATATTTAATGTATCATTAGTTTTGTTGGTGTTATAAATGGTACTGAAAAAGTGAATGTTTTCTACTTTATTAGTTTTTAAATATTCTTTACTGAACACTTTTGCCGATTTCTTTATTAGTTTTGATAATTCTTAGTGTCAGTTGGATTTCCTGTATGGATTATTCCATACAGGAATATGGATATATATAAAATATATATATATTAATATATATTTTATTTTGGCAGGGACAATACTTTTATCTCCGAAGAAATCAGTGGGATTTCAGAGAAACTGTGTGTCACAGTATCAAGATGCTAGAAGGCAGTTCCACTCAATTTGGGAAATACCTATTTGAAAGTTTATATCCATGTGCATCCTGAGGAGTCGGGGGTGTCTGTTCCTGTCTGTCTTGGGTTTTTCTTGACACTAGAGTTAGTCTCTGCAAGGGACTTTAGAAGTTAAATTCCACCCCCCACCCCACCCTCCAATCTGGTATAGATATTATTGTTGCTCTTGGATTTCACTCAATTTATTTCCTTTTAGGAGACGCAGGTCAGAATGGAGATGGGCTGCAGACCGGGCAGCTATTGTCAGCCGCTGGAACTGGCTTCAGGCTCATGTTTCTGACTTGGAATATCGAATTCGTCAGCAAACAGACATTTACAAACAGATACGTGCTAATAAGGTAAGGGATAAGTATCTGGTGTTTTTAAATAGAGCCAAAAACTATCAATATTGCTTTTCTCTCATCCCCTCCCACCTCATAACCCCCATAACCCCCGTCTTAACTATTGTAAAGTAAATGGTTTAATGACCTGATATGGTGGTTTAATTTGTTTAAGAACCTGATTTAGCTGTGCGTAGTGGCTCACTCTTGTGAGCCCAGCACTTTTGGAGGCCAAGGCAGGAGGATCATTTGAGCTCAGGAGTTCGAGGCCAGCCCGGGCAACATAGGGAGACCTTGTCTTTACAAAAAATAAAAAAAATTAGCTGAGTATGATGGCATGTGCCTGTAGTCCCAGCTACTTAGGAGGCTGAAGTGGGAGGATCACTTGAGCTCATGAAGTGGAGGTTGCAGTGAGCCAAGATTCTGCCACCACACTCCAGCCTGGGCAGCTAAGACCCTGTCTCATAAGAAGGAAAACACTATTAGAATATAATGGTTAATTGAACATGTATTTAGAACAAAATAGTGTGGGTATCTGAGTTAATAGGAAACAAAACAGACTGAATAATGCAAGCCATTGATGTAACTGTCATATTTGTTAGATTTGTGAAAAAGTGCCTATTATGTATCAGCAGTGTTCCCCATAGTAGGGTCAAAATAGTGAACAAAAATCCTACCTTCATGAAGCTTACATCCTTGCAAAGTATTTTTTATATTAGCTTGGTATGACTGAGCTCTTTCTTTATCTAGACCCACGTCTAGAAAAAGTCTATTGCTGCTAAAACTAAGGGTCAAAATGCCTTGACCTTAGTACTAGACAAAGCCTTAAGAATTAAGAAAATGGCTTTACTGTGAACAGTATCCATTAAATTAATTAGTAGGCCAAAAGTTAAAGGTTGATCAACTGATAAAATGAACAAAATGATCAGGGTTTGAAGTGAAAGTTCTGTGGGCTTACTTAATCATTCGAACTTTTATTCTAAAAATTTCACTGCAGACTTCTAGCTTCTTTCCAGATTGAAGATATGTATATCGTGTATGTGTATGTGTATATGTATATGTATATGTATATGTATATGTATATGTATTTGTGTGTGTATATTCCACCCCCCAAAAAAATTCAACAGAGCATACTTTGAGGATACAGTCCAGAGGGCTCACTTTTTTATTCTTTTTAATTTGTTCCCTTAGGGTAGCATACAAATTAAATCCTGATTTACTTGTTTAAAAATTAGCTAGAACAAAACTAATAAACATTCTAGATTTGGTGAATATTTTGCTTTCCCAACTCTTCACAAAGGAAATTTTAAAGTGAGATTTGTAGAACATGAACTGGAATGGTGACTAAGAATAACGAGGAGGTGACTGGATATGCCTATACTGAGGAGAAAAACACAGTCTTTCTCTATCAGGGACACCTCTTCAGTGTCTGTTTCTAGGTTTTTATAGCCAGTAGTTAAGTGGGAATTTCTATATTTGAGAACTAGAGTCTCTTAGTAACAACTGAGATTAGTACAATAGTAGTCATAAGTGTTGCTTCATCTTTTTATATACATTCATAAATATATATGTGGGTTTATATATGTGTATATGTTGTGTTATTTTAGCTGCCTGTTATAAAACTGCCACATTTCATAGAACTTAAGATGCTATTGATTGTAAGATGTACCATTATTTTAAGTACAACAAAGAAATTATTTCAGTTAAACTAGGGCATAACAGCAATTGTAAAATGCATCTTGATTTAAAAGTTGTTGACATGTGGGGAAAGTACCTGTTAGAACTGATGAAATACTGTGTATCAATTCTCAGGAAACTTTGAGATTACACAGAAGTATAAAAAACACCCCCCCACCCCAAAACAAAATCAAAAAACACAACAGCTCAAAATTATCTCACTACCAACATTATGGTACATTTTCCTAGCACATAAGTAATTTGTTCAAACACAGTCATGTTACATATGTGCCCTGAATATTTCCCAGTTGGTTTTTGGAAAACGTTTTTATTGGCTGCATGCTATTGCCTTTCATTGTTGACTATTTAAGTTACGCTTATTATTAATATTAAGTATGCCATGACAGGTATCTTTATCTTAGTCAAAGATATGAATGCTCTTTTATGTTCTTAATGCATACTTTAGAGAAGTATTTTGGCAGTGTCAGTTTATAGTCTCACTAGTTGTGTATAAGAAGATACCTCGGCCGGGCGCGGTGGCTCACGCCTGTAATCCCAGCACTGTGGGAGGCCGAGGCGGGCAGATCACGAGGTCAGGAGATTGAGACCATCCTGGCGAACACAGTGAAACCCCATCTCTACTGAAAATACAAAAAAATTAGCTGGGCATGGTGGCAGGCGCCTGTAGTCCCAGCTTCTAGGGAGGCTGAGGCAGGAGAATGGCGTTAACCTGGGAGGCGGCGGAGATCGTGCCACTGCCCTCCAGCCTGGGTGACAGAGCGAGACTCCAAAGAAAAAAAAGAAGATACCTCATTTGTTTTTGGCAGGGTCAGTTTGTAGTCTCACTAGTTGTGTATAAGAAGATATTCACCTCATTTGTTTCATGCTTTATTCTTCAGCTCATCACTCAGAAGCAATGACAGAGCAGTTTTCAGAAACTTTCCAAATATCAGAAAAGTATTTATAAATATCTGGAAAATAATCTGGAGTTTTGTGTATCCCGTCACACGTTGCTTAATGAAAGGGAAACAGAAATGTGTTGGTGATTTCATTGGTGTGTGAACATCATAGAGTGCACTTAAATATAAGCTGAGGGCTGGGCGCGGTGGCTCGTGCCTGTAATCTCAGCACTTTGGGAGGCAAGGAGTGGGAGGCCAAGGTGGGTGGATCACCTGAGGTCAGGAGTTCGAGACTAGCCTGGCCAACATGGTGAAACCCCTGTCTCTATTAAAAATACAAAAAAAAATTAGCCAGGCGTGGTGTCAGGTACCTGTAACCCCAGCTACTCAGTAGGCTGAGACAGGAAAATCACTGGAACCCAGGAGATGGAGGGTCCAGTGAGCTGAGATTGCAACACTGCACTCCAGCCTGGGCAAGGCGGAGCGAGTCTCCATCTCATGTACGTACATGCATACATACATACATACATACATACATACATACATACAAGCTGAGGTGGTATGACCTACTATACACTTAGACAATATGGTATAGCCTATTGCTTCTAGGCTATAAACCAGTACATCATGCTACTATACTGAATACTGTAGGCAATTAGTGGTAAAGATTTATGTATTTAAACATATCTAAACATAGAAAAACACAGTAAAAATATAATAGAAAAGATAAAAATGATACACCTGTATAGGGCACTTAAACCATGAATGGAGCTTGCAGGACTGCAAGTTGCTCTGGGTGAGTCAGTGGGTGAAAGGTGACTGAATGTGAAAGGCCTAGGACATGATTGTACATTACTATAAACTTTATAAACACGGTACACCGAGGCTACACTACATTTATTCTAAAGATTTTTTCAGTAATAAATTAACCTTAGCTTACTGTAACTTTTTGCTTTATAAACTTTTAAGTTTTTAAAACTTTTTGACTCTTTTGTAATAACACTTAGCCTAAAACACAAACACCTTGTCATTGTACAAAAATATCTTCTTCACACCTTATTCTACAAGTTTTTTTCTATCTTTAAAAGTTTTCATTTTAAAATGAAAAGTTTCATTATTTTAAACTGTTTTGCTAAAAACTAAGACAGAAACACACACATGAACATAGGCCCACACAGGGTCAGGTTTGTCGGTATTACTGTCTTCCACCTTCACATCTTGTTCCACTGTTAGGTCTTCAGGGCCAACAACACACACGGAGCTTTCCATTGCCTGTGACAGTGCTAACAGAAGGATCTGCCGGAGGCTGTTTCACAGTTCACTTTTTTTAATGAGTAGAAGTACACTCTGATGATTAAAAGTGTAGTATAGTAAATACATAACACTTTTTATTATAAGAAATAAGTGTTTTTAACAGTAACATAGTTGTTTATTATCAACTATTATATTCTTACTGTACATAATTATATGTGGTATACTTTTAATAGCAGCACTGTAGGTTTCTTTACACCAGCATCACCACAAACACATGAGTAGTGCTTTGTGTTATGACAGGAAATCTTCAGCTGTACTAAAATCTTCTAAGACCATCATTGTATATGTGGTCTGTCATTGACCATAATGTTATTTGGCACATAAATATATGTTGATTATCCAAGAGTTTCATCATTCAAAGCAAATTGTATTAAGCACCATACTTGGACTTGGTAAATTTTTGCTTCGAGTTGTGACTTTGCTACCAGATGCTTACATGAACCTTGAGAAGAAAAGTCACTTAACTTTTCTGAGCTTCAGTTTCTTGGTCTGTAAAATACAACATCATAATCAATCTTTAACTTCTTTGTTTGCAGTCTAAATATACGGTGTCTATTACAGAGTTCTAATAGGAAGAATAACACTGGGTTGATAGTTCAGTAAGTAATGCATCAAGAAAACTCACAGCTTTACCTGTTGTATTTATACATTTATTTTTCAACAAATGGATTAGTTTCCTAGACTGCCGTAACAAACTATCACAAATGGGATGGCTTAAATCAGAAATTTGTTCTCTCACCGTTCTGGAGGCCTGAAGTCTGAAATCATGGTGTCAGCAGGGCCATGCTCTCTGTGGAGGCTCTAGGGAAGAATCCTTCCTTGTCTTTTTCCAGTTTATGATGTTGTGCTAGTCCTTGGTGTTCTTGGCCTGTAGCTACATCACTCCAGTTGCTGCCTCCATCTTCACATGACTGTCTTTCTCTTTGCATCTGTGTCCAGATTTCCATGTTAGGAGGACACCAGGCATATTGAATTTAGGGCCCACACTAAAGGTCTCATAACTTGATTACAACTGCAAAGACCCTTTTTCCAAACAAGGTAATATTCACAGGTTCTGGGTGAACATAAATTTGGAAGAGACAATATTCAACTTGTTCTAACAAGCCATGGAATTTTCCCCCAATGATATATTCACATGCATTTAGTCTTTATGTAACACTGTAATTAACAGTTTTTGAGCACTTGTGATATATCAGGCACTGTGCTAAGCATTTTACTCTCATTCATGATTTTCGAGATAAACAATGGAAAGTCAGTCAAGTAGTTTGTTCATGGTTACACATCCAAGTGAGTGCAGAGCTGAGATATGAGTATCAAGCTGCAGAGCTGTTGCTCAAGTTAGTAATCACTTTAAGTGCTTGGGGTTTTTTTTTTTTTTTTAAAAGTTATTGAAATGGAAGAAATTTTTTCCTATTTGTTTTGGTTAAGTGAGTTGGTGTTCACGTTTTCCATGCTGCACCAAGATTTGCCAGAGCTGCCTGGGTTGTACAGACCTTTTTTTTTTTTTTTTTTTGGGAGATGAACCTAGGTGATAGGTTGAATCTTGGTGATAGGCTGTTGAGTTGTAATTTGTCTTTCGGTGGGAGATTGGAGGGATGGTGGGGCTTTTCTTTTTCTTTTTAAGGATTTACTTTGTTGCTTGTTAACATTAATTTTATTTAAGTGGCGTATTACCAAAAAAAAAAAAAAAAAAAGGTATTTGTGACTACTGCTAGGTGATTCTAGGATGCAGACACCAGTTTCTGTTCTGTCAGAAGGTAGGTATTACCTTCCAAGCTGTGGAGTGAGTCCCTTTTGGGGATAATGTTACTCTCTGGAGAAAGAATACAATTTCTGGGAACCCTTCTGTACTACTTCTCCATGCTTTTGTGCTCTTTTAATTTTCATAGTTTGTCAGCTTGTTTTTTAAAAAGAAACTCTTCCATGCTTTAGAAGGGGAAAGGAAAACAATATATGTACCTTGAGTATATACTAATTAAAAGTTTATTCATGTATGTTTGTTTAATGATCAGAGTAAATCTTCAGAAGCTTGTAAAAGGCAGAGCTAAATTTAAACTCAGGATTTTTTATCTGATTCAAAAGCATTTTTTTTTTCCTAACATATTTTACTGTTTTGTCCTTTTCATCATTTCACTGAAACATATTTATTGAAATTTCACACCTGATAAATAAGGGGAAAGAATAGGGACTAAGCAGGTTTTAAGAGGCAGGGTCTTGCTCTGTTGCCCAGGCTGAGGTGCAATGGCCAGATCATATAGTTCACTGTAACCTGAAACTCTTGGGCTCAAGCTATCCTTCTACCTTAGCCTTGCAAGTACAAGTAGCTGGGACCGTAGGCGAGTCCCACCATGCCTGACTAATTGTTAAAGGTTTTTTTCTTTTTTTAAAGGATGGTGTCTCACTGTGTTATCCAGGTGATCACCTCAAGTGATCCTCCTTGCCTTGGCCTCCCAGAAGCACTGGCTTGACTCTTATGTTGTTTTTTAAAATCCCCTCTTCTGACTACTCTTTGAGATTGCACAGCTGTAGCTGAGGATGGAAATGTTAAGAAGATGGAAGGTGGAAGAGTATTGAAACTTTTGAATAGGGAAAGAGCTGAATGGGAACTGCAGAAGCTTAGAACACCTTTCTCTTCAAAATTTTCGTAAAGCTCTTGAGGTTCTCATCTTAATAGGGTTTTTAAAGCATTGTAGACAACTTATCTTTTCAAGGTAGCCCAGGGTTATTCTTGTGGAACTGGTCTGCAGTGGGGTCACTGGTTTATCTTGAGATGCATAGGGAAGATTGACCTGATAGAGTGATGTAAGGAAGTATGTGAAATTGCCTGTTAGCTGTATTGCAAATACAGTTAAGAGAGGGTCCATCCACAGAGGAATCATTTAGGAGGTATTAAGGCTGCATGTAACTGTGACCTATTCCAATTCCTTTGGTCCTTGTGTAAAGCAGAAGCTTGCTTCAGCCTTGGAGTTTTCTAGGCCTGTGCAATCTAAGCATGATCCTGGCTCTGACTCGGGACATGGTGAAGGAAAAGGAGACTCTTGACCTTTTTCTTCGGCTTCTGTAAGTTGCTATTTCATAGTACAGTGGCTCTAAGTTCACTGCCCCCAGGCTAATGCCACAGCTATTCAACATTGACCCAGTTTAAACCTGGATTGTTAGGAAAGCCCACGTTGGGGGAGCCATGAGAGGTGTGGAGTCAAACGTTACGAAGTTTTCTCAGCTAATACTAACCTTTCTTTTCATGGTTATTAAACGTGAGTAAACTTTATCCCAAATAAATGTTATTGTGGCATAATGAAACATTGTATACAGAAAAGGGCAAAGTTATTAAGTGCATAATTAATGAATAACTATAGCTCAAAATATATTAAGTATATTTGGGGGATTGTTAAGTAATTATGTAGACCTCCTCTGTAAAGCCTCACTTTCATCAGTCTCTTCAGTTAGGTTCTTTTCTGCTCTGATATCACCTTCTCTCAACTTCTGTTATAGTACTGTCGTAATACTTTGTCTCCTTGTCTGTTCAAAGCTAGATGAACATAAACTCCTTATGGTAGACTCTGTTTTTATTTTATTATTGTGTTTTCACACTACCTTGCACAGGGTAGCCACTCAATAGATGCTACCTGCATGAATGACTCTTACCTACTTGGATGCTTTTTATTTGTTCAGCCTCTTTTTAGCTGTTTTCATCCTTTTTGGTATGAGGTACCGATTAAATTAGAGGATCCAGTGTTTGGTTTTGAACGCCACAGTGAACTTAGATATCTTGGGGGCAATGGACAGTGTACGGATGACTGTTGGTTGCATCATTGTAACACTTGAGCACATATTTTCAAAAATAGGTTTAATTAAAACTAATGTGTATTCAAATGTCCTCTGAACAAATTAAGAGGAGTTCCATTCTTCTGGTTGTGGAAGCTAGAAACCTTGGCAGTGTCTCTGACTATTTTCCCTCCTATCTTGTAAGCACATTGGCATAGCTGGTTGATTCTGTCTTCAAATAAACATTCAGGCAGGGCACAGTGGCTCATGCCTGCAACCTGGCACTTTGGGAGGCCAGGGAGGGTAGATCTCTTGGCCCCAAGAGTTTACAACCAGCCTGGGCAACATGGTAAAACCCCTTCTCTACTAAAAATATAAAAAACTATATTTTTTGGTGGTGGCATACGCCTGTAGTATCCCCTTGCACTTGTATCTCTCTTTCTCTCCTGGGCTTAAGTGATCCTCCTGAATATCTGGAACTACAAGTGTGACATTACACCGGCTAATTTTTATTATTTTTGTGTGTGTGTGTTGGAGATAGGGTTTTGCCATGTTGCCCAGGCTGGTCCTGAACTCCTGGCCTCAAGTAATCCTCCTGCATTGGCTTCTCAAAGTGCTGGAATTATAGGCATGAGCCGTCACGACCTCCTTCACCATTTCCACTTCTTAATCCCCTCACTATCCTGTATTTTGTTCTCTTTAACATTTAATACCTTCTAATATAGTACATAACATTTATCTATTTACATTGTTTTTCTTTGCCCCCAGTATTAGAATGTAATAAGCACTTTGAAGGATGGGTTAGGGGAGAGGGATAGGTCTCTTATTTTTTCTTGTATCCTTAGCACCTAACAAATGCTGATGAGTGGATAAATGACTGATTTAAATGAACACAAAAGAAGTGAAGTATTAGTTAGATCCAGCCTTTTGCCCCAGTTCTGCCATGTGTTGGCCTGTAGAGACATAAGCTTTGACCTACATCCTCTGTGGGTCTATAAAATGATGTCGATGAATAGATGGTTCCTACCAAGTTTTATTATACTCTTTTAGGAGAAGGTGTCTCCATCGTCTCTCTGAGGGTTGTATTTCGAAATTATTCTGTAGTTTAAGGAAAAATTCTTCCCTTTGGAAAATACTGTATCCTTTCATATAACTGAAAAAAATTGAAGGAGTAATTTTATATCTAATTGTTGGATTTATCTTCTGGCTATAATTATTATAAACTTAATATTTTCCTGTTAGAAGAAAATTTATACAACTCGACAAATATTTGCTATGCATTTATTTTCTTGGTGTATGACTCTGCTAGGAGACATGGGGCATTTAAATATATTTGTATTTTGTCCACATCTTCAAGAAACTAACATAAGTTAACAATTAAAGGCTGGGTGCAACGGCTTGCACGTGTAATTCAGCACTTTGAAAGGCCGAGGGCCGGGCGCAGTGGCTCAAACCTGTAATTCCAGCACTTTGGGAGGCCGAGACGGGCGGATCACGAGGTTAGGAGATCGAGACCATCCTGGCTAACACAGTGAAACCCCGTCTCTACTAAAAAATACAAAAAACTAGCCGGGTGAGGTGGCGGGCGCCTGTAGTCCCAGCTACTCGGGAGGCTGAGGCAGGAGAATGGCGTAAACCCGGGAGGCGGAGCTTGCAGTGAGCTGAGATCCGGCCACTGCACTCCAGCCTGGGCGACAGAGCGAGACTCCGTCTCAAAAAAAAAAAAAAGAAAGGCCGAGGCAGGTGGATTGCTTGAGTCCAGGAGTTTGAGATGAGCCTGGGCAACGTGGTGAAATTCCATCTCTACCAAAAAATAGAATAATTAGCTGGGTGTGGTGGCTTGCACCTGTTATCCCAGCACTTTGGGAGCTCGAGGCAAGTGCATTACTTGAGTCCAAGAGTTCGAGACCAGCCTGAGCAACTTGGTGAAACCCCATCTCTACCAAAAAAAAAAAAATTTAAAAATTAGCTGGATATGGTGGCATGCACCTGTTATCCCAGCTATTTATGGGATTGAGGTGGGAGGATCACTTGATCCCGGGAGAGGGAGATTACAGTGATTCGTGACCATGCCACTGCACTCCAGCCTGGGTGACAGAGCTTGACCCTGTCTCAACAAACAAGAAACTGAGGCAATAGTAAGTGAAATAAATAATGTGGCATAAGATTATGAATGCTGTGGAAATGAGATTTAAATACACAGAATGTAAGATAAAATCACCATGCTTTAGGTCGTCTGGCAGTATGGATAAAGCAAGTAGGAACTCATTAACCAGGGCATTTTCTTGGAAGGAGGTGGGACTTGTTGAAAATCTCTTTGGAAGGATGAACGGCAATTTGGACTGATAAAATATAAAAATCAGTATGAATAAAGATGAACAGCTTATGTTTTAACCGTTAATTCAGTTTTTTTTTAAACCTTTAACTGACTAATAACCCCTACCTCCAGCAGCAGCAACAGCTTCACATACATTGAAACATTTGTCTAGGAGATGATGCAATTGGTATAACACTAACAGAGATATTTGGGGAAAGTAGTTGGAAATCGATCTTAAAAAAAGGAACTGGTTATGGGAAAATTTGAATACTAAAATGATTTTTGACTTGCTTTATACAGGAAACAGGAAGGCAGTTTGGGCCCTTAAGCAGGGAGTGTCTGTTGAATACAACATTTTTAGAAGGCAGTGATGTACAAGATAGCTGTCTTTTGCAAATAGTTTTTACTTGGACATGATAGTTTGTAAGGTGTATTTTATGCTTTTGTTTAGGGAAGAAAGTATTTTGAAGCAGAAGTTCTTTTAACCAGAGAAACCTCATTTTAAAGGCTAGGGTAAATGTTTCTTGCTTACTAGTTAATGACCTTTCTCTTGTTTCTGAGGAGACTCCAGTTCTTTTTTTTTTTTTTTTTTTTTTTTTTTTTAATTTTTTAAATTTTGAGTTGGAGTTTCACTCTTATTGCCCAGACTGGAGTGCAGTGGCGCAGTCTTGGCTCACTGCAATCTATGCCTTCCAGGTTCAAGCGATTCTCCTGCCTCAGCCTCCCAAGTAGCTGGGATTACAGGGGCTCGCCACCACGCCTGGCTAATTTTTTGTGTTTTTGCTGGAGACGGGGTTTCACTGTGTTGGCCAGGCTGGTCTCCCACTCCTGGCCTCAGCCTCCCAAAGTGCTAAGTTTACAGGTGTAAGCTACCGTACCCAGCCTCCAATTCATTTTTGTTGTTGTTGGAGATAGAGCCTTGGTCTGTCGCCCAGGCTGGAGAGCAATGGTGCGATCTCGACTCACTGCGACCTCTGCCTCCTGAGTTCAAGCGATTCTCCTTCTTCAGCCTCCCGAGTAGCTGGGACTACAGGCATGTGCCACGACACCTGGGCAATTTTTGTATTTTTAGTAGAGATGGGGTTTCACCATGTTGGCCAGGGAACTCCTGATGACCTCATGTGATCCACCTGCCTCAGCCTCCCAAAGTGCTGGGATTACAGGTGTGAGCCACCATGCCGGGCCTCTCATTTTTGGTATAGGCTAAGTGTAGTCATATTCCAGAATAGGTAGGCAGTGCTTCTTTTGCTTTCAAAAGAAAAAGAGATACATATTTCTTCTTAAAAAGCTGAAATAAGTCTGGGCGCGATGGCTCACGCCTATAATCCCAGCACTTTGGGAGGCGGAGGCGGGCGGATCACCTGAGGTCAGGAGTTCGAGACCAGCCTCGACATAGAGAAACCCGTCTCTACTAAAAATACAGAATTAGCCGGGCATGGTAGTACATGCCTGTAATCCCAGTTACTCAGGAGACTGAGGCAGGAGAATTGCCTGAACCTGGGAGGTGGATGTTGCAGTGAGCCAAAGACCGTGCCATTGCACTCTAGCCTGGGCAACAAGAGCAAAACTCCGTCTAAAAAAAAATAAAATTCTATTTTTCTTTCTTAATGTTTTCCCCCCTTTTCTGCAGCTCATATTTCATATTGGTTTTTTAGTTACAAGGACCCCAGGGATGGATCATCTGGTTTAGTGGCTCGTAAGAGTCTGTTGTATGGCCTAGAGAGCTCAGACTAATACAGTCACAATCTCTGGTCCCCTAAATCTATACTTTAGGATGTTCTTTGAGTCCAAACTAATCAAGTCTGGTGTTTTTCAACTTTACAAGTTTAGGACTTACCGGGGAGCTTTTAAAGAATAGTAGAATATCCTGCTCTGGGCATGGTGGTAGGCACATGTAATCCCACATACTCCAGAGGCTGAAGTGGGAGGATTGCTGGAGCCCAGGATCAGCCTGGGTAACATAGCAGGGAAGAGAGAGAGAGAGACACAGACACAGACACCCACCTCCATGTACCCACCATGCCCTGCCCCCCTCCTGCACTCTTCCCCCATGAAAAGGTAGACTACCTGGCCCCACCCCCAGAGGTACTGAGTAGATGTTGGACTTAAGCCAGTATAGTTTGATAAGGTTCACCAGGTGATTCTGATACAAAATTTCCATTAAGAGCTTCTTAATCTAGTTAGATCTCTATTTTTTTCGACCAGAGAAAGAGTTTGGGAGCCCTGATCGCTTGCATCCCAGTCTTTCGGTTATATAGTGTCATAGCCTTGTTTTTGTCACCTCTTCTTGCATCCTGCATCCGTGGTGGGATTCATGTGTAGTATTTTTTTTTCCTTAATAAGATAACTTCTGCCTTTACCCATCCTGGCTCATTATACCTACTGTGAGGAGAACTTGTGGGTTCATTTTTAATTTCTTTTTATGTAAATTGTTTCCTGGAATGACTTCCAAAGGTCTGAATTTGAAATTGTCAAGCAGGAACTTAATCTGAAGTAATATTTATGCTTATGAAAAACAGGTGCCTTTGGGCCAGCTTTTAAGAAAGCTCTTGGTTTCTGATAACTTGTAGGGGACTGTTCCACATTTGTTTCATTGAGTTTTGTTTGTGCAGGTATAGTTGATGGAGTACATGATTGATAATAGTAGCATTTTCAGCTTAGTAATTCATAAACTGCATTTGTTGTCTAGAAAAACTGCATTGCTGCTGTTAATCTAGTGGAGTCTAGTAATATGGTATAAAATGCCATAATCTGGTAAAGAGTTTCAGATCTGAAAGATATGAATAAATATGCTAAATGGCTGATGAGCCATGTAGGTCAGATTTTAGTCAAGTGGCAGAGAGGGGAGCCTGGGTCTGCTTCTTGTTGAAATAACTCTTTGGGAAAACAAAGCTGCCGCTGGTATAGTTTGTTTCTGAACCATAGGATAAGGAAGAGGGGGGCCTCTAGTACACCAGCAGTCCTTTTGAGACTAACTCCTAAATTAAATTTGAAATTTATACTGCTCACTTATGTTATTTTTCTCCTCTCTATCCTGCAGGGGTTGATAGTTCTTGGGGAGGTACCTCCCCCAGAGCATACAACAG
Source organism: Macaca thibetana thibetana (assembly GCF_024542745.1). NCBI lineage: Eukaryota > Metazoa > Chordata > Mammalia > Primates > Cercopithecidae > Macaca > Macaca thibetana. The sequence continues at coordinate 56,014,587 of NC_065593.1, read as the reverse complement.
ACTTATTTCTTCCACTTAGTTCTGAGGTGAAGACAGATCATGGGACTGATAAATTGGTAAGTATAAAAGATAGAAAGGGTGAAATGCGTAAGAATTAAGGGTGTTGTCTTGGCACACCATTTCTTCTCTGTAACTAGGATCCTTGCATTGGCCGAAGGAGGGGAACTGTATCTACTTTTATCACTTATGGCATTTTAAGATCTGAATTTCTGAATAGGTAACCTAGGGCCCCTCCTGCAGCTGTGTAGCTGACCAATAGGATTAAAAGCAGCTCCAACTCTCAAGACACTACAGCCAGAGCAAGTAAGGCATTAGGGAGTATCATTGGGAATCAGGAGACCTGGGTGTGGCTCTGACACCTGAGACATAAGGTCACCTTTCTGGGCCACTCTAATATATTACAGCCTTTTCATTAAAAGGTTAGACTAGAGGTTAAATTCGCAAGAACACTGAAAATGGTCTCTATGGGTGACTCACTCTTATTCTGTAATGAGCATTAAACTGTCATTTTCTGTTTCCTTCTGTATCCTAGCTCTGCTTTGATTCCTTCTCTTTCTTGGTTTCTCTCAATACCATAGTTAATTTTCTTTCTGAATTCCAAGAGCATTTGTTTATTTCTTTCACTTTTTTACTTTGCCTAAAAGGTTACTGGGTTTTATGAATATTCATATTTCTTCATTTAAGTCTCCATAACTTAATTAGAAATTCCAAAGTCCTACAACAGTAGTTTATTATTTTGATTATGCTTCAGATAATAAGGCTAGTATGAAGTGCTGGCTTTTTAAGCCGGTGAGTTAAGCAAGCTGTTCTTGTATCTGCAAATAAACCAACCTTATAGTTCTTTTATTTATTTTAATGATTGTTAGCAAGAACGCATGATGTGGTGGAAACTAAATTTTCTCTGAGGCAGATATTGGAGATGTTCAGATCTTGGAAAGATCTTTCACCTAGTTTTGAAAGCCAGCCACTGTTTCTAGAGATAAATGTGAATATACACTAGAAGATTGATAGTTCTTAACTGGAAAGTAGTTTTGAATAAATTAAAGAGCAGAACGCCAAGTTTTGCCACTATATAAGTCTATAATATAAGTTCATGGCATGCTGTTTACAGAATTTTTTTAAGTTATTAATAAAACTTTTAGCGAATGGTCTATTCAGGATAAAAATTGTTAAGGGAGAAAGAAAACAGATAAATTGATGGTATGAGTACAAGAAACATGAAACAGGCATATGTGATAGGGGAGTAGGTTCTGTGTAGATATTTACGTATTTGTATATAGAATTTAAGGATTCCAAACTTTTTTGAGTAATTTCCCTATAGTCATGTTTCTCTCACCTCAGCACTTCTGAAGGACAGGGCATAACAGTCCCTTATTGTGTTACTGATTCTCATTATCTTAAAAAGTCCACAGTGATTGTGAGATAGTTTATACAGATTCACTTGTAACACACACACACTCTTCAGGAGCTTGTTCCTTTCCCTGCCCTTCATTTATTCGCTTGTGTGTTAAATTGTAAGATTCCTGTATGTGTATTAAATTGTAAGGTTCTTGAAGGTCAAGACCATCTTTCCCTTTGTGTTGGCCATTCTAGTGTCTATGTTGTGCAATAGAATGCTTTTTGGATTGAGTAAAATAAATAATGAAAACAACTAAGTATACATTGTCAGTTTTTTGTCAAGGAGAGATTACCCTGTCCCTGTTTTTGTCAATTAACTACCCTTTATGAATATATCCATGCTTTCCGAAAAGCGTTCAGAAAGTGTTAGAGAAGACGGGCTGGGTGGGGCAGGGACAATACATTTCCATTGTTTATTATTAGTAGAATGGGCTGCAGAGCATATGTTTCTTAAAAGCTATTAAGTGACTTAAATTTTTAAAATGCCAAATATTTGCAAAGCCATGCCTACGTCAATTGCCACAAAGTTTTTCTGTATAAGAAGGCAGTATTTAACTTTGCTTGTTTGTTCTCCAGATTTTTTTGTTTTGTTTTGTTTTAAATTTTAGGAAAGCGGTTTTTCTCAGTTTTGCTTAAAATAAATAAATAAATTAGTTTACCCGGGACAGAGGACCACTGTAAATTTTCATACCCACATGTACCCATCCTGTGTTCCATTTTATTAAATTTTTCCCCAAATGGAGGTAGGTGTATTTATTCTTTTTTTTTTTTTTTTTTTTTTTTTTTTTTTGGTTAAGACAGGTTCTTGCTCTGTCACCCAGGCTGGAGTGCAGTGGCACACTGTAGCTCACTGCAACCTCAAACTCCTGGACTGCACTTGTTTATTACCCAGAAATATATTTGAAGACTTGTGGTTTAAAAATAATAATGTCAGAGATATTTTCTATTATGTTTAATTTTTGTATTCTCATTTCTGAAACTAAGCTGGAATTAACAAAAAAAATCAGTATCTTTAGAATTGTCAAAATATAGTTTCAAAACATTAGACATAATTCCTCCCCTCCCTCCCTCCCTCCCTCCCTCCCTCCCTCCCTCCCTCCCTCCCTTCCTTCCTTCCTTCCTTCCTTCCTTCCTTCCTTCCTTCCTTCCTTCCTTCCCTCTCTTTCTCTCTCTCTCTGTCTCTTTGTCTCTTTGTCTCTTTTTCTCATTCGTTCATTTGTTCTTTCGTTTGTTCATTCGTTCTTGACCGGGTCTTACTCTGTCACCCAAGCTGGAGTGCAGTGGCGTGACCTTGGCTCACTGCAGCCTCTACCTCCCAGGTTCAAGCCATCCTCCCACCTCAGCTTCCAAAGTAGCTGGGACTACAGGCATGCGCCACCATGTCCGGCTAATATTTGTATTTTTTTGTAGAGATGGGGTTTTACCATGTTTCCCAGGCTGGTCTCAAACTCCTGAGAACAAGCAGTCTGCTGGCCTTGGCCTCCAAAAGTGCTGGGATTACTGGCGTGAACCACTGCACCAGCCTAGACATAATTCCTAAATATATAGTGATTTACTGAATAACGAGGGAATCATGATGGTGACCAAACTGTTAACAGTATTTTAATACCAAATAAAAAGGAAGAATGCAGGAATATGATTACTCAGTAGCATACAAAAATTGTTAATGAACAATAAAGCTGTAATTTTGGACATTGTTTTCAACAAGATGCACACCAACTTTAACTTGTCAGCGTTCTAAAATAAACATCCAGTAAGACTTCTGGGCCCTAATCAATTATAGATAGTAGGTAAAACAAAGTTAAATAATTTATGGAGAGTCAGATGATTCCTAGGTGGGCTTGTTAGGTAATGTCCCAGTGCTACACTGCAAGGATACATAGTCTTTTTGCTTTATTTCCAAACAGGATGATTGTTTATTGACAGAACCAGTATGTATCTGCTTGGGTCTTGAATACAGTACAGATATTATTGAACTAAGTTGTTCTAAAAGAACCCAACCTATGAGCAAAAGAACTGGAGACTGAATGCATGGGTGAACCTTTTTTGAGTCATGGAGCAAATCAAGGAATATTTTCTGGGTTGGGGAAGTGGGTACTGTTTTTATACCACAGAGCAGTGGGTTAGAGGAAGGGAAGACCTAAGGAGGAATGCCTAGAAAAATGCCTCTTTTTTTTTTTTTTTTAACCTCCTCTTATTTCTGACTCAAAGGCAGTTTTAAAGGTGTAAGGCTAGCTGAGGGAGAGAAAACTTACGGGCCTCTAGCTTGGTAGCTGCCGATAAGTCATGTGTGTACAGATAAATGCTTCTGTGAAATTTAAGACTCCTTTTGAACAAAGAGGGTGTGCCCTTGGAAAGAGAGAATGTAAAAAGCGGTTGAGAGTTGTTCTCTAGTGTTCTGAAACATGCCTTTTATCTTCCCCACCTTCTCATTCTCTCTCTTCAACAAATAGAAGCCTGCTTTCCCCTGCCTAAGAAAAAGTAATGAGCAAAGAAGGACAGACTTGGAGCCTGTACATGTTACTAGGTAAATTACTCAACAATTTGTCAGCAAAATTTCAGACAGAAAGTATTGCCAGGAAGAGAAGAGAGCATTCTCAGTCCATGTGCCCCAGAGCTTCTAGAATTCAATAGTCACTGCCTCATGGGCTTGTATGTTATCAGAGGATGGAGTTCAGGGCTACCAAGTAGGTAGAAATTGAAGGAGGGAGTAGTGGCAAAGAGGGAGCTATGGGACATGGGGAGGGGCATAGGCCCACAATCTATTTGAACCCCTTTCAGATCTTTGTGCTTACCCCTGAACTGCACACATTTAGGGAAGATTTTATAGGACATAGTGGAAAGCAACATTGGAAGGCTAAAAGAGCTGAGCAGAGAAGATCATCATTGCCTAATGCAGGGAAGGCAGAATTTGGAGTTTGAATTCCAGCTATACTTGGCAAAAACCAGAGGACTTTGATTGAAACCAGTAAAAGCTCACACTTAAAAGAGTTAAAGAATGTTTCCCAGGACTAAGGCTTTCACCATAGGATTAAGGAGGGAACCAAAATAGACTCCAAACACTCTTTAGGAAAAGCTAACTAAATTCAGAGTCTCTATAATGTATTGCATACATTGTATACAATAGAAAATTATTATACATATGAATAAACACGAGAATATTCTAGTCATGAGGAAAAAGGGGAAAAAATAAGATGGAAAAAGTTGAGGAACTTAATGGCTGGATTTTTGAATTTGAAAAGTCAGTTTACAAATGTATGAAACTTTAGGCCGAGCACGGTGGCTCACGCCTGTAATCCCAGCACTTTGGGAGGCCGAGGTGGGTGGATCACCTGAGGGCAGAAGTTTCAGAAGTTTCCCCAGTCTGGCCAACATGGGGAAACCCAATCTCTACAAAAAATACAAAAATTATCCAGGTGTGGTGGCAGACGCCTGTAATCCCAGCTACTCAGGAGGCTGAAGCAAGAGAATCTCTTGAACTCAGGAGACAGAGATTGCAGTGAGCCGAGATCATGGCCCTGCACTGCAGCCTGGGCAACAGAGTGAGACTCTGTCTCAAAATAAATAAATAAGTAAATCATTAAACTTTGAGACTAATAGCCATGAGAATCACAACTTTGTAGTCAAAATCGTGAAAATCAAAAGGTGAAGACAACCTGATTCCTGAGCTGTGATGCTGTTTAAAAATTAGGAAAAAACAAACAGTGCCTAACTAACTCACACTACTTGGTGAAAGTGCTTTTTTTGTTGGCCTACAATTAGGAAAAAAATACATCCTAAAAACATTGTAGGCTGGGCACAGTGGCTCATGCCTATAATCCCAGCACTCTGGGAGGCCAAGGTGGGCGGATCGCTTGAGCCTCGGAGTTCAAGACCAGCTCAGGCAACATGACGAAACCCCACCTCTACAAAAGATACAAAAATGAGCCTGGTGTGGGGGCATGCACCTGTAGTTCTCATTACTCTGGAAGCTGAGGTGGGAGAATTGCTCTTAAGCCCAGGTAGTGGAGGTTGCACTGAGCTGAGATCACTTGAGCCTGGGCAACAGAGTGAGAACCTGCCTCAAACAAACAAAAACATTGTACTCTGTCTTGGCTAATGCAATACAGCAAGAAAAAAGCAATGAAAGGCATGGAAATTGGAAAAGATAGGGCCAAACTGCTTGTATTTGAAGTTACAATACATAGAAACCCCATGGAATTGCCTAAACCTATGAGAATTATAAATTTAGTCAGGGTCTCCATATACAGGGTCAATATATAAAAGTCAATTCTGTTTTTATTTATTAGAGCAAACAATTGAAAAATGACCCAGAGAAACAGTTCCATTTGCAGTAGCATCAAGAAACATAAAATACTTAGGAATAAGTCTAACAAAAGACATTAATGACTTTATTGCTGAAACCATAAAACTCCTGAAAAAGATTACATAAGTGAATGGAGATGTATGCTATAGTTGTGCGTTAGAAGAGTCAATGTTAGACACACAGATTCAATGCAAAGCCAGTGAAAAATCCCAGCAAGATTTTTTGGTTTATGTTGTGCTGTTTTTGTTTTTGTTTTTGTTTTTGTTTTTTGAGATGGAATCTCACTCTGTCACCCAGGCTGGAGTGCAGTGGCGCGATCTCAGCTCACTGCAAGCTCCGCCTCCCGGGTTCACGCCATTCTCCTGCCTCAGCCTCCTGAGTAGCTGGGACTACAGGCGCCCACCACCGTGCCCGGCTAGTTTTTTGTATTTTTAGTAGAGACGGGGTTTCACCGTGGTCTCGATTTCCTGACCTTGTGATCCACCTGCCTCGGCCTCCCAAAGTGCTGGGATTACAGGCGTGAGCCACCGTGCCCGGCCTTGTTGTGCTGTTTTTGGTAACAGTTGAACATTGATTTTCAAATGTGTATGGAAACATAAAGTACTTTCAATAGCCAAAACAATTTTTTTTTTTTTTTTTTTTTTTTTTTTTTTTTTTTTTTTTTGGAGATAAAGTCTCACCCTGTCACTCAGGCTGGAGTGCTGGGGTGTAATCTGGGCTCACTCACTGCAACCTCCACCTCCCGGGTTCAAGTGATTCTTCTGCCTCAGCCTTCCGAGTAGCTGGGATTACAGGCATGTGCCACCACACCCAGCTAGTTTTTGTATTTTTAGTAGAGATGGGGTTTCACCATGTTGGCCAGGCTGCTCTTGAACTCCTGACCTCAAGTGATCCACCTGCCTCGGCCTTCCAGAGTGCTGGGATTACAGGCGTGAGCCACTGTACCTGGCCAATAGCCAAAACAATTTTTAAAAACAAGAACCAAATTGGAGGAGTCCCACTCTCCTCCCACTACCTGATTTCCAGCCTTCTTACAAAGTTAAAATGTATGATTTGCTTTTAGCAATGTTTGATAGATAATGAAAGTTAGTAAAAACTTGTTGTTATTGTTCCAGACTGCACTTTGTGTCTGAAAAACTCTGTAAGTAGAATCAGGTGTCTTATCTTTTCTTGAGTGCTTCTTGTTGGTCCAGTAAGCATATAGTGGGAGTGCTGGAGGGAATCAGCAAAGGTAGCTTCCTAGGGAATGATGTACTTGTTTCTGAGCCTTATGGACTTGCTGAAGGATGGTGTAGGGAGTGAGTTCCAGCAGGGAGTAATGTGTAATGCAGCATAGACTTGAAAGAGCCTAGCATTATCAGGGAACTGCAAATACTTTTCTGTGATGGAGTGTTGGATGTTTCGGCCAGTTCAGAATGGATTCTATATTTATCTTGAGTACTTTATCCTGTAACTGATAGGAACCTGTAGACTGTACAGATTTACATATGAATGAAGTTTTTTTTTTAATGCTAGATATATTTTTTCTTCGTTCTTTTAAAATACAATTTTAGGCTGGGCATGGTGACCTAAAATCCCAGCACTTTGGGAGGCAGAGGCGGGCGGATCACCTGAGGCCAGAAGTTTGAGACCAGCCTGGCCAACATGGTGAAACCCCGTCTCTACTAAAAATACAAAAATTAGCCAGGTGTGGTGGTGTGTGCCTGTAATCCCAGCTACTTGGGAGGCTGAGGCACAAGAACCACTTGAACCCAGGTGGCAGAGGTTTGCTGTGAGCCAAGATCATGCCACTGCACTCCAGCCTGGCCAACAGAGCGAGATTGTGTCAGAAAGAAAGAGAGAGTGTGTGTGTGTGTTCAAATAGTAGTACAGAGTCTCTATATAATTTTCACCCAGCTTTCCCTAATGTTAACACATCTTGCCACAATAATCGTTATCAGAACCACAAAATTAACATTGATTAACATTGAAATTAACATTGAATTTATGCAGAGTAATAGACAATTTATTTGAATTTCTGTATTATTAGTTTTCTTATTAATGTCCTTTCTGTTGTCCAGAATCTGTCATTGCTTTTAGTTTTTGTGTCTCTAAGGGTCCTTCAGTATGTGAGAGTTCTCAGTTTTTGTCTTCCGTTACTTGGATACAAAATTTCTGGTCAGTTATTTTGTATAGCGTTCCACAAATTGGTGTTTTTTGGTGTTTTCTCATTACTAGAGGTTACGCATTGTTTTACAGGAATGCCACAGAAGACACTGTACTCTTCACTACACTACAGAGGGTTCATGATGTTGACTTGTGTTTCTAATAGTGATGATAGGTTTGTTCCCTTGGTTAAGGTGGTGCCTGACAGGTTTCTCCTCTGTAAAATCAGCGTTTTCCCCTTTGTAATAAACGACAATAGATTTATTTATTTAGAGATAGGGTCTTACTCTGTCACCCAGGCTGGAGTGCAATGTCATGGTCACCACTCCAGCCTTCACCTCCCTGGCTCAGCTGTCCTCCCATCTCTCAGCCTCCCAAGTAACTGGGATCACAGGCATGTGCCACCATGGCAAATTTTTATGTTTTTTGTTGTGACAGGGTTTTGCCATTTTGCCCAGCTGGAATAAATGACTGCCTTATAGGGAGACACTATGTAAATATTCTGTTGCTCATTATATTTTCACCCATAATTTTATTGTTCACTGATGACTTTTTCCTATAGCAGTTATTGCTGTGTTGTTTACTGAAGGGTGATTGTTCTATTTCCTACCTGTATTAAATGGAATTCTGTTTGGAAGAGGTGTCTTCCCCCCTCATTTATTTACTCATTCATTCACTCAGTTGTTAATATCAGGATGCACCCATGGATATTAATTTTATTTAATAGATTATAACCTATTACTGTTATACAGTCACTCCAGTTACCTCAATTTTGGGTACTGGGCGCTCTTTCAGATTGGCTTCTGTGTCCTTTTAGCATGTACTGCTTATATTTTGAAATACTTTCTGCTACTAGATGTTCCAGGTTACTCTTGTATTTTGCCTACTCCAGCTCAGGTTCCTTTTATTATAAACTAAAATCTGAGTACTAGTGGTGCTCATTGTTACTTTGTAAGTGTCACTGCTTCTAGGATGACTCAAAAGGCAAAGCAAGGAAACGTGTATCTATGCTCACACATGCATACACACACATCTATATTTCTGTATCTACTTGCCTATATATATATATTAAAAACCAAAAGTTCATACCAGTTCAACACAGCAGCCTTCCCCCCTTCCTTATTGATGCTCGTTTAATCCTAGTACCCATATAGTCTCACAATTGTCATCTAATACCCCTGTGAAAAACACATTTACTGACTAGAGTACAATATTTTTGTGCAGTATGTTAACTGTTACGCAGTCAAAATACAGTTTTTTGAAGTTACATAGGTTATTTCCTTCCACCAAATTTTTCAGTATGGTTATGTTGTTTTGTAATACAGTTAGGTTCGTTTGTTACTACAATATTCCAATTCTAGCCTTCCCTGGTTCCCCCACCTCCTACTGTTAATTTTTATTTTTGTATGTGAAACATTATTGTGGTTCTAAAAGTTATACATTCTCTCTTTATATCCTTTTCTCATTCAACCTCCTGTAGGTTAGCAATTTCAGTACGTTTTGGATTATCTTTCCTGTATTTTTTTGCACCTATGAGCAGACACATGCATATATTTTTTAAAATCTCCTTCTTGGGTAAATATTTTTTAAAATACTAGATTTGAAGTTAAGGAGGGTTTTGTTTAGCAAAAGCATTGCTTCTATGGCAATTAACAAGTAACACATTATTTGTGTGTTAGTTTCTGTTTGTAAAATGATCCTGCTCCTTTACCCTTTCCTTACTCATCCTACTTTACTGAAGTGATGAGAAAAACAAGTGTACTATTAAGTGAAGAGCTAATGCTTTCTCAGAAGAAAGGCATGCTAAAAATGTAAGCTATTGCTGTTTCTTTTTACACAGTCCAAGCTACATCTTCATTCCATTGGTTTAAGCAGGAATACTCTTCCCTTCTTTGAAGTTTTGCAGTCACTAGGGACAGTGAGTGGTTCATTGGCCTGACAAGGGTTTTGGGGTAGAAGGTAAAGGGATAGATATTGACCGAGAAATATTTGACCCACGGTGTTAGAAAACACTGACAGGTTAGGTCTTTTACAGTAAATTGGACTATGGATAAATAAGTTGAACAATAAGAATTTAAGATGCATTTTTGCATTTGCTATATTTCTTTAAATTCTAGATAGGTATTTTCATGTGTTGGTAAACATGAATCTTAGGTTTAGGAACCATTGGATTTGTAACAGCATTATGCTAATTAAAACTTTTAAAAAATGGTTCAAAATTGTTCTCATGTGATCATACAGATTTTCTTTTATCCTCAACCTGCAGAAGCAGGGAGGTGAGGCACATAGCCCCACGTATGCAGAAATTAAAGCCTCGGCAATAACTTGGTGAAAATGGAATTTTCAGAACTTTCCACTCCTTGTTTAGTACAATTTTATGGCCATGGTGCTAGCTAATGGAAATGGCTAGTATACTATTTATAGGCCAGCAGTATTTTGGTGAATTTAAGCAAAACTATGCTCAGTATCATTGAAATGGGGGCTGGGTGGGCTTGAGACATGAAATCAGTCATACAAAGTCAAAAACTATTTTAAACCAGGAATAAAAGTTAAATTCCTGTCACCCAGTTAGCATTTTCTTCCCATTTTAATGTTTGTCGGGAAGGGAATAACTAACCAAAACTGAACTGTTGACTTTTCTAGCCAAATGAATGTGATGTATTTAAAAAAATGACATTGCAAGCAGGTGTGACATGGCATTAATTGAATAAAGTAAAAATACATACATACTTGCAGGTAGAGTTTAATTTCATTGTGTGTTTTTAAGTGTGTGACTCTCTGTTTTTACCCTTTAACCCTCTCTCTACTTTTTGGTAAAACAAATCTAGTAGACACTGGTTCTTAAACCCTAGAAAAAACCACCCCCATAAAAACTATTTAGTCTTAGCTTTTCATTCAAGGCCTCTTTGTCACACGTACTTGATCTGGCCCAGAAAGTGGAGTAATGAATCAGATGCCTGCTTTGTGTGAATAACAAATTTGAATCTCATTGCTGTGTTAGTAATTTTATGCTGTACACCTGGCCGTTTCAATCAGGGGTAAAACAATTCAGCAACCCTCCTTGCTACCTGTAACTGTAAGATTACGCCAAAAGATAATCCCCTAGGGCCCTGCTTTGGAGAGGAGGGGATTACAGAGGCACTCTGTCTACCACTTTAGCTTTTCTACTCTTTTCTTTCTGGCTGTGGGATGCGTAAACCCTGAGTTCATCTGAACATCAAATAAAATTCAAATGGAAGTTTCAATGATAATCCCTATTTTCTAGGTAGTAGAGTCTTAAGTTCTTTCATCCTTTTTGCAGTTGCCTATTGGATAGCAGATATCTGAGTCATGCTTTAGTTTTCTAAAAACACTAATGATGTAAACCACTGCAGTAGTAATAATGAAGCTGAAATTATTATGCGGATTTAATATTTCTGAAGTGTTTGTTAATGTGTCTCTACCCTCTGTGTTTGCAGCCTTTTAGACTGCAGGATAGGAAGTGTTCATTTTGTCTCAAGGGAGAGCGCCGGCATTTAAGGAGCTAGGTGAAATTGTGTGTGTTTATGTTTTTCTTTTTCCAAATGGAACACTATGATTGGGATTAATATTTTAATCTCTTTGCATTGATGATGGGTTGCAGGACGTGTCCAAATGCCTGCTTTTCGATATTAGCTTGATTACAGAATTTCCCAAGATCTTAAGTAGATCCTTCCTGAATATCCAGTGCTTCCTTTTGTGCGGCTGGGAATGCAGGCCAGCCACAGTCCCTTTCTGATGTTTATGCTGTTGATCTCTGTATACTTCATGTTCTTGACAACATTTTCATGTTAATAATGTGCTGCCTGTTGACTTCGATTTTGATTTGGGAGCTGAATTATTCCAGGAAGATTCAGGTTTTTATAAGAAAATCAATAACATTCATATTAAAGCTGAATAGTATTTAAATATATACACCTGCAGGCATGAGAAACAAGACAGGCTGTTATAGCAGTAGTAGTTAGCTATATGGATGGTGACATTACTGGTGATTTTAGTTTACATATTCTTCTTCAGACTTTCTATAAGAAAGATAAATGTTTTGAATTGAGATTTTGTTAGAGAGTGGAAACATTTTATCTTGACAAGTGTCCTTGCAGTTAAATCTCATAATCCCTACGAGAAAACTTAATCAAATGGAGAGTCAGTCAACCCATTTCTTAAACGTAGTGCCTTCTAGAACATGTGGGTATATAAATCAAATCACTGCCATAATTTAATGCTGAAAGCTATATTTTAAGTGAATATAAAATTAACAGAAGTAAGGATTGGTATTTCAGCAAAAAACTCTTTGAGTTTTTTTTTTTTTTTAAACAACATTTTTCTATTGAAAGGAAACTTTTTCATCTAAACCAGAACTTCTGAAATCTAGAAAACCTATAACATGCCTGAAGTGATACATCTGTTAGTTAATGCCAACCTGAATTTTAAATTCTTTTGATTTTTCTTGTTCTTTGTCATACCATATTTGTTTAGTCTTTTTGAGGTTTCCCCTGTGCAGTAAAATCCTTACTAGCATTCAGGGGGGTATTTGGTTTTATGGGGGTTTCTTTTTAATATAAAAATATTACCTAAAATGTAAAGAAAATTTCAGAATAGTTTTACAAGTGTAACACTCTTTGTCTTGTTATCTATGTATGTATATTTTTAGTCACTACAACTGTATTAAACTATTATTTTTGTCTCTTGAAATCTCTTCTTGCATAAGAGAAGAAATATCCTTTATGGTTCTTTTTAATATTTTGATTTGGTGTACCACAACTGATAACTATAGTTAAAATGCTTATAACTATTGAGTGTATTTAGATTATTGATAAATATCATTGCAGTGACCACCTTTGTGAATAAGATTTTTGGGGGTGTGTTTGTTGAGTTACTCCTTTAGGGTAGATTTTTAAAAATTGGTTAGAATATTTTGTCAGAAGATAAGAATATCCTTATAGGTCTTGCTACTTAATACCGTGTTGCTTTCCAAGGGAAATCTGTGTAGAGCTTAAGGCAATGTGTCTATGCCAGATTTACTATAATTTTGATAGTATTGACAGTTGTTCAAGATGTTTGTGATATCTTAGTAGATGTACAGGATATCCAACAAAAGACAGCCTTTTCTCAGTGTTCACTCATTGTAGCATACTTCTGTGACTTAATCTGTGTATATAGTTTCATCTGTATTTTTGGATAATTTGTATTAAAACTTTACCTCCCCAATCTGCTTTTTTGTGTGTGTTTTGTTTTGTTTTGGAGACAGAGTCTCTCTCTGTCTCCCAGGCTGCAGTGCAGTGGCGTGATTTTGACTCACTGCAACCTCCACCTCCTGGGTTCAAGTGATTCTCATGCCTCAGCCTCCCGGAGGAGCCAGGATTATAGACATGTGCCACCATGCCCAGCTAATTTTGTATTTTGAGTAGAGACAGGATTTTACGATGTTGGCCAGGTTGGTCTCAAACTCTTGACCTCAGGTGATCTGTCTGCTTCAGCCTCCCAAAGTGCTGGGATTACAGGCATGAGCCACCACACCCAGCCTCAATCTGTTCTTTTTTGATGCTTGTCTAGGACTACTTTCAGGTTCAGTCCTTTGGTGTTTTCTCCTTGTGGGTATAAAGACCAAAAAAAAAAAAAAAAATCAGCAGTATTGAAAAATAGAATTTCAGCCTCAAAATATTTACCCTGAAAGCATTTATAGGAAGCATTTATAGGAATTTTCTTTTTTTTTTTTTTTTTTTTTTTTTTTTTTGAGACTGAGTCTGGCTCTGTCGCCCAGGCTGGAGTGCAGTGGCCGGATCTCAGCTCACTGCAAGCTCCACCTCCAGGGTTTACGCCATTCTCCTGCCTCAGCCTCCCGAGTAGCTGGGACCACAGGCGCCCGCCACTTCGCCCGGCTAGTTTTTTGTATTTTTTAGTAGAGATGGGGTTTCACCATGTTAGCCAGGATGGTCTCGATCTCGTTGATCCGCCCATCTCGGCCTCCCAAAATGCTGGGATTACAGGCTTGAGCCACCGCGCCCGGCCTGGAATATTTACCTTGAAAGCTTTTATAGGAAAGAGAACTTCAACATGCCCCAGAGTCAGTTCAAGTGTAAGGAGACAGGTTAGGTGTGGTGGACACCTGTAATCCCAGCATTTTGGGAGGCCAAGGAGGGCGGATCACTTGAGGTGAGAAGTTCAAGACCAGCCTGGCCAACATGGCAAAACCCCGTGTCTACTAAAAATACAAAAATTACATGGGCATGGTAGCGTGTGCCTGTAATCCCAGCTACTCAGGGAGGCCAAAGCAGGAGAATCGCTTGAACCAGGGAGGCAGAGGCTACAGTGAGCTGATATCATGCCACTGCACTGCAGCTTGGGTGGGAGAGCAAGACTTCATCTCAAAAAAATAAAGTAAGGAGTCAAAGACCCACAGCCTTTCTGGGATATTTCAACACTTGCTAGAACTGAGGGATAGCTGCATCTGTTGCTTTATTGCATATACCTCAGAGGTGCCATATGACTGGCATTCAAACTATTCCTATCCCTTTGGAGCCTAGTAAATATATAATTTGTTTTGAATACTGCAAATCAAACTTTTTATATTCTTTCTCATCTGTTGTTTCATTTTATATTCTAAACATATATTTGAATACTCTGAAGACAATAGTATCTGATACCATCAGATAATTAAATTCATTGAGATTTTATTAACTTTGTTTTCTGTCAGGGAAAAATGTGTGTGTGTGTGTTTATTTGTTTATTCATTCATTCATTGAGACAGGGTCTCACTCTGTCACCCAGGCTGGAGTACAGTGGCATGATCATGGCTCACAGCAGCCTCTGCCTCCTGGCTCAGGTGATCCTCTTCCCACCTCAGGCTCCTGAGTAGCTGGGACTATATGCATGCACCACCATGCCCGGCTAATTTTTTATTTTTTTGTAGAGTTGGGGTTTTGTCATGTTGCCCAGACTGGTCTTAAACTCCTGGACTCAAGAGATCCTCCTACCTTGGCCTCTCAAAATGCCAGGATTACAGTCATGAACCACCATCCCCGGTCTGTGTGTGTATTTTTAAACAAAACATGGTTTTTAGAAAACAAGCTTCTAGTATACTTTGTTAGAGTTAAGCAGATACTGACTACATTTAAATTTCCTCTTAGTCATCTTGATACTGATATTAGTATATCCTTCTTGATCATTAGTTGAAGGCTTATGTTACTATGTAATTGTTTTGCTAAGCTTCCGTTCCATAGAATTGTTGAGGTCATTTTCCTGTCAATAGGTACTTACTTTTAGTCTGTACATTTGGATTCTTCATCCCTTTTTCCCCCAAAGCAAAGCTAATGTCATATTCTCCTTCTCTCTCTCTCTCTCTCTCGTCTTTCTCTGTCTCTGTCTCTGTCTCTCTCTCGTCTCTCTCTGTCTCTCACTGTGTTGCCCAGGCTGGTCTCAAAACTCCTGGTCTCAAGCAATCCTCCTGCCTTGGCCTCCCAAAGTGCTGCAATTATAGTTGTGAGCCACCATACCTGGCCACTGATTCTCTTATTTTCTTTTTCCTCAGTCATTCAAGTTTTGGTTTTCAAATTGGTCATCAGAAGTTTTAGGTGCTTTGTGCAAATGAAGTGGTGGTGCTTTTCAAGCAGGGGTGCTGTTGGGTTCATGTTAATTTTTTTTTTTCCTTTTTCTTACTCAGATTGAGTCTTTTTCTCAGCCATTGGAAAACCATGGTCCCCCTATTATTGGTCATGTTTCAGAGTCACTGTCTACCAAATCATGTGGAGCACTCAGACCTGTCAATGGAGTTATTAACACGTAAGTTTTAGCTCTTCTACTTCCTACTCTTAGACTTGTAAAGGTGTTTTGGAGCTCTTAGTTTTCTTTAGCTAGCCAGGACTGACCCTGGTTTAAAGAAGCGGAAGCCTTATCACTTAGTAACATTTTTAATCTTCACTATATAATGAAGCAATGTGTTTTAATTAATTGTGTATTTTCCTTTTACCTACTAAAATGGAATGGGCATGGAGTAAAATAAAAGACACTACAGTTATTGTGAATTATTATTGTTTTAATCTTACAGGAATTCCTCGGAAGTGTTTATATTAACCTCCTCTGCTCTAGGACAGATTAGATCTCCAAAGGCTATATTTGTAAATCTATATTTATTAAGATTCAAGGGAGAAAAAAAAAATATTCAGGGAGATCCTATACAAGTGAATGATGTGTACAACACCCCTAAAATTCAAGATTCATAGAACTGATCCTAAGGAAGCCCATTAACATTTGCAAAATTCATCATTTTCTAACCAGTTGTAGTTCTCTAGACTTTATTTACTCATGTGTTTGTTGTAGAGGAGAACTCAATCACTAGAACTTGAGTTTATTTACTGACTTTTTTTGCCTTTCATACATGATGTAGTTAATGTGCACCAAGAGCCTTACACATAAGCGCACACAGGTAGATTAGCAGACATCAGGAGGAGACCTGCTTCTGCTCTAGAATGCTTCTTTGTGTCTGAACATTAGCAAATAGAGGTTGAACCAGTATAAGAGGCTTTGTTTGTGTTTTCTTGTTGTTGTTGTTTATTTATTTTGTTTATTTGTGTGTTCTGAGAATACTCTTCCTTCCCCTTGTATAGTCTTCAGCCTGTCTTGGCAGACCACATTCCAGGTGACAGCTCTGATGCTGAGGAACAATTACATAAAAAGCAACGACTGAATCTAGTCTCTTCATCATCTGATGGCACCTGTGTGGCAGCCCGGACACGTCCTGTACTGAGCTGTAAGAAACGGAGGCTTGTTCGACCCAACAGCATTGTTCCTCTTTCCAAGAAGGTCGGTACAGATGAGAGAGTTGGTCATTGTCAAGCAGTGAGCCAGATGCTCAGATAGAGAGTTAGTCTCTTGCCAACTTTGGTGTTTTCTAAACTTGACTAACCACCAAGGTCTTCTGGGGAGCTTTATAAAATGCTGGGTTTCTGGGCCCTGTTTGCTCTGGAGTTGGGTGTTGGAATCTTGTTTTCAGAAAACACAAAGCTCCTAGGTGACTCTGCAGCTAGTTTTGAAAACCACTGTCTTGAGCTTTTTAATAGAAGTGGGAGAGATTGAAAGTTTAAGAACTGCCATTAACACTTTGAAGGAGAATAGTGTGCCCTCTCACCTTCATTGTTGCCACTGAAAATGGCAATATAGAATCCTTTGCCCTAAAAAAGAATCTTGGCCATGTGCAGCGGCTCATGCCTGTGATCCCAGCACTTTGGGAGGATCACTTGAGCCTAGGAATTGAATACCAGCCTGGGCAATATAGTGAGACCTTCATCTCTACAAAATATTTAAAAATTAAGCATGGTGGTGCACATCTGTAGTCCCAGCTACTCAGGAGGCTGAGGCAGAAGGATTGCTTGAACCCATAAGGTTGAGGCTGCTTTGAACTGTATTTGTGCCACTGTACTTAAGCTTGGGTGACAGAGTGAGACCCTGCTTCAGAAAAAAAAAGGAATCTTCACTAAAGTTTTTAAATTGATGTTACTAAAAAAAAGTTTGTCTTCACAAAGGAAATGGAGATTAATTCACAACTGCAGGGAATTTTAGATTGCTGACTCTTCAAATAGCAGTTGACTTTATTCCACAACTAATGAAATAATAATACTCAGTAAAATGGTACTGTGCAGGAATTAAGAGCATTATCTTTGAAGATGATAAACTTGGGTTTGAATCATGGTACTACCACTTAGTAGTTTGGTAATTTGGTGCATGTTAGCCACCCCGATTTCCACTCCTCTCCAAAGCCTCAGAGATCTCATAAGGTTGTTTGAGGATTAAGTGAAATGTATGTAACGTGCTTATTGGAATGTCTGGTTGGTAAGTTCCTAGTACAAAGTGGTTGTTACTGTTACCATTTTTGTTGTTCATTCATTCTTTCAACAAATATTTATTGGCTTCCTGCAACGAGCTAAATCTGTCTAGTCACTGGGTATACAACACTAAACAAAACAGGCAAAACTGCTTACCCTGTGAAATGTTCTCGTTGTTAAGAGAAAGAAAATAATACATTAACTCTGCAGTGTGTCCTATAGCATTAAATCTTGGAGAGAGGCTAGACACAGTGGCTCCTACCTGTAATCCTGGCACTTTGGAAGGCCGAGGAAGGAGGATCACTTGAGTTCAGGAGTTTGAGACCAGTCTGGGCAACATAATGAGACCCCATGTCTAAAAAAACAAAAAGCCAGCTGTGGTAGCGAGTGCCTGTAGTCCACATGCTCAGGAGGCTGAGGCGGGAGGATCATTTGAGCCCACCAGGTTGACACTGCAGTGAGCCATGGTCGCGCCACTGCACTCCAGCCTGGATGATAAAGTGAGACTCCATCTGAAAAAAAAAAAATCCTGGAGAGAGAAATGCAGTAGAGGGGGATAGAGAGTGCTGGAGAGCTCAGATAGAGAAGAAGTATACAGATTAGTCCTTTGAGGTATTCCAGAGCTTAGGTATTCCTCCTCATTCCTGTGAAAGATGAAGAAAGGATTGGGAAGGGAGTGACCAATAAAGTAGAAGAAAAACCAAGAGAGTGTGGCATGAAGAGAGTGTGGTATGTGAAAGGCAAGTGGAGAAAGCGTTTCGGAGAAGGAGGAGGAGGGATTGGATTGTGTGTGACAGTTGCTACAGACAGGACCAGTAAGATGAAGACTGAGAATTGAGACCATTGAATTTAGTGGGGCGGGGTTGTTGCAGACATTGGTGAGCAGTTTTGGTAGAGGGAGAAGGGTGAATGAAAGCTTGGTTGGAGTGGATTCAGGAGAGAAAGCCACAGAAGGAATTGAGGGAACGATTGTAGATAACACTTTCAAAGAACGTTGCTGTAAAAGAGAACAGAGAATGGGAATTTTTCTTAAGGGAGCCACTAGCAACGTATTTGCTAATGACAAGGGAGATGAGAGAATTGCTGAACAATTAGTATTTGCGTGGTGAATTTTCAGTACTTTCCTTGTTTGGTTCTCGTATGCAGTTGTACTGTGTAAGTTTGCCATGTTCTCCTTAAAGGAAAGAATTGTTAGAATTGACTGTCAGGCGATACCATTTCTTCCTGTCTATTCCTTGGACTCTACTTGAAATATCAAAATGGCAGAAATAGAAAAGAGTAAAGGATTTGGCAGGGTTTTCATGTTGGCATTTCAGTCTCAGTTTTTTTTTTTTTTAACTAATAGTCGTATATGTCTAAATGATTTTCAGAGGAATTGATAACAGGAATGTCAGAAAACATATTACTGTCAAGTGTAGGAAAGTAGCTTTTTGTCAATTCCTTGATGAATTTAACACAGAATGCTTTTACATTAAAAACAAAAAACAAAAAACAAAACACCACATGAAAATAAAGCACCCTTCCTCTGTTTTGGCAGTTTACCAGCCACTGTGGCATGACATCTAGGAGTCGTATAAAAATTTTCTGAAGTATGTGGTGCCCTCCTGGATTTCGTTTTTTAATATGTGAAGTAGCAAACCTTCTTTTGATCGATGCCTAAGAACAAATGTAGCTTTGAATGTACTTATAAAAGGTAGCTTAGGCAAGGGATAGGCATAAAACTAAATATCCTTTTGTTCCAATGCCAGTTTCTAAAACAGAATCATCCTGACACAAAATTAAGCTGCATGAAAAATAAGACAGAGAAATTAGTTTACTTTGGGAAATAGACCATGTACTAGATCTAGCAGAAAGCTGGAGTTCTGCCAGAATTGGAGACACACACCATTCCTTCTGACTAGGTTGCTTTCTGTGTCTCACATGGCTCCTTGCTCACTACATGACCTCAGTGGTATTTGCTGATGAGCAACCATCTTGCCTTCTGTCACCTTGAGTTGCTCGGTTTTCCAGGCAGATTTATTCAAGAGCATTTTTGAGTGCCCACCGTATTGTTCAGGGCAGCCAGGTTGCGTTAGTAAGCAAAACAAAGCCCTTACCTTCATGGAGCTTACTTTCTAATGACAGAGCAAAGAAGTTAACATGTAAATTATGTTCTAATACTGTTACATGACAGTTCACATTTATTGTGAGTACAGAACACACAAAACAAGTGATTAATATTTTTTCCTTACCTACATCTTAAATGATCTCTACTGCATTCCAGAACCAAATATAAAACACACTTGAGGGAACTCATTCAGTTTTTTTTGTTTCTTCTTTGAGGTGGAGTCTTGCTCTGTTGCTTAGGCCGGAGTGCAATGGCGCGATCTCGGCTCACTGCAACCTCCTTCTCCCGGATTCAAGCGATTCTCCTGCCTCATTCTCCCTAGTAGCTGGGGTTACAGGCATACACCACCATGCCCAGCTATATTTTGCATTTTTAGTAGAGACGAGGTTTCACCATGTTGGCCAGGCTGGTCTTGAACTCCTGACCTCAAGTGATCCACCTGCCTCGGCCTCCCAAAGTGCTGGGATTATAGGCATGAGCCACTGCACCCGGCCCAGTTACTGTGTTTTGTGTGTGTGTGTTTTGGTGGAGTCTCCCTGTTGCTCAGGCTAGAGTGCAGTGGCGCGATCTTGGCTCACTGCAACCTCCACCTCCCAGGTTCAAGCAATTCTCCTGCCTCAGCCTCCTGAGTAGCTGAGATTACAGACAGGCATGCACCACCACACTTGGCTAATTGTTGTATTTTTAGTAGCGACAGGGTTTCACCACGTTGGCCAGGCTGGTCTCAAACTCCTGACCTCAGGGGATTTCGCCCGCCTCGGCCTCCCAAAGTGCTGGGATTACAGGCGTGAGCCACTGCACCCAGCCCAATTACTATGTTTTTAAAGGGCTGTCAGCTTAGTTGAATTATGGCTGGAATATATCTTAAAATTGAGATGCACATTTACTGCAGTAACTCTTTTGCCCTTAAAAAGGTTGGCCAGGCGCGGTGGCTCATGCCTGTAATCCCAGCACTTTGGGAGGCCAAGGTGGGCGGATCGCGAGGTCAGAAGATTGAGACCACCCTGGCCAACATGATGAAACCCCATCTCTACTAAAAATACAAAAATTAGCTGGGCATAGTGGCACGTGCCTGTAATCCCAGCTACTCGAGAGGCTGAGGCTTGAACGAAGAAGTTGGAGGTTGCAGTGAGCTGAGATCTTGCCACAGCATTCCAGCCTGGTGACAGAGCAAGACTCCCTCTTTTTTTAAAAAAAAAAAAAAAAAGGAGGGGGGGCTGCTATGTTGTATCACTTGTACTTCTTAAAATCAATGACTAAAACAAAGAGTTCAGTAAGTTAAACTTGTTGGGAATAAACAGAAATGAGATCTATCAGTAAATAATAGGAAGCCTTGAATTCCCAAACTGTTGATTTGGGTTTCAGTCTATAAGTTTTAATGTTTTGAATGGAGAAGTGTCATAAGCTATTTTGGGGGAGGTAAATCTGTAACTTTTTTTTTTTTTAAGTCGGAGTCTTGCTGTGTCACTCAGCCTGGAGTGCGATGGCACGATCTCAGCTCACCGCAGCCTCCGCCTCCTGGGTTCAAGGAATTTTCCTGCCTCAGCCTTCTGAGTAGCTGGGATTACAGGCATCCACCACCACGCCTGGCTAATACTTGTATTTTTAGTAGAGACAAGGTTTCACCATGTTGGCCAGGCTGGTCTCTTTGGCCAGACTGGTCTCGAACTCCTGACTTCAGCTGATCTGCCCACCCTGGCCTCCCAAAGTGCTGGGATTACAGGCATGAGCTACCACGCCCGGCCAATCAGTAACTATTATGTTTGGGATGGATTGGCACAAGAGACTGGAGGTGGAAAGACAGACTAACAGTAGTAATGCTGGAGGATATAATAGTGTAAGGCCTCTACAACTCTGAAGGTGGAATATTTTAAATGTAATCTAAGGAATAATCACTAGGGTGTGGCAAGTGAATATCAGAGTAAGGCTCATCGAGAACATGGAGTACTTCCTAAATCATAATTTTATTATAAAATGATGGAATTACTAGTTGTAATTACTGAATCGCCTATATTGCTATTTACTGGGGGTCTAGTATGGTAGACGTTAGTAATTAAGTGAATGAAGAAGCACTCCAGTAGAAAGTTCTTATAATATATGCCATTATGTTCTTTTCCTGGCCCAGTGCCTAAGTGAAGTAGGTGTTTATAACTTAACCTAAGTGTACTAAGATTTCAGATCAATAAAGTTATTAAAATAGGTACCAGCCAATTTTAAAATAGGGTTGCTTTTTATTTGTTAAGTGAAATTATGTTTATAATTAAACCATAAGACAAATAGTATTGTTTTTAAAAAAGGAAAGGAATGTAGTTTTATTAATAATTTACTGTATTCTCATTCTCAATATACTGTGGACCATTAGACACCTGTGTATAGTCTGGCAGTGGAAACCATCAGTGTTTGGAAATGAATGGTTGAAAAGGCTGGGTTTTTTTGTACTAATAACCAGTAGAATAAATAATGGCTACATGTATTACTAACATACCCTTGAAATTTTTTTATTGCCCTCAATAGCATTTCTTTTCAATTTTTTAAAAAGTAGCATTTCCTAACAAATTGGCAATGTTATGGCATCATTTTAGAATTTTGTAGTCCATGTTATCTTAGGGGGATTGCTGTGAGCTAAATTTTAAAGCTGGCTTCCGTAGAATTCTGAGTAATCCTCCTCTTCTTCCCATTGTATCACACTTGAAGAGTGGCGTTTTTGTACAGGGCATTCTCTTATGGCTATGACCAGGTTTTCTGTAGACATCAGGGTAGATAAAGGTGTTAATATATAATTCTAGGCTTCCTAATTTTGATTCCACCTATTTAAATCCAGTTTCATGACACCATGGTTGAGGACTAATGAACTAGAGTTAGTATGAGTCAGTATTAAAAGTTAATAATTTGATAAGTTCTTCCTTGACAGAGTGCAATAGACCTTGGAGGCCCAACTTTTTAATACTAGTTAGACATTTGGAAGGGAGCAAGCATGCCATGTAGAAAATTGTAGTACCTTAGGACATAAAGCTACTAAAAGAATACTCAAATCACTCTGTGCTTAGAATAGTTACCTCTTAACAGTTATGAGGATGTTTTATATATACGTTATAAGACACATACAAAATAAATTTTGAAAGACTGAGATAAAATAGAAGCTTACATGTTTTGTTTCTTCACTCTGATGGATCTTCAAGAGCCAGTTGTGGGATACGCTTGATTTTGATAGAGTTGCCAGACCTATGAAAATCTTTCCAAATGTTAACAGTGGATGAGTTAAATAACAAATATCAAATGCAAAGCAAAATCAAATGATTATAACTTGTCCTTGAGCCAAAAGGATTTTTTTAGTGTTTTGGACAAATATGCTATGATTAACAGAAAATGGTGAATATTTTACTTTGGTATTAATTCCTTCATAAGTATTAAATTGAGTATTTCTTGGGAGTCCCTTCAAAGAGAATTGATAGCATTACAGTATTAATTAAGGGAACACAGGAATTTTTTCATGTATCAAAGTCTTTTATCTATTTTATTATTTTATTGAGATGGAGGTCTCACTGTTGCACAGGCTGATTTTTTGTTTTTTGTTGTTGTTTGTTTTTTGTTCCCTCCCCCGTCCCCCTCCCCCCCCCGCCCCACTAAGATGGAGTCTCGCTCTGTCACCAGGCTGGAGTGCAGTGGCGCAATCTCTTCATCTCAAAAAAAAAAAAAAAAAAAAATTAACTAGCTGTGTTGGCAGCTACACAGGTGGTGAGGCAGGAGAATGGTTTGAATCTGGGAGGTGGAGGTTGCACTGAGCCAAGATCAAGTTACTGAGTACATCCAGTCTGGGTGACAGAACTAGACTCTGTCTCAAAACAATAACTTTTTTTTTTTTTCCTGTTTCTCTCTTAGTTCCAGCTGAGAACAAGTGTTGATCAGTTTCCTTCTCTCTCTCTCTCTCTCTCTCTCTCTCTCTCTGTTTTTGAGTCGGAGCCTCGCCTTGCTTTGTCGCCCAGGCTGCAGTGCGGTGGCATGACCTCGGCTCACTGCAACGTCTGCTTCCCGGGCTCATATGATTCTCCTTCCTGCCTCAGCTTCCCAAGTAGCTGGGACTACAGGCACATGCTTCCATGCCCAGCTAATTATTGTAGTTTTGGTAGAGACGGGGTTTCACCATGTTGGCCAGGCTGGTTTCGAACTCCTGACCTTAGGTGATCTGCCTGCCTTGGCCTCCCAAAGTGCTGGGATTACAGGCATCAGCCACCAAGCCCAGCCTCCTTTCCTCCTCTTAGCATTTCCTGAAATCTAATTCTAGTCTCCTCAACAACAAGACTGCCAGAAGCTCTCTGTCCTTTTCAGAGACTTTCCACTTAGCTTCATAGCCTCCTACCATTCACAGCTTCAGCGTTTTCTTTGGGAGAGTGGGTACTTGTCATGCTTAGTTCCCTGTCCTCTCTTTTTATTGATAATTTGACATTTCAAGTCTCTAGTGTTATCCATTCAGCCCTGTAAGACCACCAAAAGCTCTGCTCGTTTTTTTTTCTTTTTTCTTTTTTTTTCAAGATGGAGTCTCGCTCTGTTGCCCAGGCTGGAGTGCAGTGGCACAATCCTTGGCTTACTGAAACCTCCGTCTCCCAGGTTCAAGTGATTCTTCTGCCTCAGCAAGTAGCTGAGATTACAGACACTGCCACCATGCCCAGCTAATTTTTGTATTTTTAGTAGAGACGGGTTTTCACTATGTTGGCCAGCTTCTTTTCCTCTCTGGAATCTTGGCTCTCAATATTGTCATTATGTCAGCATTTTTCTTACGTTTTGAGAGAGAGAGAGAGTGTGTGTGTGTGTTTTAAATCTGGCTTTTCCAGTTAGAGTGTTGGTTTGATATAAGCTATCCATACTATGTGATTTATTTGTTGAGAAAACTTTATTTATCCCTTAGTTTCCCACAGCCTACTTTCTTTTAAAAATTGTATACCTATAGTATTATTTTCTTGCCTCTTGGCATATCTAACAATGTTTTATTTATGTTTTAAGCCAAAAATCCAATTAATAATTTTCCCTGCTTGTAGCATGTGGATTGTGCTATCTTCCTTTAAAGAGGCTTTGTTTTGCTGGCAAGTAAATTCCTTGTCATTTGTTAGGTCGGTGAGGAGTTGGCTGACTTAGTAGTTTGACTGCACAACTAAAGTAGGATCTTCTCTCTTGAATTCTCTATGCAACTTTGACTGGTCACAGTTTAAAAGCCTCCCAGACTTGTGTTAGCTGTGGAAACCATTTCAGTTCACAGCTGCCTAGTTGCTCTTGCCTGGCCTGATAGTTTCACCCTATACGTGCACCTTTTAATATTTAGCAAACACTCGGGGATCTAATGAAGATTTCTGGGGCTCTTTCTGTAAAGCTTCCTCCTCTCAAGAATTCTGCCTTGCAATTTTCAGTTTCCTTAGTCTCTGAATTCTGATCTAGGGAGAATTTGCTTCCTCAATTCAGTGAAGCTATTGTGCTCTGCTTCAGATCCTTCTCCCTGCCCTGCAGTCTAGAATGTACTTCCAGGCAGAAAACCAGGGCAGTCTTAGAGACCACCCCATTTGTTTCTCAGTCGTATACTGCCTGTTGTCCAGTTTTCTAGTTTATGACTGAAAGGTAAATCTGATCACTATTACTCTGCTAAAAGCAGAAGTCCTGTGGTGTCACTGTTTTCTTCTCCAAATTTTGTTACGAAATTACTCAGATACGAAGTTGAATGAATTTTACAGTGAACACCTGTGTAGCTACTCCCTAGGTTCTGCCACTAACATTTTAGCATACAATCATCCTTCCATTTATTAATCCATCTTATTTTTAGTGCATTTGAAAAACACTGGTGTTTTTCTGTCCCTTGTGTTTCTTGAAAACTAGTAGAGACTTGAATAAATCCGGTTTTGAGTTTTGTGAGAAAACACAAGGTGGCCTTATTATGCTTGTATCAGAAGACACGTAATGACTAAACTGTTTGTGTTATCAACCACTGGTGATAATTGCCTGGACCCATTGTTACATTGGAAGTTGAAGAATGGTGATATTCTACTTGTATCATTTCTGTTTTTCTTTTATTAGCTAGAATATGTTTATAAGGGTAAACTTGTCCTTTTCAACTATTTGTTTACCCTGAGGTACAGTTTTTATAGAAGAAAGGATGATTTGTTGTTGTTTTTTATTTACCAATTTTCAAAATAACATTAGTTTTCTACCATCCTCTAAAGACAGTCACTGAAGTTTTTCATGAAGGGGCTGTGAGTCATTGATTGAAACATATTTGAGGTATTTCAAGCCATTGTAGTCTTTTCTTTATGATGCTAATGTTACCTGATCTTTGGCTAGTGGAAGCTCTCTTCAAGCTTGTTCTTGAGTCCTTTTCCTTTGACTGCAGTAGTCTTTGTTCTCACTATTAATTTCTGTTTTGTTTTTTGTTTTCCTTTTTTACTGAGTCTTATGTTTACTGTGACTCACCACTAATATTTAATGAGAGCCTGTGCTTTGAATTTTCCTAGAAGGGATGACCGTAATTTGAACCTCATAGTTCTCAATGATTTTGTCCTCACAGGAGACATTTGGCAATGTCTGTAGTAATTATTGATTTTCACAAATTGGGGGAGTAGGGAGGCACATGCACCATGAGGACAGAGATGCTGCTT
This sequence comes from Macaca thibetana thibetana, assembly GCF_024542745.1. Lineage (NCBI taxonomy): Eukaryota > Metazoa > Chordata > Mammalia > Primates > Cercopithecidae > Macaca > Macaca thibetana. The sequence continues at coordinate 55,988,160 of NC_065593.1, read as the reverse complement.
GATATCTGCAGTGCACAGGACAGTCCCCCACAACAAAGAAGTGCCAGCTGTTGAGAAATCATGCAGTACACTAATTTAGTTACAAAGTCATTTGATCTTTCCTACAATCCCATGAAATTGGTATTGTCAGTCCTTTTTAACAAGTGAGAAAATTTAAGGATGTCATGTGACTTATCAATGATCATATTATACAGTGTTAAGCTAGAATTTTGAAATCAAGATCTCTGATGGTAAATGTTCTATCAGGTTCTCCCCTTAAATATAAATAGCCATACTTATGGTTTTATAAAAGTGATTAAGTGTCGAGAGCCAGATACTGTTGTGAGTTATTTGTGTTTAAAATAACTCTATCAGGTACTCTCCTGTTAGTAAAGATGAAGACACAGTAACTTGTCTAAGGCCACACAGCTAGTAAGTGGCAGAGTCAGGGTTCAAACCCAGGCAGTCTGGCTCCATAGCTCATACTGTTAACCACTGTGTATTGCTTCACAATTTTTTTTTTTTTAGATTCGAGTATAATATTTGTTTTTATATTTAAATCTCTATTTGGGGCCAGGCGCGGTGGCTCACGTCTGTAATCCCAGCACTTTGGGAGGCCGAGGCGGGTGGATTACGAGGTCAGGAGATCGAGACCATCCTGGCTAACGCAGTGAAACTGCTTCTCTACTAAAAATACAAAAAAATTAGCCGGGTGTTGTGGCGGGCGCCTGTAGTCCCAGCTACTCGAGAAGCTGAGGCAGGAGAATGGCGTGAACCCGAGAGGCAGAGCTTGCAGTGAGCTGAAATCCGTGCCACTGCACTCCAGCCTGGGCGACAGAGCGAGACTCCGTCTCAAAAAAAAAAACCAAAACAAAACAAAAGTTACTTTGAAGACTGACATTTAAAGAAAAAGACATGATGTGAGAGAATGACCATGGAATTAGTGGTTGAAGAGCCAAGTGCAGAGACTTATGATGTGGAAGGTTGCCTGCTATCTTGGAGAAATATAGCAAGGAAATCAGAGTAACTGATGGTGTCAGCTAGGAGAGTAACAAAAAATGAAGTGAAGTCAGAGAGAGGATAGAGGCGACAAATGCTGTAGGACCTTGTGGAAACCATGCAAGAAGTTTGGTTTCTATTCGTCATGAGATGAGAAGTCATTTGGAAGATTATGAGGTTCGTATGATATGATTGAGATTTTAAAACAAGGTTTACACTGATTACTGTGTTGATTGATTTGGAAGAGCCAGTAGGCAGAGGATCAGTTAGGAGGGTTGAAGAAACCATTTGAGAAAAGATAGTGACTTGGACTAGATTGAGTGTAGTTAAGGTGGTATGAAGTGGTTGGATTCTGCCAATAGGATTTCATGACTGGGGCTGGTCACGGTGGCTCACGCCCATAATCCCAACACTTTGGGAAGCTAACGTGGGTGGATTATCTGAGGTCAGGAGTTCGAGACCAGCCTGGCCAACAAGGTGAAACCCTGTCTCTACTAAAAATACAAAAAATTAGCTGGGCGTGGTGGTGCACGCCTGTAATCCCAGCTGCTCGGCAGGCTAAGGCAGAAGAATCTCTTGAACCCAGGAGGCAGAGGTTGCAGTGAGCCAAGATCACGCCATTGCACTCCAGCCTGGGCGACAAGCAAAACTCCATCTTAAAAAAAAAAAAAAAGAATTTCGTGATTGGATATGAGGTGTGATAAAAAGAAAGGAGTTTAACGCATGAGTCTGAGAGTCTGAGGATTTAGGACTTAGGAGATAGGGAAAGAGCAGGACTCAGTTTTGAACATGTTAACTCTGAGATGCCTGTTGAGTCTAGGCTAGGCACAGTGGCCCAGGCCTGAAATCCCAGCATTTTGGGAGGCCAAATTAGGAGTATTGCTTGAAGCCAAAAGTTTGAGATTCAGCCTGGACAGTACAGTGAGAGTCTTCTGTCTCTACAAAGAGTTAGCACAATTTTTTAAAAAAAACAGAAGTCTGAGATGTTGAGTGAGCAGTTAAATGTGCAAGTCTGAAATGATGTTGCTTGATTTCTTAATATTGAATGATTTTGATATTCAGAAATAAATCCCTAGTGCTCATGATATGTTTATATTTGTTGTTAATTTTGTGTTTGTTTGTTTCTTTTTGAGATGGAGTCTCACTCTGTCCCCCAGGCTAGAGTACAGTGGCGCGATCTCGGTTCACTGCAACCGCCGCCTCCCGGGTTCAAGCGATTCTCCTGCCTCAGCCGCCTGAGTAGCTGGGACTACAGGTGCCCTTCACCATGCCCGGCTAATTTTTGTATTTTTAGTCTTAGAGACAGGGTTTCACCATATTGGCCAGGCTGGTCTCAAACTCCTGACCTTGTGATTCGCCCGCCTCAGCCTCCCAAAGTGCTGGAATTACAGGCATGAGCCACCACACCCAGCCTTGTTTTTTTTCTTTTAAGAGAGTGATTCACTCTGTCTCCCAGGCTGGAATGCAGTGGACATGATCACTGTAGCTCTTCACTCCTGGGCTCAAGTGAGCCACCTCAGCCTCCCAAATAGCTAGGGCTGCACGTGCACACCACCTGTTGTGATACTTTTTAAAATTTGTTTTCTTACTTTAATATACAATATTGTGTGTGTTCTTACTGTTTTTAACTTAAATGAATTCATGCAGATGATTTGGCATCTTGTTTCAGTGAAAGAATGTGTGTGTGTGTACACTTAAGTTTGTCTACAGGATAGATTCTTAGTGTGGATTTGTGCAACATGGGTATGAATTCAAGTTTTCTTTCAAAAATTTTCTAAAGTGTATACTTTAATAAGTATTAAATATATTTTTGGCCGGGTGCGGTGGCTCATGCCTGTAATCCCAGCACTTTGGAAGGCCGAGGTGGGCAGATCACGAGGTCAGGAGATCGAGACCATTCTGGCTAACAATGGTGAAACCCTGTCTCTACTGAAAAAACAAAAAACAGAAAAAGTAGCTGGGCGTGGTGGTGGGTGCCTGTAGTCCCAGCTGCTTGGGAGGCTGAGGCAGGAGAATGGTGTGAACCTGGAAGGCGGACCCGTGCCACTGCACTCCAGCTTGGGTGACAAAGTGAGACTCCGTCTCAAAAATAAATAATAAGTATTAAATATATTTTTATATACTCCTCGGGTTCTATTAATACTTTACAGTTTTTAATTAAAAAATGAGATTACTGTTTAAGTTGCATGTGTACATATACCCTTTTGTCAAGTTACAAGTAGGATTCTACCCTTTATTCTATTTTTTTTATTTTTAAATTTTTTTGGAGTTGGAGTTTTGCTCTTGTCGCCCAGGCTGGAGTGTGGTGGTGCAGTCTCGACTCACTGCAACCTCTGCCTCCCAGGTTCAAGCGATTCTCTTGCCTCAGCCTTTCAAGTAGCTGGGATTACAGGTGCCCACTACCACGCCCAGTTTTTTGTGTTTTTAGTAGAGACCGGGTTTCACCATGTTGGCCAGGCTGGTCTTGAACTCCTGACCTCAGGTTATCCACCCACCTTGGCCTCCCAAAGTGCTGAGATTACAGGCATGAGCCACCATGCCTGGCCTGTTTTTTTTTATTTTTTTGAGACAGGATGTTAGTCTTTTTCCCGGGCTACAGTGCAGTGGTTATAGTGGCTCACTATAACCTGAACTCCTAGGCTTAAGTGATTGTTCTCCGTCAGCCTCCTGAGTAGCTGGGACTAAAGGCATGCAATACCATACTGGGCTAAGTTTTTTTCTTTCTTTTTTTTTTTTTTAAAGAGATGGAGTCTTACTGTGTTGCCCAGGCTAGTCTCTGACTCTTGGCTTCAAGCAATTCTCTCTCCTACCTCAAAGTTTTGGGATTACAGTTGTGAGCCACCACGCCGAGCCACATCTGTTGAGTTTTGTTGTTGTTGTTGTTTTGAGATTTAGTCTCATTCCGTCGCCCAAGCTGGAGTGCAGTGGTGTGATCTCGGCTCACTGCATCCTCTGCCTCCCAGATTCAAGCGATTCTCCTGCCTCAGCCTTCCGAGTAGCTGAGATGACAGGTTCCCACCACCACGCCCAGCTAATGTTTGTATTTTCGGTAGAGTTGAGGTTTCACACATGTTGGCCAGGCTAGTCTCAAACTCCTGACCTCAAGTGATCCACCTGCCTTGGCGTCCCAGTATTGACTTTGACTTAAGTGATACACTCTAGCCGTAAAATGGAATGTTAAATGTCCCATATGGAGAGCTAGTTGACGTCATGGGTCAGTTTCTAGTCTCTCTCTTCTATTTGCTGTACCTACTGGAGTGAGTTAATCTCTTTTGAATATTGAAAGTGTCAGTATAATTTTTAGATCCTAACCAATTTTCCTGAATCCTCCCACTCACCTACTCTGTGATCTCATTTTCATTTCTACCTACTTATTTCTCTTTACCTCAAAATGTCATCCTCTCCAGAAAACCAGTTCTTATTACACAGATACAGGGATTTTTTTCCCCCAAAACAATACCAGTTAATGTTGTCTATACAAAAGTAGCATGCCTAGTTGGTATCACTCCCTTTCAGTGGTCTCTACCTCTGTGTGATTTGCCCAGTCTAACCTTTAAAAGACCTTATTTGCGTGCCACCTCTCTGTGGTTGCAATAGAATGTTGGGGGAATGTTGATAAAGACCACATTGTTCTTATATATATCTTTCTCTTACACAAATCCATAAAAGGCTTTCGAGATGTCTCTGCTGAAAATAAATGGAGCTCTAGTAAATGTTAAGAGTTTTTGCTAGCAGAGTTTTGATGCTTTTTGTCTTTGTTCTACTACTGAGCTTGCTCCTTGGATGCCTTCTTATAGTGCCATTCAACATGCAAGTATTTTTTTTCCGGGCCTGTGTGTCCAGGTGACTTTATGAGTTAGGCTTTGGCAAATGCCATACTTGTTCATCCTAACACTAGAATGTAGGGATCCTGCATTCAGCATGACCTGAAGTTTGCTCAAAGCATAAAATTGTAGATGTTCGGTTTTTTTTTTACAGAATTCAATCTTTTGAAGACTTAAATTAGTTCATATTTAACTCTGGACTTAATGTGGAGAAGTTATCAATTATTCTGCCCACATGTGCACAAAGGAAGTTTAATGGAAATAATTTCTATCCCTTTGGAATTAATCTAACATGAAGACTATGAAAGTGAGCATTTGCTATACAAAATGTTATTTCGTTACTTAGGGATGAGCTTTGTAACAGTGGATTTTAGGCCAGGTTAAAGAGTAGTTAATAAGTTACTTACAAGTTACAAGCTTCAGGGAAGCTTGCCACCTGGCTTGAGACCACCTGAAAGTCTTTTGAAGAGGAGGTGTGAAAAGAAGAGAAGAGGTGTGGTTGGTAATTGAAGGCTCCCAGGTGGATACATTTGCTGAAGAAGGCGAGTAATGTCCCACCTGGGAATCGGGAGCCAACTATTCGCCTTAGCAGACCATGAAGGTCGTGAAAGCATGCAGATTTTATAAAGTGTTCTCAAAAAGCACAGTTTTAATATCTTTTTAAGCTGTCAGAAGTTTGATACCTAGATAAGCACTTAGAGCTTCAAGTAGTTAGATTTCATCAATGAAAAGGAAGCAAGTTTCCTTACCCACTTTTGAAGGTCAGTGTGTTAGACAAATGGAAATATTTTAACAAACTAATCAAACATCCTTTTAGTAGTATCATATAAGTATCTAGAAAGGTCTTCTCAATCTTTGGAATAACAAATGGGGAGCTGGCTTTTTATCAGATGCTGAATTGTCAGTTTTGTTTGACTTTTTCACAGGTTCACCGGAACAGCACAATCCGCCCTGGCTGTGATGTGAATCCCTCCTGTGCATTGTGTGGTTCAGGCAGCATCAACACTATGCCTCCCGAAATTCACTATGAAGCCCCTCTGTTGGAACGTCTTTCCCAGTTGGACTCTTGTGTTCACCCTGTTCTAGCATTTCCAGATGGTAAGAAAGACCACAGACTAGAAAGTCTAATAAGAGAGACTTGAGAGAGTTCTAGGTGAAAGAAAATCAGCCAAGGTCCAGTTACAACTCAGATACTTTCAAGGTACAACTTTCATCAACCAAGTCTTCTCTTAGAATTTTACCAAAAGGCTGCAACAGATCCACCAAACCAGAAGGTGCCACTAAAAGATTGCAACTTAATATGAGATTTCCTTGTAACTCTCCAAGTAGCTAGGAGAGATCTGGGCTCAGTTGCCTCTAGCCACAGTCATCTGGTCCAAAATACGCTTAGTATATCTTTAAAAATGTTTTGTCTAGGCCAGGCGTGGTGGCTCACGCCTGTAATCCCGGCACTTTGGGAGGCTGAGGCGGGCGGATCACCTGAGGTCAGGAATTCTAGGTTAGTCTCTACTAAATACGAAAAATTAGCCAGTAGTGGTTGTGCCTGCCTGTAATCCCAGCTACTTGGGAAGCTAAGGCAGGAAAATTGCTTGAACCTGGGAGGCAGAGGTTACAGTGAGCCAAGATTGCGCCATTGCACTCCAGCCTGGATAACAGAGCAAGACTCCATCTCAGAAAAAAAAAGTTTTGTCTGTGTGTGCCATGATATAAAGTAGGATAGCAGTGTTCTAGGAGAATATCTTCATACTGGCATTTATGTGGTAACATGACAGCTTTGCAGGGTGTAGATAAGCACAACTCTTCATTGTTAGCTTGTACTGGCTTTAGAAAGTTTGCCTACCTGTTAAATCTGTGTCTGACAACCCTCCTTTCCCACCTCCCTTCCCATACCTGTACCTCTCCCACTTGACAAAAGAAGAGCATTCCTCTTGGCCATATTGAATCTCACTATGGGTCTTGCCCCAGATTGTAAAAATCTTGAGGCTAGGTGTTGTGGCCCACATCTTTAATCCTGTCACTTTGGGAGACCGAGGCAGGCAGATCACTTGAGGTCAGGAGTTCGAGACCAGATGCGGTAGCTCACGCTTGTAATCCCAACTTTGGGAGGCCAAGACGGGCAGATCACAAGGTCAGAAGTTCGAGACCAGCCTGGCCAACATGGTGAAACCCCATCTCTACTAAAAATACAAAAATTAGCTGGGCGTGGTGGCACATGTCTGTAATCCCAGTTATTCGGGAGGAGAATCGCTTGAACCTGGAGGCAGAGGTTGCAGTGAGCCAAGATCACGCCATTGCACTCCAGCCTGGAGACAGAGCAAGACTGTCTCAAAAAAAAAACAAAAAACAAAAAACAAAGAGATCATTTCTAAGAGTTCTCAGCACCTGAAGGAGAATCTCCCAGGTATTAAGTAAAAAGGTTTTGAGTTTTAAAAATAAAATGAAGATAGAGATAACTCAGGAGTTCTATCAACCAAGTTTTCTCTTAGAATTCTCCAAAAAGACTGCAACGGATCTACCAAACCAGAGGGTGCCACTAAACGATTGCAACTAATTGACAGTTGATCAAACATTAGATAATTGTAATCCCCTGTTGTGCATCTGTTCTTCAAATGATTGCATTTCTGGCCACCTAAATCCAGTAGATACCGGGATTTTTGGCTTTTGTTACCAACGCCCCCTCTGACTGTGATAAGGATGTGGTGTAATATTCCTGCGGCTGTGTGATTTCTTGTAAGAGAAAGGAAACAGAAAACCTGGAACACATGGATAGTCAGCAGTTGGTGGAACGGTAAATAAACTTAAACACAATGAGTGGAAAACACTAAAACATTTTCCTCTGTGTTTCAGATTCCAGAGTCACTGACTTTTACCTTCCCCTGCCATTGGATTTATATAGCCCATGTAACTGCAGTTACTATGTGTATAGCATTTTACAGTTTATAGTACTCTTCTCATACTTGTCTCATTTGCTGCTTTCAATTTTTTTTTTTTTTTTTGAGACCGTTTCGCTGTGTTGCCCAGGCTGGAGTGCAATGGTGCAATCTCGGCTCACTGCAACCTCCGCCTCCCAGGTTCAAGCAATTCTCCTGCCTCAGCCTCCTGAGTAGCTGGGACTACAGGCACATGCCACCACACCCAGCTAATTTTTGTACTTTTAGTAGAGACGGGATTTCATCATATTGGCCAGGAGGGTCTCGAACTCCTGACCTCATGATCCACCCATCTTAGCCTCCCAAAGTGCTGGGATTACAAGCATGAGCCACCGCACCTGGCTTTTTTTTTTTGGGACAGAGTCTCACTCTGTCATTCAGGCTAGAATGCAGTGGTGTGGTTTTTGGCTCATTGCAGCATTGGCCTCCCAGGATCAGGTGATGGTCCCACTTCAGTGGGTAGCTGGGACTGCAGGTGCATACCACGATGCCTGGCTAATTTTTTGCATTTTTAGTAGAGAAGAGGTTTCCCCGTGTTGCCCATGCTAGTCTCAAACTCTTGGGCTCAAACAGTCCACCTATCTTGGCTTCCTAAATTACTGGGATTATAGGCATGAGCCACCATGCCCGGCCCAGAAATTTTGTAAGGTGTTACTTCAGTTTTAGTGCTCAAGGAACAGGCTTGGTAAGGTTGTGGCTTACCTAAAACTAAATGGCTGATGAGTTTGAATGCCGTCACAGTTCAGACCCAGATATCTGATGCCTGTCCTTCCTTTGGCTATATTTCAAGTTCCTTTCCAGACAGATTATTAAGAGAAGTCAGATTTTTACCCTTTTCGGGATTCTGGCTACAGACAGCACCACCAGGAAGACTTAGGAACATTTGTTGGGTTACTCTCTGAAATACGGTGTTGAACTGTACAGTCTCATACTTGAAGGACAGGAAACCCTGACACTTAAGCGCACTCATTGGATATCACCTGCTAAACACAACAGTCATTTCTTTATCAACAGTATTACCACATACAGTTGCAAATAATCTCCCCCACCCTCAAATATACCCAGACCGTGTGTCTCTCAGCTCCTATTCCATTATTTAGCATCTCTACTAAGAGGTTCTATTTCCTTTGAACACTTTCTGTCTTGCTGACTGCAGGACACTATAGATCTGACGTCATTGCTGCCCTACCGCATACCTTAGACGTCCCACACTATCATTCCAGGCAACTACAGGCAGCAATGAGGGGGAATGGAAAGAAGGATAGGGAACACTCCCCCTTTTCTGGTCTTTATGATTTTTATTTTCCTTCATCTAATCCTATTTGTTTTTCTGTCTATGTCTCACACACATACAAAGAGCTTCTAACTATGGCCCTGGGGTTTGGATGAAAAAGTTCGTCATTAAATTTTCCTTATGAGACTATGGTGACAGAGAGAGATTTTTTTTTTTACATGTAGGCTCTATTGACTACTGTATTTGCCTGTGGATTAACTACACCTCAGTTGGTTGACCTGAAGACCTGATTACCATATCTAATATTGTTCCTGTTGGAATAATTCTGCTTTGATCCAGACAACTGTCACATTCAGAATGCAATCCATTTGGAAATCAGAAGATTCCCATGGTTGCAGAGATAGCCAACTCCAAAGGGCACCATTCACATAATATCCTGTGTAAATAACACACCCCCTAAAGTATTGGGATTCCTTGTACATCATTGTATAGCAGTGAGTAACAGTGAAGGCTAGCAGCTTGGCATACTACTGTGTGGGTCAAACATTTGTGTGGTAGATTTTACTACTGGGTCACCCTTTATAACCTCTTCTCTAGAAGATGTTTAAAAGTGGCAGGATTTCCCACCTTTTTTTTTTTTTTTTCCATAAGAAGATTAAAAATTATTTTGACTCAATTCCTGTGGATGGTTAGTTACATTTATACCAAACATAAATGCGGGAAATTGTTTGAATGTGATACTTAGCTATTCACAGATTTTTTTAAAAGTAGTTTTAATGCTTTTTCCTAACCAGTTTGTGTAGTTTGTTAGAATGACAACAACCAACTGCTGCTCTTCATCATGGAGTTGTGCCTTGCACCTTGACTGTACCCCAGCCACTTTTCATTAAGTATGTGTAGGTGATAGAAGCTGAGGGACTGTGTTACAGCCAACTCTACGCCTGGCTGTGGAAGGTGGAGAGACTAGGATGTAATAACCTATTAGTATTCCAGCAGGAAGGGGGCTTTGTTTTACCACCTCAAGTAATCAAGTCCAGTTAATCCTTAGTTGGAAATGTAGAGGATATATAACCTTGGAGAACAGCTTGTTAACTTTGTAAAAGGGGCTTAATAAGAGCACCACCTGCTGGCCATGAAGATCTATGGTATTTTGAGAGAACTTGCCAAACCCTGCATATGAGGCTACGGCAACTTCCCAGCAGGAGGAAGAAGTGAGCATTACAAAACACCCAGAAAAAGTGCGCCTGAGAAAATGGTGGAAAGTAAGGAGCCAGACAGCCAGGTGAATCATGGAATGTCAGACCCTAGTCATCCTGAAGTCAGGGTCTTCTCATTCATCTTTCATTTTGTTTGAGGAAACAATAACTTAAGTAATTTACTAATGACATTAGTAATTCATCTTATTTTCCTGTTACTTACCTGACAAGGATCTGTACCCTGTTCTCTGAAAATAGCAGTTTACATATGTGGGTATGGAATGTAGGAGAATGGATGTAGGAGAATGGGTATGGAATGTAGCTGAATGGATCTCTGGTGGGTTCTCTTCCATTTCATATCCCTTTCTTTGCTTACTTTCAGGTCCCGTATCCAGTCTATTTTAGATTTTTAACTCTTTACAAAACCTACGTATTATCACTTATTAGTATGTGAATTCGACCAGCAATTCCTAAGAGATCTTTTTTTTTTTAACTGACTGGAGGATTTAACTGGGTTCCTGTTCACTCTTAACATGGAAGCAATTAAAGGCAACACAGCAAACATCTAACAAAGTCTACCAGCTGGAGTTCCTTAAACTATTTATACTGGGTTTAAAGAGGAATTGCTCTTGATTCTGCTTAATACGTCAACTCAAGAGCGCAAGGTAGTGTTCCATGACTTGAGTTCTACAGTGTGCCAACTTGCACTTAAGAGCATTTAGCTAAGAGGAAGGGTTTAGGAGTAAAGTTCCAGTTGAAGAGTCATTGACTCAACATGTTAGAGTTGAGAGACTCATAGCAGTCATATAATCTAGCAGTAACAAATAGATGTCCTTTCTTGTGCCTACTTAAATGAATTGATAGTAACTGTCTGGAGTTATTTAATGTATTGTTTGGGAAGAATCTGAGGTCTCCAGTACAACAGGAAAGACAGCTGTGTTTGGAGCAGAGGGTTAGAGAATGAATGCTAGAATGTTGCCAGCCCTGATCTAGCCCCACCGCCTCATTTCACAAGTAGAACGAAAGTCCGGCCGAATGATTTGTTGTTGCTTTCTCCTTCTACTCAGAGATAGAACCAGGACCTGAATCCAGGCCTACTTGTTTCTAGTCATTGCTGTTTTCACTATAAATCCATGCTCTTGGAGTCCCATTACATATATACACAGCCGTTGCCAAGTGGGAGTAGCTCTTCTGCTGACAAAAGGGTATTGTGGGATGGACAGGAAGTGACCTCCTCTCCTTTCTTGAGCCTCTTTTATACATTCCAGCTCAGCCCAGCTTTCAGATTGTTCTACAGGGCTGAGTGCTTCTAGACAATGCTTTATTTCCTAGGATTTGGTATAGCTGAGTTTGTTTTTAAGTGTGGAAAAGAGTGATTATGAGAAACATTTGAGAAGACAGCACTGTCCTCAGAGACTGTGTCCTTACACTTGGACAGGTGGCAAATGTTTGTTTTGATTAAAACTTTAATAGTTTTCCTAATTTGTTTCACTGTCATAAGGCCCAGTAGTCTATTCTTAGAGAAACCATGGAGCTGAGGCTGCTTACCCTCGGGGAAAAATCATCCCTGAGAATATTAGCTTTTTTAAGTTTTGTTTTTTTCCAACTCAGATTTTTATTCCAGTCCTGGAAGGCCTAACATTCAGTGTCATGAAATTCGTCATCTATACCATAGGCAGGAGTGGCTAAATTTCTTTTACTCTGCAGAACTGACTTGGAAAATATTTTGTACTCTCTGTTTGTTGGGAGTAATTTGAGAAATAATTGACTTTACCACAGAATCCCCCCCATCCTCTGGGTCAGTGAAGTAGCCTCAGGGTATATTGTCTAAGAGTATGGGCTTTAGGGTTGTATAATCCTGAGTTTGAAAGTTGGTTGTTACTCGTCAAACTGTGTAACCTTGGACATAGTTAATGCGCCTTTCTGCATCTGTTCCCTATCTTTAAGTATAATGGTGCTTGCCTCATGGAACTGTTACGAAGATTAAGTGGCACACACATGATATATACACAGTGCCTGGCAGATAATAATGGGTTCAGTAATGTTAATTTAGACGTTTCTTCCCTGCCTTTTTACCCCCAGTTCAGATTGAGCGTATCCTCTATGCTCTATGGGAGCCAAAACCCCATAAGCTTTTAGAAAATATATTAAACAGTATAAATTTCTAGTAGTTCTAGAAGACATGCTGTCAGTGACTGGAATTTGTACTTATTTTTGAAAGATGGATAAAGACAAGATGACTGTGGAGAAATAAATAGAAAAATAGCCCAAATCGCATGCCAGGAGTAAGTTGCTGTGAGGTGGGAACTGCTTAGAAGGAGATTTTTGACCCAGAAGTAGTGATAGGACCTGGGCATTTGGGTGATAAATTTGGACTCATTTTGGAATAGCTGAGTTAGATTGTCCTCTCCTGTCCTCTTAACGCCACCAGAGCCGCCTTCCTTCAAGTAGTGGTGTTTCATTCTATTCTGTAGCAGTGGATAGGGACTCTAGTGGGAACTTCTGAGCATGCCCCAGGTGGTCACTGATTCCCAGGAGGAACTGGGAGGTGAGGAAAAATGTGCTGGCCTTTAGATTTAAATATTCCTGGAAAGCTTTGTAGAAGCCTGAAAATAGACTCACACCGCTATCCATTGTGGTGAAATGTCAGAATATTGAAAACATAAAAAGGAAAATCTAAAAGTTATACACCAGCACCAGAGGTTCCAGTCAGAGTAATAGGCAAGAAGTAAACAAAGGAATACAGATTGGAAAGAAAAGGTAAAACAGTCTCCATTTGTAGATGACGTACTTATGTCTATAGAAAATCCTACTGAATAAACAAGAAAAAACCTATAACGAAGTAGTTTCACAGGCTACAAGGTCATTATATAGCAGTTTATTGTGTTTCTATATACTAGTAATGAAGAACTGGAAATTAAAATTTTAAAAGGTACTATCTTTAATCATTTCCATCTGAGACTGTCAGCCTGGCCTTCGCTGTCCATATTTCTATCAGTATTTTGGTCAAAACCATTTAACAAGTCTCTTAAGAAGTTCTGAACTTTCCCTCATCTTCCTGTCGTCTTCTGAACCCCTGCAAACTCTTCCAACTTCTGCCCATCAGAAAACATTAATTCTTAGGAATAAACTTAACAAATTGTATTTAAGAGTGGTATGTCAAAAATAACTAAATACTGCCAAGAGAAAATCAAGACAAACCTAAATAAATGGAGAGAGAGATGCCACGTCAGTAATAGATTGAAAGATTCAGTGTTGGTGGTGGAACAGATGGAAGTTCTCCCGAAATTGATCTGTAGAGTCAGTGTAATACCACAAGTTTTTTTGTTGTTGTTTTTTGCAAAAGCTTAAAAGGCAAAAACCAGACCACCTACAAGTAAGAAAGAAACCGATTCCGAATCTCTTAAATACAGCACTGGATATTAGAATACATGGAAGAATAGCTTTAAATGTTTGAGAGGAAAATGGTTTAAATCTAGAAATTCCTTTCCTAAAGGAATTACTCAAGGATATATTCTTGGAAAAAATCTAAGAAAATGGAAAGATAAGAAACAGCATAAAAAATTCAGTCCAAAAGATGCTGATTTGTGATATTGAACATTAACTAGTCAGCTGAAAATCCCTGGGAATCTCATGATGGGAATTGGCGGAGCTGCAGAGGAAGGAAGGAGAATGGTATGTAGTTCTTATTTGGAGAGAGGCTGTAGTACTCAGTACAGTGCCTTTTAACGTAGATAATGAATATTGTTGAATAATTGCCTCCAGATTAACTCTATATTGATAGAAAAGAAGTAGGCTTAAATATGTTTTTAAATCTCTAGAATAGAAACAGGATGTTTTCAAACAAACAAGGACACAAGAACAAAAACTCCATCAACCAAAACAAAAAGGTGTTTTGTTTTTTTCCCCCTTGGGACTTGAAAGTAAAAAGCAAAAGTGACCTGCTTGCAAATAGAATGAATGACCTTCAGTAATGTTCACATAAACAGATCTTTCGTATGACAGCACTTGCCCTGCCAAGTGTCAGGCCACTGGGCAAATAAAAGGAGGGTGGAGTGTAGGTCTTGAACACTAGAGAGGCCAGGTGTTTGGACTAACCTGTAGCATTTTATGTTTCTTGCAGATGTTCCCACAAGCCTGCATTTCCAGAGCATGCTGAAATCTCAGTGGCAGAACAAGCCTTTTGACAAAATCAAACCTCCCAAAAAGTTATCGCTTAAGCACAGAGCACCCATGCCGGGCAGTCTGCCAGATCCAGCTCGTAAGGACAGGCACAAATTGGTCAGCTCCTTCCTAACAACAGCCAGTAAGTGTCAGGGAGTCAGGAAGTCCCCCAGAGTATCAGTGACTTTTCATTCCTTTTATATTCTCAAATTTGTAGTTTGCATGCATGTTGGGGGTGGGAGAGGCAGTTGACTGACACAAATTCAGCTCACAGTGACTGCTTCTGCTTGTCTTGGATGCTCTCAGATGGACTTCGGGAGCTATTCTAGACACCATGGATCTTGGAGCAAGACCCAAAATGCTCAGTGAACAGCCAGCAATGGCATAGCATTGGGTTCATGTACGGTCAGGTGTCTTCTGTATCCTGGTGACATGTTTCTCTGGTTCTGGGCTCCCTGTGCCTATCCTAGCCATTGTGCAAATTACTAGAAACTTCAGTCCTGAAGGACTGTCCTGCTGCCCTGGGTATACAACATTGGCCTAGAGAGAACTCGAGAGCTTGGAACTCAAATAAGAAAATATTTGAGAGGACATATTTCACAGCTCTTTTTCTGTTCCCCTCTTCAGAGCTGTCCCATCACCAAACCCGGCCTGACAGGACCCACAGGCAGCACTTAGACGATGTGGGGGCCGTGCCCATGGTGGAGCGAGTGACAGCGCCAAAAGCAGAGCGCTTGCTCAACCCACCGCCACCCGTGCATGACCCAAACCACAGCAAAATGAGATTGCGAGACCATTCATCTGAGAGAAGTGAAGGTAGGGCCAGGCCCGTGGCACCTCTACCTGCAACTGCACCTGCTCAGGGCTTTCTGGGGCAGCCTAGGCTTCTCTTAATTGCCCCCAGCTTTGTCCTTCACTTTCTAGGAAGGCAGAGTAGAGGGACGCTACTGCTTCTAAATGCAGGTCACTTCTTAACTGCTACAGCAACCTCTGCCCTGCCGCTACTTCCCACAACTAGTGTGCTTCACCTTTTTATCCTCTAGGCATAGAAAACATTTTTGCCTTTAGTATGTATTGCTGCCATTCCAAGCTTGTGTTAGAAGTAACGCTGGTTAAGATAGCCATGTATTTCTCTTTCTGTTGACTTCTGCAGTGTTGAAACATCACACAGACATGAGCAGTTCGAGCTACTTGGCAGCCACCCACCATCCTCCACACAGTCCCTTGGTGCGACAGCTCTCCACCTCCTCAGACTCCCCTGCACCCGCCAGCTCTAACTCACAGGTTACAGCCAGCACATCGGTAAGTACCTGTGTGCAGTTGGCCGGACACCCCCTCTGCAGGTCACAGCTCACTCAAGTGGCTCCAGAGGACAGTGTGAGGGTGGGTTGTAAAGCCCAGGGCATTTATAGGAACTCAGCTCATCATGATGTATATATGTATGTCTGTACCATTTTTAAGTCAAAGTCATGGTACTTGACCTTCTGTTGTTTTTCTTGAGTTTTTCATAGTAGAGATGGATTTATACTGAGCCATCCATAGAAAGCTTGATGCAGGGACAAACTCTTAAGGTGATCTGTGACTATTCAAGATCTGTTGGACTAAGTTTCACAGAGGACTCAACAATTCCATGGCCCTAATCCTGTTGGCCCAAGAAGTGAACATGAGAGGAGGGGTAGAGGGGAGATTTCCATGGGCATTGGAAGCAGTGTTTGATTTCCTTGGTTTTACTTTCCGGGTGAGTGGAGGTGAAGTACTGAGAATAAACACTAGGCTTGAGGGTACCAGAAGAGAAGGGAAGGGAGAAGGCAGAGTCCATGCTTTTTAGGTATACAGAGCAGAATTACAGATCCAGCAGGCCCCCATGGCAGGACATTTGGCGTGCACACACCAGATTTTACAATAGCACACTCCATTTGGAAGCAGTTTGCACAGCTATTCCAGAGACATTTCCTTTTATTTCATTCTAATATTCCTCAAGTGTGCCCTCTTTGAACATACATACCTGTAGCTGCTCTGTACCTACTCAAAAGGTCCTTTTTGTATAATAATAATAATGTAATGGTAAATGTAAAACTCTAAAACTATAATGTTTATTGAACACTTAGTACATGCCAGTGATCAGTGATTTACATGTGTTACATGTTACAGTGCCTTTTGAGATGTAGGTTAGTACTGTGGATTTCATTTTGTATGAGTGAAAACTGTGAAGGCAGCTTGTGAGGGTTATAATTATGATTCAAACTCAGGCAGCCTGACTGTAGAGCCAGCTCTTTTAACATTACACTACACAGGCTAAACCTGGGTGAGGGTATTGCAGAGGCAACTTAGGAAGTTCCTTCACAGCCTAGATCAGGAAACTTCCAAGCTCATAAAATGGACTCACTAGGCTCCTGTGATCAGGTAGGAATTCACATTGTTCTCTCTTTGCTGTTAAAAATCAGTCTTTTCCAAATGGTCTCTTTGCTCTTCCCCTTTCTTTATCCCCCTCACCCACAAATTTTATCTAAATAGGTGTGTAGTGTCCCTCACATACTCAGTTATCCAGCAGCAAAGAGTTTCAGTATTTATAAAAGAGAGTCTAAACTAATTCTGATAGAAAATCTGAAGTCAGAGATTCAGGACTTAGTGAGCACTTCAATATTTCTGTGTCTGGAGAATGTTAAATTAGGCCTGGATCACTTGAAATTTTTACTATTTATTGAGTAAAAATTTTGTGTATAGCCCTATGCTAACCCCTGAGGCTCTCAAAGACACTAGATTTCTGTAAAAGAAGATAGGCCAGGCGCAGTGGCTCACGCCTATAATCCCAGCACTTGGGGAGGCGGCTGAGGCGGGTGGATCACTTGAGGTCAGGAGTTCAAGACCATCCTGGCCAATAAGGTGAAACCCCATCCCTACTAAAAATACAAAAATTAACTGGGCATGGTGGCATGTGCCTGTAGTTCCAGCTACTGTAGAGGCTGAGGCAGGAGAATCACTTGAACCGGGAAGTGGAGGTTCCAGTGAGCGGAGATCAAGCCATTGCACTCAAGCCTGGGTGTCGCAGTGAGACTCTGTCTCAAAAAAAGAAAATTGGTTCTGGACCTCCCGTAGATAGCAAAATCTATAGTTGCTCATGTCCCTAATATAAAATGGCACAGTATTTGCATATAATGTATGCATATGCTTTAAATCCCATATACTTAAAATCGTCTCCAGATTACTGATAATACCTAATGCAGTGTAAATGTTATATAAATAGTATGCTGTATTGTTTAAGGAATAATGACAAGAAAAATCTGTACCTGTTCAGTACAGACACAATTTTTCCCCCCCAAATATTTTCAATCCACAATTGGTTGAACCCATGGATACAGAGGGCCAGCTGTCCTTGAAATCAGGGAAAGAAGCCAGAGGCCACTGGAGAAAGGTAGGGAGGAGGGGGAGTGTTTGAGTGCTTCCCAAAAGCCAGTAGCTGCATCAGAATCACCTCAGCAGCTTTAAAAAACAAAACAAACCAACCAAACACTTCTAAAGATCTGATTTGTTGCTGGGTGTGATCTTGCATGCTTATAGCTCCAGCTACTCAGGAAGATCTCTTCGGCCCAGGAGATTGAGTCCAGCCTGGGCAATACAGTGAGACCTCATCTCTTAAACAAACAAACAAAAAGATTCTGATTTTATAAAAGAGCAGGGGGAGTCCTAGAACCTTTTTTTTTTTTTTTTTTTTTTTATAAATACTCCTTAATCTTGCTTCTGATATACAACCAAGTTTGGGAATCAGTTTTATTCTCATCACCTGCTCTCTATCTCTGGCTCTAAATAGGAGATACTAGTTAATTTACACCAAATGAGTAGCTGACAGAATTGGGGGTGTGTCTAGGCGGAGGATGACATACAGAGCCAATTGAACCATCCCACAACCTGCTCCACTCTCTTTTTCTGGAAGGTTCTAACAACAAGCCCAGGAAGTTTCAGGGAAAGTATATACCTGTTTCTGCCAGCAGTTTCACATTTATTCACATTTATACTGGGAAGGCTCTCTCTCTTGAGGCTTTCTTAAGATGCATTTCTTGTAGTGGGATGTATAATTGCAGCAGAGATCTGGCAGTGGCAGAGGTCTCTGGGTATGAGATCATTAATCCTCAGCTACAGAACTCAGGCAAGATTCCCAAAAGTCTGTTTAACCATTTTGGTTAACCAGATATCCTAAATTTCTGAGGTCACTGACAGTCATCTAATTTGATAGAGAAAGAAATTGAAGTGAAAAGGGCATTGTGGTCATCTGAAATTATAAATGACAGTGACTGAAACTCTGGCCCAGGAAGTGCTGACTTTCAACATTCTCTGAGAATGTCCTAAGATGATAGGATGAATAAATTGTATCTCACCCTCCAGGAACAGAGGATAGAGTGGTTAGTTGTAGGGGACTTCTTCCTCCACCAACCCCTTCCCTGTGGGCTGACCACACTTAGTGGTTTAGGTGTAAATGCAGCCTCTTAGGTGTTTTCCAGCTGTTTTGTTGCCATGACAGCGTGTTTGTTATGCCACTGTTTCACTCTGGCCTCTCACAGCTCAGTTGCTCGTTTGTTTCAGGATAGGGTATTAAC
Source organism: Macaca thibetana thibetana (assembly GCF_024542745.1). Lineage (NCBI taxonomy): Eukaryota > Metazoa > Chordata > Mammalia > Primates > Cercopithecidae > Macaca > Macaca thibetana. The sequence continues at coordinate 55,969,242 of NC_065593.1, read as the reverse complement.
TATCTGGGCAGCAGCAGATAGTAGACTTTTTCTTCCATCCAAGAGACTTAAGCCATTTAGTTCCCTGGTCTCCCAGCTACTGTAGATGCCTACCTCTGCCTCTGATATTCGATCCTTGGAAGTCTTATTTTTCTTAAGAGTTTGGTCTTCTCAACTTCCTATAGAAGCAAATTTCCTTTCACCAGGAATGTGAAGTATAGTCAGGTTCTCCTCTTCAGTTTCCCTCCATTCATCTCCTTTGATACAGCTAGAAAGCTCTCAGATGTTTCCCCAAGAATCACCAAAAGAGGGGAAATCACATAAAGACTGAGCAGATGGTGGGTGCAGATTTAGCTGAAGAGTTCAGATCTTCGAGAAGGAGGTGCATTCATGACAACCAAGGTTAGATGATCTATTGAGATTGGCCTACCCTTTGGGCATCTTTCAGGATAAGCTTTCAAGCATTGCTTTTTGGGGAGGGGCCACTATGAGTCTCAAGTCATAAATGGGGATAAAGGAGGGCAATGAGGATTGTAAAAGGAGAGGTGGTTAATAGAGGTGTATATGGAGTAGAAACCCCAACAGTTAAGATCCCAGGTACCCACCCCTATGAAATTTACACATGAGCCCTTGAAGGAAGAGGGTGACCAGTGGGACTTATGAATAGGAATAACTCCTCACAACCACCTAGTATTTCTCCGCAAGGTTTTTGCTGTTGAAGACTGACTCCTAGGTGGGGGCAGCTCCTATGGTCACTGCTCAGCTTCAACCCAAGGACCCAGATGCCTGGTTATTGGTGATCCTGCTTTAAGTCTTAGATGAATGATTTGATGTCTGTAAAATTGTACCTCCCTTTTAAACTTAATTTTTATCTTACAGCAGCAGCCAGTTAGGAGGAGAAGGGGAGAGAGCTCATTTGATATTAACAACATTGTCATCCCAATGTCTGTTGCTGCAACAACTCGCGTAGAGAAACTGCAATACAAGGAAATCCTTACTCCCAGGTAGAAGCTCAGAATAGTTGGTCCCTCTCCCCATTCTTCCTGCTATTGCCCTTTTTCCCTGTTCTCTTCTGACCTAGACTTGGGCCCTTGTCTTTGGTTCTGTCTTCTCATTAAGAGAAATTCTTATCTGATAAGAACAAAATTATTTATGTATATAGTTTTCTCTCATTCCATTATAGGAATACACCAAACAAGCCAGCAGTCACAGCCTGGTAGGCCACTCACTCACTGGTCTAGAGACAGGTTTTGTCAACACATACAGTATGTTTTAAAATACTGAATTTGGCCGGGTGCGGGGACTCACGCCTGTAATCCCAGCACTTTGGGAGGCCGAGGCGGGTGGATTACAAGGTCAGAAGATCCAGACCATCCTGGCTAACATGGTGAAATCCCGTCTCTACTAAAAAAAACACAAAAAATTAGCTGGGCATGGTGGTGGGTGCCTATAGTCCCAGCTACTTGGGAAAATGGCGTGAACCTGGGAGGCAGAGCTTGCAGTGAGCAGAGACCGTGGACCACTGTGCTCCACCCTGGGCGACAGAGCGAGACTCCGTCTCAAAAAAAAAAAAAAAAAATGCTGAATTTGTTGTCAACATCAAAGCAGGATTTCACATAAAAATTTTTGTTTCCGGCTTTTGTTGCCAAACAGAAGATTAGGCAACCCTGGATGTGCATTTCCAGATGGGAGCAATCAGCTGGTCCTGAACAGTGGTGGTCCCCTTTAAACAGGTTTCTTTTCTTGAGTTTGTCACAGTCTCTCAGCCTCAGCCCTACCCTAAGCCGCTTCTCTCATTTCTGGCCTTTGCGGGCATTTGAGTAGGTGGCCAATTTCACAGGCCTTGATGGGGTAAGGAGACTGAGCTGTGATAGAGCAGAGTCTACCTGGCAGAGAGCAGTGTCACCCACGGGTGCAGGATTCTCATCCTTGCATGGACACTTTGACCCTGCCCCCGGTTGTAGCCTGCTTGCCGTCTCATGATTGTCTACTCTTGGTTTTGCAGCTGGCGGGAGGTTGATCTTCAGTCTCTGAAGGGGAGTCCTGATGAGGAGAATGAGGAGGTAATGGCCTGGTTCTTCTGTTAAAAGAACACGTGTGTACACATGCGCACGCACACACACGAGTGCACACACACTAAATGGCCTCAAGACCTGTGGATGTCAAGTGCAAGCTCCTTGTATTCTCTTGTGACCGGGAAGAACCTAGAATGGGGTGGGACTGGTTCTTAACTCCTGGAGAAAAGACGAGATCGATCAAGCTGCTCTATTGCAGATTGAAGACCTATCTGACGCAGCTTTCGCCGCCCTGCATGCCAAATGTGAGGAGATGGAGAGGGCACGGTGGCTGTGGACCACGAGTGTGCCACCCCAGCGGCGGGGCAGCAGGTGATGGGGCAGGCATGGGTCCCCGGGGCCTGTGGAGAGAGGGTGGACAGGGAGTTTGGGCCCTACTTGAGTCTGTGGAATTGCTACTGCCTCTTGGTTGCTCATCATACTCATCTACTGGCAGTGGCAAAGAGCTCAGAAGTTTCTTGGTGTTTGTTGGAACTGGTGGAGATACAAGGAGCCAAGTGCTGGATCCTTGCTGAGGAGTCACTGTTCAATTCTGATGAATTCCCATGATCTGTGGCATTTGGAAGACAGTTGGGGGGTCTTAGTGATTCAACCAGGGGAGCTTGGAAGGCCTCACTACAAGTTAACCTTCCTTTGGACAGTGGCTTTGTGATGTCACTTGAAGAAACTGCCCCCCTTAACGTCCATCACTACCCTGTCTCCATTTATTGTTAACAGTGGCAGAAACCCTTGGGATTCTCAAGTAGAAAGTTTTGCAAACTCTTGTTTTACTTTTTTTTCTTAGACTACAGTTTTCAAAGCCTACACGAATCTCCCTAACTTCCTGAATTCACTAGGCACTTTGCTATGGACTCGCCCGTTGCACTGTTCAGCCGTGCTTTTTTCTTGGGATGGTAGATGTTGTATACCTACCCCTCCAGAGAGTAGTGGAAAGAAATGAGAGTTGCTGGATCCTAAGGAAAATCTGTTGGTCTTTGTTTGCCTCAACTCCTCCAGTCCAGTGGGGATGCTTTTTTCATGCCCTTTACCCCCATAAGTAAACATTTCCCAGGCACTCAGATTTGCATTCCTTGGTGTACAGGTCCTACAGGTCATCAGACGGCCGGACAACCCCTCAGCTGGGCAGTGCCAACCCCTCCACCCCCCAGCCTGCCTCCCCTGATGTCAGCAGTAGCCACTCTTTGTCAGAATACTCTCATGGTCAGTCCCCTAGGAGCCCCATTAGCCCAGAACTGCACTCAGCGCCCCTCACCCCTGTGGCTCGGGACACTCCGCGACACTTAGCCAGTGAGGATACCCGTTGTTCCACGCCAGAGCTGGGTCTGGATGAACAGGTAAGGGACATAGCCCTTGGGTGGGGTTGGCATGGTTGGGGGATGGAACCAGGAAGGGACAGCATCTGCTGAAGAGACCTACATCATAAGCCATCCCCTCCCCTTTTGAAGGGACAAAGGGCCGCACTTAAATTGACCTCCTCAACATTCAGTGGAACTATATTTATCTTTGCTAAATGGTCAGTATGGTTGTCTGGGTACACCCTAGGAGGGGTGTTCCTGGACTGTCCCAGGAACGCTAGATAGACTGGTCCTAGTCTCCGGCCACAAGGTTTGTGGCAGGGCCTTGGAGCAGGAAGCAGGCTGGCTGGGTCTGGGTCCTCACAGAGCAACTTGTCTGCCTACAGTCTGTCCAGCCCTGGGAGCGGCGGACCTTCCCCCTGGCGCACAGTCCCCAGGCGGAGTGTGAGGACCAGCTGGATGCACAGGAGCGAGCAGCCCGCTGCACTCGACGCACCTCAGGCAGCAAGACTGGCCGGGAGACAGAGGCGGCACCCACCTCGCCTCCCACTGTCCCCCTCAAGAGTCGGCATCTGGTGGCAGCAGCCACAGCTCAGCGCCCAACTCACAGATGAGCGGGAGACAAGAATCTAAACAGACTCACTAACTATTGGCATTAAAGCTTCAGAAATCTCTGCGTTTGATATTCAAACATCATATGCCGGAAATTTTCACAGTTTTTAGTGAACTTAAGGAATTTAGATCCTACTTTGGTATTTTTTTCTCTCGTTTTAATTTTTGTTTTTTGTTTCCATGTTTTCTTGTCACACACCTGAGCACTTCCTCCCGTTGGCAAACAGAAGTTCAGGATGAGACCCTGCTGGCCTGGTCCTGGCACATCCTCTGCACTGTTGAATCACTGGACTTACCAATCTTAGATGACCACCCCCTCCCTCACACCTGTGGGCAGGGCAGAACAGCCTGGCGGGCAGAGGGCTCCAGTTGAGCATGGCCTTCTCGGGCTAGGGTGGAATGGGGCAGGGTGCTCTGGGCTCTTACCCCTTCCCCTCCCATGTGTGGCTGGGCTCAGCTGTGGCCCTCCTGGCTGGGTCCCCCCTTGGTTTTTCGTGCTGGAACATCCCCACCAGAGCCTCTCTGCCGTAACTGCCAGCTGCTCTCACCAAGTGCTCAGCCGGCAGAACAGCTTTCCCTTCTCACCCAGAACTTAGAGACCTATTTTTTGTTTCATCTGCATTTGGTCTTCTCTGTTTTGACTCTTTAACTGCAGTAACCTGGCTGTGGCTGCTCAGGTTCCCCTCATCATGCCCCTTGGTACCCTTCCCTGTCCGTTCTTCAATGCCACATACACACCCACAACCCGTCCTTCCACTCGGAATGTTTTTTTTACCACCTATCCTGATCTCTGAAGGTAGGGTTAGGACTACTTAACCTCTGTTCCCACTCCCCTGCAAACGGGGTTGTGGGAAGTGAGCAGCCATCTCCCTGTGTGATTTTTTTTTTTTCTCTGATTCGCTTTGCCATGTTTCCTTCACATCCAGATCCCTGTCGGTGTTAGTTCCACTCTTGGTCTTTCACGCTCCCCTTGCCTGTGGAACATTGTCTGGTCCTAGCTGTGGTTCCCATTGTTCCCCCTTCACCCTTCTCTGTTAACCTTGTGCCTGTCTCCTGTATGATCACATCACCAAAAAGGGGGAGGGGGGAGAAGACTTTTTTTTTGGCCATTTTGTAATCGTATAAAAATAGTAGACAACTGCTTAATGGTTGGGGTTTTTTCACAATTTTCAACATTAGTGATTTTTTTTTTCTGTTTGCAAGTTAAAGGGTTTGTCATTGTTTCTTTAAAGAAAAAATACAATAATGCACCATATCCCTATGCATAAAGTGCTTCTTCTATTTATAAGGTTGAAAATTCTGAATAACCCTTTTAGCATTGAAAAAAAAAAAAACAAAAACAAAAAATGAAAAAAAAAAAAACTTGTATTTTGTAAATATTTTCTTTTCCTGCTTTGGAGCTGTGTAATGGCAGCGAAACATGTAGCTGTCTTTGTTCTATAGAAATGCTTTTCTTCAGAGAAGCTGATCTTTGTTAATGTCTTGATTCTGTTTGCAAAGCACAGACTAGTGCTTAAAAAAAAAAGAAGGAAAAATTGAAAAAAATAAAAAAAAAAAGTTACAGAATGCTGTGTACCAGGCCTTTCTTGACTTACTGAACTGTGTATGTATGGTAGTGTTGGCAGCTTCGGAGCTGGCTGGCTGGCGCCATTCTTTGAGGTACTCTAACTTGCTCTATACCTTGGGAGATCTCCATTCTGTCTTGTGGGAATGCCGCAGGTTCATCTGATGGCCACCAGAGAGAGAATGGTGGTGGCTTTTCACTGAGGGTAAGGGCTGCCAGGAGGTGAGGGGATCTGTATTGATCGTCTCCTTTTTCTTTTTGTTGAGTGAAAGCAGTTGATCCACTTTCTCTCTAGTGAAGTCAGCTGTATGATATTTTCTCTCCGTTCTACATTGCTCTTTAAAGGAGATTTTGCTTCTCACCGTTAAATTTTTCTGAGGTTTGGGGGGGGTCAGTGAGATAGATAATTTGCATAGAGCCTGAGTTGGTTCTTGCCTGCTGCCTGAGATTATAGCATCTTTTTTCTGAGGAGGTTACATGCTTTTATTTTTTGAGATGGGATCTTGCTCGATGGCCCAGGCTGGAGTGCAGTGGTGCAATCTTGGCTCACTGCAGCGTGGATCTCCTGGGCTCAAGAGATCCTCCCACCTGAGCCTCTCCAGTAACTGGGACTGTAGGCTTGTGCCACCATACCCAGCTAATTTTCCTGGGTTTTTTGTGGAGATAGTGCCTCACTATGTAGCCTAGGCTGCTGGTAGGTGCTTTTCTTTATACAAGATGAGTCAGTGGGTGGGGCTGGTTCTCCTTCTGCTCTCTTCTTTGCATGGCAGTCAAGCTGAAACAGCCAGTGAGGCTGTCTCTTGTGGCTCTGAAAGCCATGCTTTCTGAGATAGCACTTCTCTTTTGTGGGCCTGTTGCTGCTTCTGTAGCTGCAGTTAAAATCTGTTCTACTTAAACATCTGCCTGCAGTGGCAAACACATCAGGAAGATCAAAGAAAAGTAGTATTTTGAAACAATCTTAAGGATTCGGTGTCACGACCTCGGCGTAGTTACTAAGGAATAATAATGATGGATTGCTGTTTTGTTTTTGTTTTCCTTTGTGGCATTGCTAGGAGGACGCTATCTGGTATCCCTATCTTGGTTTAGCAGAAATGCTCCTCAATCTATAATAAGGTGCCAAAGGAAAGAAGAAGGCAGCTCTGTAAACCTAGCAGGAATGTAAGCCACTCATTAAGCTGATTGGCTTGGTGAAATTTAGGCCTCTGGACTAAATTTCCAGGGACGAAAGATCCCATATCCTCATCCCCAACCTTCTCAGGTTTGCATACACTGGCACCGGTCTTGCAAACTGAGTGTCGCATCGTGAGGTCAGCCACAAGGCTTTGTATTGCCCTTTGAATTGGACTAGGATGGTTTGCCAGCATCACAATGAGAGTATCAGCTGCAAATGATCAAGTCTGAGAACTCTCACCTTCAGGGCCCCAGAGAGAGCTGTTAATCCTGATGTCCAGCTTTTAATAATGTCATTTCCTGTTCTGGACTAAATTCTCTAAGGGTGAGTGGGAAAGAACTTTAAAAATAGACATTCTATATCACTTTCTTGTCCTTGGAATCCATGAATGGAGACCTTATATTTAATCAGAGTAATAACTTTATTTCCAAATTCACTTTTACGGCAACAGTCAGTGTAAATCATTTTTGTTAAAACACACAATACACTATATAGACATTCACAGACAGGAAGCTAAGCTAAGATGATTTCATGTCCCTCCCCCCACCCTCACAATTACCAAAGAAATCATGGGACTTGCAAGTGCCAGAAATTGTCCTGCTCAACATGGCAAACTCATGGGGGTAAGTCTATTAGGAGGTGAGACTCTAGGCCAGTGCCCAGGGTAACCCTTTTCAAAGCTGAAGAGAAATCAGAAGTCTTACGAAGCCACAGGTCTGTAGATGGGACACGCTGGTGACCACCTCTGCCCTCGCCCTGACCTCGTGGCTTGACTTGGAGCTCCAACAAAGATGAGGAGGGGGAAGTGAGTGATCTCAGCTGCCAGAAGCACAGGCTGTGTCTGGAGCCAGTGTGAGAGGTGGCACAGAGGTGCCAACGGCTTAAAAGGAAGGATGCCAGGGTCTTAGGGAGGCATGATTGTGGGCTTAGGACCCCTGAAAGAGGGCAGCAGGCCAAAGCAACCAGATGTCCATATTGCTACGCCTGCACCTGGCTGGGGAGGGAATGGGGAACTGGCCAGCTGCCTGGGAAAGGCTGTCAGTGGAAAAGAGAAACCCCAAGGGCCTCTAACCGCGTGGCTGCTCCCTCCCTTTAGCAAATGTGGTTGAAATGATGAAAAGGGTTACGAGGCAATTGAAGTGCTGCACCCCAAGATCTCCCTTTACCCATGTTAACTATCTTACACATTCCTCCCCCCTCCCCCCATAGCACAATAAGCAATAGCAAACAGGATACAGTCTCACCATTGAAGTCAATTTAAATGGAACTATTGATAAAGTGAGTCAACAGCTTGAAGGAGCCGGCATACAGTATATCCTATCTAGCCCACCCACGGACACTGGCTCTGCAGGTGGGAGAAGTGAGGGGAGGGGAGGAGTGCCCAGCCCTGGGGGGATTGTCATTTGAGGTCACAAGCCAGCGTGCCTTTGCAATTTATCTGCCAGCACTGATCACCCTAAACCATGATCTTAGGCTGGCCCCAAGAGCCTGCCCCACAAGGGGGAGATCCCAGAGCCTACCGGATAAGGCCCACGGTGCTGAAGAGCAGGGCACAAGAACTTCAGGAAGAGGAACCGAGGTACGTGAAAAATGCAGCCGAAACTGTTGGCAGTAATGAGGGGGGCATGTCTCTAACCACCACCAAATCTCTACCCCACATTTCCTCCTCATTCTCAGATCCCTTCACTTATGAGAATTGCTGGGACTTAGCGAACAGCAGGGAGCTTCCTGGTGGAGAGTTCTGGGCCCAGAAACTTCTTGCAGGGAAAGCTCTAGCTGCACACGAAGTTGCCAGCCCTAGGGGATGCCCTGGATTTCTACTGCCAAGTCCCTCAGGGTTGCCTTTAACTGTACCCAAACCAGAAGTGGCAGAATTGAGCCTGAGGCTGCTAAGTTGCTTTAGGCAGCAATTTTTTGCAAAGGCGGCTTCCCTTTTCTCATGGCAGCAGATGGAGTTTGTGCAAGGTCAGTGGGCTGAGGTGCTCTGGTCAAGGCTTTGGGAACGGTGTCTCCTGACTTATCCTTCCTCAGGCAGGTGGCTCGGGCCTCTGGAGCAGATCCAGGATAGGCAGTTCATCCCAATCCCTGCTGTGGTCGCAGGGCCCTTGGTGGGAGGCTGGCTGCCCCTCCAGAGGGCGAGCTTGGCGAGGAACCCAGTCTGCGGGGTGGCTGAGGCTCATGGAGCTTCTGGGAGCTGCAGATCCCCCCAGCTGGCACTGGCTTCCTTCTTCTTGTGATGCAGGAGTTGTAAGCCTCCTTTAGGACTGCTGTGGGACTTCGGGCTGTGACCAGAGAGAACCATCCTCGTGCCGCAAGCCAGACCAGCCACAAGACCTACTCTCTGCCCTGACACAGGGAGCCCCAAGGGGAAGTAGGGAAGGAGATGTCATCGCTTCAGTCCTAATCCTGTGCTTCAGGCCTTCTTCACAGCTGAACGGCCTCCTTAGATGCTAGAATCTGGTCTCTGTTGGGTCCCGGATGCTGAGGAAAGCCTTTCAAACCTTGGGAGGCCCCAGCAGGGCGGCGCCACACAGGCCACACGCGTCCCAGCGTGGGGGTGAGAGACACCTTGTGAGGGTGGGTTAGAAACCTCTTTACAAGCATTTCAAGATACATGCGTCCTTTTTTTTTTTTTTTTTTTTTTTTTTCACTATCATAGTCACTCTGGTGAATCCAAGCATAAACAGACAAATCCAACTACAACGCAACAGGGTGCAGATGGGGAGGGCAGGGCAACATCTATGTATATGTTCAGCTGCTCCAGCAGAACAGACAGCATGGCTTCCAGCTGGGACCGGGGAGAAAACCATTTCGAAGGGGGTGTGTTCCCCTTTTTGGGATGTGGAGGGCTGATTCTATGCATGTGGAGCTGAGCAGCGGGCTGGGCTGTCTGGGAGGCTGGCAGCCACAAGCTGGGGTGCAAGTGGGGGACAGCGGGACTGTGGGCCTGCCCTGGGTGCCTTGCCCGCCCATCCTGGTGCCGTCACCGACAACCAGGACACCCAGCCTCCTGCTGCGGGCTCAGCACAGGAAGGGGCCAGGCCTTCTCGGGGGGAAAGGGCTCTCTCTATGTCAACAAGGCAGAAACACCGAGGGTCACAGCTGAGCAGTGCCCTGGCTCACATCTGTGATGGGAGGAGGAGGCAGGGAACCGAATCAGGTCGTGAGATTCGTGGTGAGGGACCCAGTTGGATGAGTGGAACTGAGAGTGAGAGGCTGGGGTCCCACTCTTGTGCCTGGACTTTACCTTCCCTTAATTTCACCCTCAGTATGGAGTAGGTGCCTCCCACAGCCAACCAGGGTCCTTACTGAGAAGGGGGGTGGTGAGGCTGGGAATTTGGACATTGTGGCGTGATGAGGGGTATGGGCAGTGACTGGGTTCTCATGGCAGACGACAGCACAGTGGGGCAGACAGGGGTGACTGCAGTGGCCGTGGGAAGGACAGGGGGCTCGGGACCCGCCTCCCAGACCCCTGCACACTCCAGAGATGCCGGTGGCCCAGGCTTGGAAACGGGTGGACGTCTCCCAAGAGGCACAAGTCCTTACAAAGAGAACTGGTTAGCCCTAAAGTCCCAGGTCTGCAAAGTGGCCAAAATCATGGCTGCAGTTCCAACCTTCAGAAATCAATAAAACAGGGTTTCTGTGGAGCAGAGGGAAGCCCCTCGGCTCAGGCCCCCTACCCTGCAGGGAGGGAGGAAGAGGCCAGCGCCCTCCGACATCAAGGTCAGTCTTTTCCAAGGAGGTCATCCACGGGGTGCCACCCTCCCGCCAGCTTGCCTTCTCTTCTTACCCGCCACCCCTTCTCCCACAGGCTGCCCTGCAGAGGGTGGCACATCAACTCGCAGCAGACCCTGGCCACCAAGGACAGGCAGCCGCTCAGTCTGAGACACTGCAGGTGGCGGAGGCCTTGGCCCTCCCAGTGGCGCGGAGGAGGGCATCTCCTCTCCAGCATGTGGCTTCCTCTCCCACTCCCCCTTCTCGTCCTTCCTCTCCCCTCTGCCCAGCCCCTGCCTTGGCCTCCCCTATGGCCTCCCGCCCCACCCCCACCCGTCACACTCACACAAGGTTGACATCGTTTGCCTGTGGCTCCACGAACACACCAAGTTTCAAATCCTTTGTTGCTGCCGCTGCCTCTGTAACACCCCCACGACAGGGCCAGAGGCGGTGGGCACCCCCAGTCTCTTGAAATCCCCCCGAAGCAGCTTTCACAGCCTCTCCTTCTCCCTCTTCTACATGGAGGGGGAAAAAAAAAGAATCAAAAGGAATTGCCCGAGGAAATGTTGGGTGTGGCCATGTTTTTGAATGTTTTTTAAAAAATATTTTATTATTAGCCCACCGATCAATTTGGAAAGATGCAATTTGCTCTTATTCCCATCACTGATTTTGAAGTCCCGAGCCAAAGCCGAGCGATAAAAGCCGGTTAAGTGATGAACCGATTAACCGAACTGCGAGGAGCAGCTGGGGGCAGAGGGCGGGGCCGGGTCATTATTCTTTTTTTTTCCACACTCTCACTCTCTCTTCTCTCCACGATTATTGACCGCCCCGGGGGCCTGATCACAAACCCTGCTTGGCCAGGGAGGCAGACACCTCGTCGGCTAGCGTGGCGAGCTGGGGCGAGTCTACCATGTCGATGCTGCCGGTGGAGGAGACATTGCTGAGGTGCCGTGGAGACGTGTCCCCAGACACCACCGGTGACTTGTACACGATTTCCGCCCCGTGGTCTGTCTTGGCTTTGGCGTTCTCGCGGAAGGTCAGCTTGTGGGTTTCAATCTGCAAGGAGAAGAGGAAGGGAGGGAGGGTGAGATGAAGTGCCAGAGAAAGAGAGACCAGCCCTGCCAACTGCCCTGCCAGGCCTGGCCCACAGTGCCAGGGACTGTTGTTTGTTTGTTTTTGAGACAGGGTCTTGCTCTATCACCCAGGCTAGAGTGAGGTGGTGCAATCTCACCTCACTGCAGCCTCAACCTCCCAGGCTCAGGTGATTCTCCCACCTCAGCCTCCTGGGTAGCTGGGATTACAGGTGCATGCCACCACACCTGGCTAGTTTTTTGTATTTTTAATAGAAACGGGGTTTCACTATGTTGCCCAGGCTGGTCTCGAACTCTTGGGCGGAAGCAATCCGCCCGCCTCGGCCTCTCAGAGTGCTGCCATTACAGGCGTGAGCCACTGTGCCTGGCCAGAAGCTGTTGTTTTTATTGTCTTCCAATTCGTAATCCCTGTGCCCACTCCTCCCCTGACCTGCCTCCCAGGCACCCAGGTACCCTCCCCAGAGACAGTGATCATTTTAAGTTTCTTGTGTATCCTGCAGAGATATTCCACACATAAACAAACACATGTGTGAGTGTATATGTACACAGGCTGCTTAGTATTCCGTCACCACGGATGTATCCAAAGGCGTCTACTCCTCTGTGAATGGATGCCTAGGCTGCTCCCGCCTTTAGTGATTACAGGCAATGGTGTATATGAACAACCTCAGATAAATAACCCTGAATGAACATCATGTCACACACCTGTAAGTGTGTCCTAGAAGTGGAGTTCTTAGGTCAAAAGGCATGCGCATTTTATTTTGATAGATATTGCCAGATTGCAAAGGAAAATGTGGAAGGAGAAGCTGGAGAAGATCAAGGATGTCTCCCACAGCCACTGATGCCCAGACATGAGCCACACACATTCCTCCTGTTTGCCAGTGACTGATGAGTTTGGAGGGGCAGCAACTGTGGGCAGCACTGGCAGGTGGGCCACAAAACATGACATGACAAAGGCCTTTTTATGTGTGGGTGGGTGGATGGGTGATTTAGGATGGAGTCTGTCTAGCGACTTATATATCCATCTATTATACATCCATCCATCCATCCATCCATCCATCCATCCATCCATCCATCCATCCATCCATCCATCTATCTATCTATCTATCTATCTATCTATCTATCTATCTATCTATCTATCTATCTATCTATCTATCAATCAATCATCTACCTATCTATCTACTTGCCCAGGCTGGCCTCAAATTCCTGGGCTCAAGCAATCTTCCCACCTGAACCTCCCGGGCAGCTGGGACTACAGGCTCATGCCACCGTGCCTGGCTGAAGCCCTTTTGAAAGTAGAGAAACAGGCCGGGCGCGGTGGCTCAAGCCTGTAATCCCAGCACTTTGGGAGGCCGAGACGGGCGGATCACGAGGTCAGGAGATCAAGACCATCCTGGCTAACACGGTGAAACCCCATCTCTACTAAAAAAAAATACAAAAAACTAGCCGGGCGAGGTGGCGGGCGCCTGTAGTCCCAGCTACTCGGGAGGCTGAGGCAGGAGAATGGCGTGAACCCGGGAGGCGGAGCTTGCAGTGAGCTGAGATCCAGCCACTGCACTCCAGCCTGGGTGGCAGAGCGAGACTCCGTCTCAAAAAAAAAAAAAAAAAAAAGAAAGTAGAGGAACACATGACCTAGCCAGGAGCCCCGAAGGATACCAGGAAACGCGGAAGCAGAAGGCGCTCACTGGAGAAGTGAGCAGCGCACAGGAATTCCTGATGACCCTGAAGCGGCCGACAGGGTTATCCTCAGTCCTTGTTGGGTCCTAGGCTCTTTGAGCATCTGGTAAAGCCAAAAATATGTGTGCACATGTCCACCCACGCTCACACCCACACAGCCATTTTCCATATAATTTTAGGAGTCCATGGATCCAGGCTGAAGGGCCCCTATTGCAGCAGGCTTGAATGGGCATAGAGAAAACCATGCTCCCGTTTAAGCTAGATGCATATTTTGTTCATTTGCAGTCACTACTTTGAAAAACAGATTGTTCTCTATTAGTGTATTTTCTTTTTCTTTTTCTTTTTTTTTTTTTTTAGACAAAGTTTCACTCTTGTCACCCAGGCTGGAGTGCAGTGGCGCAATCTCAGCTCACTGCAACCTCCACCTCCCGGGATCAAGCAATTCTGCCTCGGCCTCCCGAGTAGCTGGGACTACAGGTGTGTGCCACCACACCCAGCTAATTTTTGTATTTTTTGTAGAGACGGGGTTCTGCTGCATTGGCCGGGCTGGTGTCGAACTCCTGATTTCAGGTGATCTGCCTGCCTTGGCCTCCCAAAGTGCTGGGGTTACAGGCGTGAGCCACCATGCCTGGCCTGTTACTGTATTTTCTTGAAAGACCATTTAATACAAGCTTTGATAAAAATATTTATGTTAATGTTTTTTGAAGTGTTTTTTAAGAGAAAGTTGACATTCCTGGGAATGTCCAAAAATCCCCAAACTGAAAGGAACCCAGGAGGCTGGTGGTGTGCCCCACTGCTTGTTAGCAATTTTTCTCAACACACGGAAAACGGGACTAACGCTGTGGGGATCCCTGGGACCAGGATGGTGTTTTCTGAGTAGGGGCAGGGCCCTGCCCACCTTCCTGAGCCATCACATGGACAAGTTGGAAACAGAAGGAGCCAAGAAGCTGAGACTCAGCATGGCTCTAACTCAGGTTCTTAGAGGACTGCAACGCACCAGGAACCTTCCAGAACATTGTTTTTTTTGGGGGGGGGTCTCACAACCACCCTGGGACGTAGGTACAGCATTTCCATTTCATCTTGCTGAAGGAGAAACTGAGGCTGAGGGGATTTGCAGATCTTGACTCTCCGAGCAGAGTCAAGCCCAGAGCTCTTCCTAACACAGAGAAGCCTCCAGAGACTGCAGCGGGCCTCCCTTCACCCAGGAAATCACCAATGCCCATGCCCCTATCCCGACCCACTCAGTCAGACTGTGGGGATGGGGCCAGGCCCAGGTATCTTTAAAGCGCCCCAAGGCTGGGAGGCCCTGCCTTAGACCAGGGGAGGCCTGGGTGGTGGAAACAGCAGAGAAGCTGACTGCTTCCTCAGATAACTGGGCCCGGCCCCCACATCCCTTGAGGCGGGCAGCCTCCTGGTCCCCCGCTGTTTTCTCACTTTGGATAGTGACCCAGGCACTGAAAAGTATCCCTGTGTCCTGCGTGGCACAACCTGAGAGCTCTCAGCCAGCTACTATGGGCCAGTGCCCTCGCCAGCCTCAGGGCCTGTCTGGAGGTGAGGTCTGCCCCAGGCCACAGTTTACAGCATCTGCGGCAAACACTTCTCACAAAACTACATGGTTAGACATTTATCACAAACACAAGATGAGGGTGCCCATCTGTTCAGAACCAGATGCAGTGGCAAGAGGGGAGGGCGGAGACTGACCAGGGCAGGGGTCTCTCAGCTGCCACCTGAGTGGCCTGGTGGAGAGACAGCCTGGTTGCCACTTCCACCCGACTGGGCCACCTCGAGAAGCAAACTTCCTCACGCCGAGCTGGGTCTCAGATCCCACACCCTTTCTGGGACACCCCGATACGGTTTGGCTGTGACCCCACCCAAATCTCATCTTGAATTATAGTTCCCACAATTCCTACACGTTGTGGGAGGGACCCGATGGGAGAGGATTGAATCGTAGGGGCGGGTTTTCCCTGCCCCTATGTTCTCATGATAGTGCTCTTCTCATGATAGTAAGTCTCCCGAGATCTGATGGCTTTATAAAGGGGAGTTCCCCTGCACAAGCTCTCTTCTCTTGTCTGCCACCATGTGAAACAAGCCTTTTACCTTCCGCCACGATTGTGAGGCCTCCCCAGCCACGTGGAACTATAACTCCATCAGACCTCTTTCTTTTGTAAATTGCCCAGTATCGGATAGGTCTTCATCGGCAGCATGAAAACAGACTAATACAATCCTTTTCCCTCTACCACTCCCCAGTCAGCTCCTGGGAGACCCTGAAGGTTGGAAAGTGAGCCACTCCCAGAACTTCAGGCTGGGTGTGGGCAGGAAACCCCAGAGGGTGCTTGGCTGCGCTTCTGCAGAAGAGAAGCAGCAGCTACCAGACCGCATCCTGTGCCAGCCCTAGACAGATCTCGCTTAGCGCCACACACACCCTCACTGCACAGACACCCACAGCAAGACCTGGAGACTAGAAACTGCTGGGGACACCAAGGCCCCAGGAGCCTCGTGTGGACACTTCCACAACAGGCAGGCAGAGGCTTTCCTGAAATCAGGATTTCAGCATCATTGTTTTGCTCTAAGTGCCTAGTAACCCATTTAGAAAATTAGGTTATGTTCCCATGTGTTCTTGGTGCGCCACAGGTGACTGGGGATGTCCACTTCCTTTTTTAGTTGTCTGCAAACATCAGGGCCTAGGACAGTGGTTCTCTTTTTTTTTTTTTTTTTTTTTTGAGATGGAGTCTCACTCTGTTCCCCAGACTGGAGTGCAGTGGCATGATCTTGGCTCACCACAACCTCTGCCACCTGGGTTAAAGCGATTCTCATGCCTCAGCCTCCCAAGTAGCTGGGATTACAGGCATGCACCACCACACCCAGCTAACTTTTGTAGTTTTAGTAGAGATCATCTCTACTAAACCATCTGCCCACCTTGGCCTCCCAAGGTGCTGGGATTACAGGCATGAGCCACCGCACCCAGCTAGTTCTCACTTTTGACTGCACTAAAGAATCACCTGGGAGCTTTAAAAACTGCAGCCACTTAGGCCAAGCACTGTGGCTCACACCTGTAATCCCAGCACCTTGGGAGGCTGAGGTGGGCATATTGCTTGACCTCAGGAGTTCAAGACCAGCCTGGGCAACATGGCAAAACCTCGTCTCCACAGGAAATACAAAATATTTAGCCGGGCATAGTGGCAGGTACCTGTAGTTCCAGCTACTTGGGAGGCTGAGGTGGGAGGATCACCTGACCCAGGGAGGTAGAGGCTGCAGTGAGCTGAGATCATGCTAATGCACTCCAGCCTGGATGACAGAGGGAGAATGATACAGGCTGGCTGTGTCCCCACCCAAACCTCATCTTGAATTGTAGTTCCCATAATTCCATGTATCATGGGAGGGACCCAGTGGGAGGTAACTGAATCATGGGGGCGGGTCTTTCCCATGCCGTTCTCATGATAGTGAATAAGTCTCATGAGGTCTGATGGTTTTATAAATGGGAGTTGCCCTGCACACGCTCTCTTGCCTCCTGCCATGTAAGACATGCCTTTGCTTCTCCTTTGCTTTCCACCATGATTTTGAGGCCTCCCCAGCCATGTGGAACTGTGAGTCCATTAAACCTCTTTCCTTTATAAATTACGCAGTCTTGGGTATGTCTTTATTAGCAGTGTGAGAACAGACTAATACGGAGACCCTGCCTCAAATACATAAAAATAAATAAAAACAAAAACTCCAGCAACTGAGCTGCACCTAAGACCGATCAGTCAGCCTCTCCAGGTTGGAGCCCAGCTGTGAAATGTGCTAAAGCTCCTGGTGAAGGTGATTGAGACAGGCAGTCGAGACCCACTGGATGCTGCTGAGGGCCCACATCCAGCCAGTCAACACAGAAGCCTCTGTTTTCCTCCTCTGGGAACTGGACCAGTCTTTGTCCACTCGACTTGATTAATGCCCATACCCAAGTGCAGCATCCAACCCGCCCCCTTTACCTTTTTATTTCCTCCGCCAGGGACATGGGTGATATTGTCCAGGGACCCGATCTTCGACTGCACTCTGTCCTTGAAGTCCAGCTTCTCAGATTTTACTTCCACCTGGCCACCTCCTAGAACACAACACACACAAGAGCATCTTGCCGTCATCTTCTGCAGTTCCGTGGACTTAGCACACATTACATGAGGTCTGTGGTCTACAGGGCAAAGTGCCAGGGGCTGCTGGGGCACAGCAAAAATTAGATCGGGAGCCACTGCTCTGCAGGGAAGAAGACAGTGACGGGACTTCCAGGTTTGCAGCAGGACTTGAACCAGGGCCAAGCAAGAGGTTTCAAGTAGAGACCAGCCTTTAGAAGTAGGTAAGACTTTCCTTTAGAATGCTGTTTGGATACAAGTAAGTCCTTGAAAAGTGCTTGAAAATAGTTTGCTTCATCTATCTAATCAAAGTATGCATCAATATTTACACAGTAAACTCTTCCTCTTGAGATACTGCAAAGGTAAGTGACAGCTCAACCCAGGAGAAATTATTCTAAATTATACATTGGTTGGCTTCCAGTAAGTCAAGTATTTTTTTATTTTATTTTTTCTTTGAGATGGAGTCTCACTCTGTCACCCAGGCTGGAGTGCAGTGGCGCGATCTCAGCTCACTGCAGCTCTGCCTCCCGGGTTCACGCCATTCTCCTGCCTCAGCCTCCCGAGTAGCTGGGACTACAGGCGCCCGCCACCACGCCCGGCTAGTTTTTTGTATTTTTAGTAGAGATGGGGTTTCACCGTGTTAGCCAGGATAGTCTCGATCTCCTGACCTCATGATCTGCCCACCTCAGCCTCCCAAAGTGCTGGAATTATAGGCGTGAGCCACCGCGGCCAGCCCAGAGCATCATTTTCTGTTTAAACAAAGTCACAGAGGGGACACGGCAGTGACCCAGGGTTCCTGTGCTGTAGCTGCTGCCGATAGTGAAGTGTCTCCATGTTGGCTGGGGACCAAGCTCACACATCCATATAGCTGCACCTCAAGCCTGAGAAGACCTGTGGACAGCTTGCTGGGAGAATCCCGGGTTAGGGCTTAAGGCCAGCATCTTGCCTCCCTCTTCACCTTGAAAAATTTTTTTTAAAAAAATGTTTATGGGTACATAGTAGGTATATATATTTATGGGGTTCATGAGATGTTTTGATGCAGAAACACAATGTGTAATAATCACATCATGGAAAATGGGGTATCCATCCCCGCAAACATTTGTCCTTTGTGTTACAAACAATCCATTTATATTCTTTTAGTTATTTTTATTTTTGAGACAGAGTTTCGCTCTGTCACCCAGGCTGGAGTGTAGTGGCAAGATCTTGGCTCACTGCAACCTCTGCCTCCAGGTTCAAGTGATTCTCCTGCCTCAGCCTCTCGAGTAGCTGGGATTACAGGTGCCCGCCACCACGCCCAGCTAATTTTTGTATTTTTAGTAGAGATGGGGTTTCACCATGTTGGCCAGGCTGGTCTCAAATGCCCACCTCGGCCTCCCAAAGTGCTGGGAGTACAGACGTAAGCCAGTGCATCTGGCTATCTTTTAGTTATTTTTAAATGTACAATTAAATTATTATTGACTATAGTCACCCTGTTGCACTATCAAATACTAGGTCTTATTCTATTTTTTTTTGTACCCATTAACCATCCCCCCACCATCCCCTCACTACCCTTCCCAGCCTCTGATAATCATCCTTCTATTATCTATCTCCTGGATCCCACAATAAGCGAGAACATGTGTGTGCGTTTTTTTTTTTTTTTTTTTGAGACAGAGTCTCGCTCCGTCACCCAGGCTGGAGTGCAGTGGCGCCATCTCGGCTCACTGCAAGCTCTGCCTCCTGGGTTCATGCTATTTTCCTGCCTCAGCCTTCTGAGTAGCTGGGACTACAGGTGCCCGCCACCATGCCCGGCTAATTTTTTGTAATTTTAGTAGAGATGGGGTTTCACCGTGTTAGCCAGGATGGTCTCAATCTCCTGACCTCGTGATCCGCCTGCCTTGGCCTCCCAAAGTGCTGGGATTACAGGCGTGAGCCACCGCGCCCAGCCAAGAACATGTGCTTTCTTTCTGTGCTTGCCTTATTTGACTTCACTCCCGCCTTACCTTGTCTTGGCCAGCATGGCCTGGGCAGGAGCGAGCTGGAGCCACCACGCCTCCTGGGCTCCCGCAAGTTCCACACTCAACTCTCCTTGATGGTCTACCCAGCAAATCCTTTCCAGCCCCTTTCGAAGTCTGGGGCAGTTCCAGCCTCGCCAGGACTCCTCCACCCCGTGCACCTTCCCATCCCAACCCTCGCCTTCCACAGGGCTACCTGGTTTATGATGGATGTTGCCTAATGAGCCACACTTGGAGGTCACCTTGCTCAGGTCAACTGGTTTGTAGACTATTTGCACCTGGAGATGAGAGAGGAGCGAGAAGAGGAGAGGCAGAGAGAGAAGAAGACAGAGAGACAAAGAGGATAAAATGGGATTATTTTATTAAGGGTGTGATGCAATGAGAAGCAGCTGTGTAAGCCCAGGCCCTGATTGGACAGTGGTTCCCAGCTGCCATGAGGAGCGCACCCTATTCAGGGTGGAAAAATGTGTTGTCGAAATTCTGCCAACCCTGCCCCAGGGGAGCTGGGGACTGTGGGATTGGAGTGTCTTCAATCCCTGCAGAACAAAAGAGCCTCTGGGAAAAACAGGGACCCGTTGTCATTGTGCAAGGCCCAGACATTTGCTCAGCAAAGGCTTAAGGGTAAAAAAGTCACTCCTTTTCCTAACATGAAATCGACAGATCACAATCAGACATGAAGAAAAAAGTGATCAATATGATGAGTATGCACAGCATCTGAAAAATCTTGCTGGAAAGGCTGGAGTGCGCTATCTGCTGGGCCTCAAAGAGGGGAGGCGCTGTGAGGGTTGATGGGTGGGCTTATTCCAGGAAAAGCTTCCACAGACAGCACTAGAGCAAAGACGGTCAGTAAGCAGGACCCAGCGGAGTTCAGCAGCTCGGACGTGAGAGCCAGCGGGCACCTGCACACTCAGGGTCCTGGGCATTCCTGTCTTTAGCAACAGGAGCAAAGCATCATCAACAGGGTGGGTAGGCGGCACAGCAGAAACCAACAGATTGAATGTCTCAGCAAGCTCGAACGGACACAGACACACATGGGGAGGCCTGTGGGATCCAGGGCACCGCTCCCTCGGGGAATGACAGTCCGGACTGCCAGCTGATCTCAGTCCAAGAGCCAGCTCCCCTGGGGGGGCACCCTGTGGGGACTCCGAGTGGCAGACAGACAGGTCCCCTGGAGGCTGGCATCTGTGAAACCGTGGCTGTGTGCGGCCTGGGGGCGGGTCATGACTGACATTCTGGAGTCCCCAGGGCCTCCGGCAGTGGCCTTGTGTGGGTCACCTGAGGGTGCAAGGGGGCAGCCACCTCCCACCTATCAGTCAGCTCCCCAGGAAGCCCTGCCCTGGAGCTGCCTGGGAGACAGCTGGCTTCATGGCTGAAGACGGTTTATCAAGGCCACCAAAAACCAAGGTGCAGTGGGGGCAGCGGTTCCCGCTTCTACTTAGGTCTACACTGGAACCATCCCAAATTATTTTAACGTCAGCTGGCGTGTGCTCTTTATGGATGGGGAGTTAACTGGGGCAGAGATGGCTGAGGCCAATGTGTGTCAGGGCGGACATGATCTGCGGCAAGGACGTGGGGGCAGGGAGGACGGACGGTGTGCGGCCTGGGTTGGAGAGAGCTGTGCTCTGAGGCCGGCGCCAAGGGGGTGGACCAGGGCTGAGGGAGGTGGAAGGACGTGCTGGTATGACCAGGGCCTCCTTCCCTCTTCCCTCTGGCCTTGGTGAGGAAACTCGTGAGAGGGGGAGGGGGGCTGGGACAGGGACCAGGGAACGGCCAGATAGGAGAGGAGTGGGTGGCAGTGGGAGCCAGGGCGGTGGTCAAGATACCTGGAGGCCAGGGAGGGGGACGGCAGGTCCTGCAGAACTTCCAGGGCCCAGCCAGGAGGAAGAAGGGTCCCAGGTGGAGAAGGAGCAGGGCCAACCTGCTGGGAAGGGGCCCCCAGGCTGGGGAGAGACTAGGGCCGCCTAGCCCTAGCCGCCGCCAGGGATCCAGTGCCCCCAGATGCCAGAGGCTGGCATCTCTTCTCACCAGGAGAAAGGCTTCCTGTGAAGGTGCTCAGAGGGCGGTGCTCAGCCCGGGACATCTGGTGGCTCTCTGCCAGGTCACAGGCTAGCCCACAGATGAGCACAGCGCGGGTCACAGGCTAGCCCACAGACGAGCACAGTGTAGGACACACAGGCGGGCCCCAGGGAGGTCCCGGATGTCCTGGGCACTGCAGCGTCTTTGGGCATCAGCTACCAGAGGGGTTGGCCACGCAGCCCGTGCGTGCTCTATCCCCAGTTCCGCCTCAGGAGCGCAGTCTCCACCAGGCCACCAGACTCGACTTTAACCAGAAAGCACATGGCCTTCCTCCTCTGGCCGAGCCCACTTTGAGGAAGCCAGAGAACCAGGATCAAAGCTCAAACAGCTGAACAGCAATCCCAGGAACAAGGACCTGGGCAGGGGTGGGGGCACACATCTCTTTTGTCCCCTCACAGCAGACAAACTGGGGCGACAGGAGAGCAGGGCGTGGGAGACAGAGGAGACACTTAGCAGACACTGGTGAGGAAGCGTTAGCCCCATGCAGCAGCCGCAGGCCAAGCGCTTGCTACTTGTGGGACTCCAGGGGCCTCAGGGCAGAAGCCAGGATCCAGGTGCTCAGTGCAGGAAGCAGCAGCACATTGCAAGAATAAACCCTCTGGGCTGGATGCGGGTGGCTGCCCCAGGCCAGGCATTTTCCGGAGACAGCCCGCCCCGGAGCCACAGCAGTGTCCTGGTACTGCCAGCCAGGGTCAGGTGATTGCTCTCAAAAATCAACGCCTCCCTTGGGGTGGACCTCGAGGGTCTCATACCTCCAGCTCCCCAGGGTGTTAACAGTTTGCTTTCAGCTCACCAAGACTGCTGGTGGGAGAGAAGCCTCCGGTGCCCCGTGGACATAGACCGGCCAGGGGATGATGAAGCCTCAGCTCATCGGGTGAGTCAGTGGGACTTGAGGATCTGAGCCCCGAATCTCACCAGGGACATTTACAGGAAGCCAAATCTATTTATTTTAAAATTATTATACCATTGTTTTTTGAGACAAAGTCTCGCTCTGTTGCCTCAGTTGAAGTGCAGTGGCGCGATCATGGCTCCTTACAACCTCTGCCTCCCGGACTCAGGTGATCCTCCCACCTCAGCCTCCCAAGTAGCTGGGACTACAGGTGCACACCACCACACCTGGGTAATTTAAATTTTTTTTGTAGAGACAGGGGTCTCACTGTTGCCCAGGCTGGACTTGAACTCCTGGGCTCAAGCAAACCTCCCGTCTTCGTCTCCCAAAGTGCTGGGATTACAGGCATGAGCCACCGCTTCTGGCCAGAGGCAGCCAAATCTAAAAGGGCCAAAAGCAGCATTTCTCTGCCACACCTCAACGCTGGGCAGAGGGACCTGTCACACTTTGGTTTGGCTCTTTGCATCTGGAGTCTCTGCCAGAGGGTGGTGCAGGCTAAGCATAAGTTGGAGGCTTAGGAATCCGCTCCTGCCTTGAACACATAGGAGGCACAGCTGAGCAGGAAGGTAAGACCTTGGTGTCCACTCATCAGAACAAACGGGTCACCTGTCCACAGTGGAGCCAGTCAACGTCAACCTGCCCAGGTGTCGGGGGTGGAGGCGGCAGCCCAGTCTCAGGTGCCACCACCTTCAGCCTAACTTTCAATGCGCTATGGGGCTCCTGGGGACAGGGCCGGGTGTGAGTGGAGGGAGACCTTGACGGGTATTCTCAGCTTCCCAGGCAGGGGCTGGAGAGAGGGTCCGTCAGACACCCTATTCTGTACACGCAGCCTGCACGGCCTGGGGACCCAGAAATGCTGGGACACTCCCTCCTAGAACATGAGGAGGGGGCTTCTGGGAACAGTTGACTGTGTGAGGGAATGTGGGGAGCCGGGCTACATTCACCCGGGGGGCGCAGCCAGATCCTCAGAGCCCAAGGAGGATTTATTCTATGCAGTGTCTCGCAAGTGTACGCACTCACGCCACTTCCTAAAAATTCAAGCCACAGCACGGCGCACGGGACGTGTGAAGGTACTCACACTGCCGCCTCCCGGGACGTGTTTGATATTATCCTTTGAGCCACACTTGGACTGGACGTTGCTAAGATCCAGCTTCTTATTAATTATCTGCACCTTTGATAGCCAGAAAAAAGGATGAGTGACACGTCACCCTGGACCCGCCTGCTTGCTCGCAAGGACGCCTCCACTTTCGATGAGTGACACACACCACCCTGGACCCGCCTGCTTGCTCACAAGGACGCCTCCACTTTCGATGAGTGACACGAGTCACCCTGGACCCGCCTGCTTGCTCGCAAGGATGCCTCCACTTTTGGACTTGGCAGAGGCAGTCTGGGGAGTGGCGGGAGATTGAGTCACACCCCAGGGGAGCTGAAGGGACAGGGACTCACTTCACAAAAGGATGGCATCGTCAGGCCCGAACCCCAGAGGGGAGCGTTCACCAGCCTGGGGTCAGTGAAAAACGTGTTAGGCCACACTGATGAGTGAGTAACAGGAAGTTCCCTGGCATCTCCACTCACCCCTAGCTAGACCCACCGGAACATTCCCAGAGAACTTCCTGTGGCTGTTCTCAA
This sequence comes from Macaca thibetana thibetana, assembly GCF_024542745.1. Lineage (NCBI taxonomy): Eukaryota > Metazoa > Chordata > Mammalia > Primates > Cercopithecidae > Macaca > Macaca thibetana. The sequence continues at coordinate 55,945,382 of NC_065593.1, read as the reverse complement.
GCCTGTTGGGCATCGGAATCACCTGTGGATTTTTAAAATCTCAGCCCCCAGCCCTAACCTAGAATTCAAATCTGGAGGAGTCTTTCCAGTCCCTCTGGTTTTGAAAAGTTCCCCTGGTGATTCTGACACACAGCCAGGTTTAAGAAGCCCTGAGCCCGCAGGCAGGACACAGGCCGCTTTGTGGGGAAGACAAATGCGGGGTGTCCCCTCTGTAAGAGGGCTCTGTCCCTGCAAGGGGGCAGTGCCTTCTCCTTCCATCCACCCACCAGCCCCCTCCCACCCACAGTGCCACCAGGTGCGTAACGGAAGCTGAGCAAATGCGCCCGTGGGGCTTTTTCTCAGCTCTTCCATAAGCAGGGGTGGCCTGGATGGGTCTCCCGCGACTGCATTTCTGGAAGGTTCTTTCTGTAGACACCCGGGAGGTACGAAAAATCAGCGTTTTGATGAGAAATGATTTTTACCAATTTGCCTAAAAACTATGAAATAGAAAACCAGGGTTTAGGGAGTTGGAAAAACTTGACATTTTGTCTGCCAGATCAGTGAGAACGTCTTCCTCACCCGGTGACCTTCCCCTCAGGAACTCTGGAAACAGTGCTTTTTTTTTTTTCTTAGTGAGACAGGGTCTCACTTTGTCCCCCAGGCTGGAGTGCAGTGACATCTTCCCGGCACACTGCAGCCTCGACCTCCCTGGACTCAAGGGATTCTCCTACTTCAGCCTCCCAAGTAGCTGGGACCACAGGCACATGCCACCACACCTGGCAATTTTTTTGTATTTTTTGTAGAGATGAGGTCACGCTATGTTGTCCAGGATGGTCTGAAACTCCTGGGCTCAAGCAATCAGCCCACCTCAGCTTCCCAAAGTGCTGGGATTACAAGCCTGAGCCACTGCGCATGTAATCTCAGCACTTTGGTTTTTATTCGTCTCAGATGTAAATAATTGCCAAGTGGAGATCCCAGTGAAAGACCAGCCATGCCAAGGCAGTTTCTGAAATCTTGAAAATGGCAAGAGCTCAGTGGTTCTTTTGAGAATGCTGGGTGGAGACCACTGCCCTGGAGGCCCCATCAGCCTGGGCTGTCGGGTCTGGGACTGGGACTCCAGCCTGGCTTCTGGTTCATCCCGTTTTTTCCCCTTAATTTTACTCATCTGAATCTTCAATATGAATCAACATCTAACTCATCTCTTCATAATCTTTTATATTCCTTCAAACAGACTATGTATTTTTATTAGAAAATATAACAATTTTAAAAAACAGCTCATCAAAGCAAAAACAAAACCGTTTTCTTACCACCCTAACACAATCAGGATTGCATTTTTTGTATTTCCTTTAAGTCTCGTTTAGATGTAACCATCCCTGTGTACCTAAACTTGGGAGAATTACTGTGCACATGCAATTTTGTATCTTGCTCTAAGAAGTGATATCATATCCTAGGCTGGGCGCGGTGGCTCACACCGGTAATCCCAGCACTTTGGGAGGCCAAGGCAGGTGGATCACCGGAGGTCAGGAGTTCGAGAACAGCCTGGCCAACAAGGTGAAACCCTGTCTATAGTAAAAATACAAAAGTTAGCCGGGCATGGTGGCAAGCAACTGTAGTCCCAGCTACTTGGGAGGTTGAGGCAGGAGAACCTGGGAGATGGAAGTTGCAGTCAGCTCCAGCCCAGGTGACAGAATGAGATTTTGTCTCAAAAAACAAAAAAGAACAAAAGAAGTGATATCATATCCTAAGCATTCTGTATGGTCTACGGTCATCAGAAGCACTATGTTTAATAATATGTTCCATTCCATTTTGTGAATATTTTCCCCCTGCTAGCCAACATTTGTATTGATTCCATTTTGTACTCCAATAATACAAACAGTCCTGCAGGAGCTGGATTTGATGCAAAGAAAAAAAAATACAAACAGCCTCCCATGAACCTCTTTCTGAAAGGAGCTTTTTCCATATGATGGGTTATTTTCATAACACAGAGTCCTAGAATAGAATTTCTGGGTCAAAGTTATAAATATTCTAAAACCTCTCAGTACAACTCTCCACATGGCTTTCTAAAAGGGTTGCATGAGTTTCCCCTGTGAGCCCTGGTGAGAGAGCCAGCCTCATATTGCTGCCAGCACTGACTGGGTGTTTACAATATTGTTTTGCTTATTTCTTTGACCAAAATAAAAGAAACTGCATTGCTGGCTTATCCTGCATCTGATTATGACTGAAATCACTCCTTTACCCCTTTTGCTGATGGGTGTATTTTTTCTAACATACAAATACTTACATTTTAATTTATTTTTATTATTTATTCTTTTTATTATTTTTAAAATAGAGACAGGGTCTCACTCTGTCATCCAGGCTGGAATGCAGTGGTGCCATCGTAGCTCACTGCAGCCTTAAACTCCTGGGCTCAAGCGATCCTCCTGCCTCCGTCTCCCAAGTAGCTGGGACTACCGGTATGTGCCACAACACCCAGCTAATTTTAAAAAATTCTTTGTGGTGATGAGGTCTCAAACTCCTGGGCTCAAGTGATTCTCTCACCTCAGCCTCTCAAAGCACTGGGATTACAGGTGTGAACCACAGTGTCCAGCCTACATTTGAATGTACTTATTTATGTGTGTTTTATAAATTTTTAATTTTAAATTTATATGGGTACATAGTAGGTGTATATACTTGTGGGGTACATGAGATATTTAGAAACAGACATACATTGTGTAATAATCACATCAGGGTGATGGGGTATCCATCACCTCAAGCACTGATCATTTCTTGTGTTATGAACATTCCAATTACACTCTTTTAGTTGTTTTAAAATGTACTATAAATTCCTGTTGACTGTAGTCACGATGTTGTGCTATCCAATACTAGATCTATTCATGCTAACTATGTTTTTGTGCCCATTAACCATCCCCACTTTCTCCCCACTCCCCTCCACCCTTCTCAGCCTCTGGTAACCATCCTTCTACTTTCTGTCTCCATGAGTTTAATTTTTAGCTCCCACAAATGTGTGAGAACATGTGAAGTCTGTCCCTCTGTCTGGCTTATTTCACTTAACATGATGTCCTCCAGTTCCATCCATGTTGTTTCAAATGACAGAATCTTATTCTTTTTCATGGCTGAATACTCCATTGCATATATGAACCACATTTTCTTTCTCCATTCGTCTGCTGATGGACACTCGTGTTGCTTCCAAATCTTGGCTATTGTGAATAGTGCTGCAATCAATACAGGAGTGTCCGAACTACAGTTTTAGATACTCAAATTCTTCCTTTGTAATTCCTTCTCTGGTGTTTCAACGTACAATCCACTCCTCCCTTAGAGATGGATAAATCTCTAATGTCACATCACCTTTCTTGCCCACCATCCCCTCATTAAGGACAAGGAGGCCATGTGAGGCCCACAGAGGTTCTGCAACTTTCTCAGGTCAGAAGCAGCCACAGAAGAATCTAGATCTCAGAGTTCCTGTAGCCGCAGGCTACCTTTGTGACAACAAAGTTGTCCTGGGCTGTCCTCAAGGCTACAGCCTCATAAACCTAATAAAAACAATACTACTTTTTGGTGAACACTGAAATTCTCTCCTGCCAGCAAGGAGACACTGTGACAGTGCCTCAGCCCAGGCTGGAGCTGGGGGAGGAGGTGGGACAGGATTTCTCATACTGCTTCTCAAGGAGTTGCTGTCACCCTTTGCACAAGTCTTTGAATCAATTCATGTCACCCTCCGATTTTAAGGAACCCCACATAAACTCCTTTGCGGATTATTTTTTTAATAAAAAATAGTTTTAATGGAGATGGGGTCTTGCTATGTTGCCCAGCCCAGGTCTCAAATTCCTGGGCTCAAGTAGTCCTCTGGCCTCAGCCTCTGTAGTAGCCTCAGCACCTGTAGACTTGATGATCATTTTTTATTCATAACTTTTCACTGGATAAGTCTTAGAAGAAGATTTGCCTGCTTTCTTTTTTTTTTTTTTTTTGAGACAGAGTCTTGCTCTGTCGCGTAGGCTGGAGTGCAGTGGCCGGATCTCAGCTCACTGCAAGCTCCGCCTTCCGGGTTTATGCCATTCTCCTGCCTCAGCCTCCCTAGTAGCTGGGACTACAGGCGCCCGCCACCTTGCCCGGCTAGTTTTTTTGTACTTTTTAGTAGAGACGGGGTTTCACCGTGTTCGCCAGGATGGTCTCGATCTCCTGACCTCGTGATCCGCCCGTCTCAGCCTCCCAAAGTGCTGGGATTACAGGCTTGAGCCACCGCGCCCGGCCGATTTGCCTGCTTTCAAAAAGGAGTGGGAACAGCTTAGAATTAGAAAATACACACTCACAATAATAAAACAGGAAAACGTAAAGAGTAACATTAGAAGAAGGGGAGGGCATCAATACTGACAATTACAAGAGTGATCATTCCATTTAGCTTTGAGCTTCCTAGAAGCCAAGGCAAAAAGGGAAATGTCATGGGTTACATAACTCTCCTTATCTGACAAAGGAAACTTACCAGTTTTTCAAGGAAGAGAACTTTGTTTTCTGTACTAATCCATAAAAGAAATTAAGCAAATGAATCAAAGGACATTAAGCAATAACTCAGTGTCTGTCACATACATAGAAATGTTTTTTCCAGCTGGGCGCGGTGGCTCACGCCTGTAATCCCAGCACTTTGGGAAGCCAAGGCAGGCAGATCATGAGGTCATGAGATCGAGACCATCCTGGTTAACACGGTGAAACCCTGTCTCTACTAAAAAATACAAAAAAATTAGCCAGGTGTGATGGCAGGCGCCTGTAGTCCTAGCTACTCGGGAGGCTGAGGCAGGAGAATAGCATGACCCCAGGAGGCAGAACTTGCAGTGAGCCGAGATCGTGCCACTGCACTCCAGTCTGGGCGACAGAGTGAGACTCTGTTGCAAACAAACAAACAAACAAAAAACAAAAAAGAAATTTTTTTCCATGTGGCTTTTTCTTGTTCTAACCCCACAAAAAAGTCAACAAGCCTTTATGAGATTTTGCAATAGACACAAGGGTATTTACAAAGCAGACATGAACTACTGCCAATTGTCACATTAAGTCAACATCCTTTACAGAATCTTAGATTTACAGAAGGGAGAGAAAAGGGGAATGGCTGTCATTATGAAATCAGAATCCTGAAATTGAATTTCTCAGCTACAGAAACATATATATTACACTTCGGCTCTGGGGAGGCACTGACAAAAACCATCAAGGGAGAGAACAAAGCGTTGCAAGCTCCCAATTTGGATCCAGGGAACTCCCAGTCAGGGGAGAAATGTCTGAGTCAGAGTTTGACCCTGAAGGAGAGGCTGTGGTGAGGTGGGGCTGGGGGTGTGTGTCCACTTGGTTTAATCAATTTCCTGGAGCACCCAAAGCAGCCCTAAGCTCTCACTAGACCTCGATCTGGTTTTGTTTGGGTTCAGGTCTCTCAAGGCTACTCCAAAGAGCCCAGCCCTCTCTCCCTGGCCTCAAGCCTGCAGCCCCACAGCCCCGTGCCTCACAGTTGGCTCCCAGGCTGGCCCAGGCTTGGCCTGTCTCCAGCGCTGCCTGCTTGCTGAGCTGTGCTTTGCCTCACCAGGCTCAGCAGGGCCAGTGCAATGCTCTGCTGGGAATTTAACCCGGGGTGGACACTGGATGCCCACACAAGCCTTCTCTTCAAGTCCAAGGTGATCAGCTTGGGAACTGACACAGGAAAACCTGTCTATGTCCTGTCAAGTCAACCGGCCAAGGAAGAGATCAAATAACAGGGTAGAGTCACCTTCAGAATTATTTACACTGTCCTTTAAACAAGCTCCTTTAAAATGATTTGATTTACACAAGATTTTTCAGAAGCACTGATGTACAGGGAAAGATGCCTGGAGGGTCTCAGAGTTACAGATCTGTCCTAGAGGAGGGTCCCAGCCTGGCACTGCCCCCCACTCACTGTGGAGTCTGACATCTCAGCCCAAGCTCACCTGCATCCCTGGCCCTGATTGAGAAGGAGAGGCAAATGATCCCACGTACAAATTCACTGTATTTATTCCACATAAGTTCTACACAGATGCTTTTTTAAAGTGACAACTGGGGCTTTGATATTAAATATAATGTATTTTTAAGGCCAGGCACAGTGACTCAGGCCTGCAATCCCAGTACTTTGGGAGGCCAGGGCAGGCAGATCACCTGAGGCCAGGAGTTTGAGACCAGCTTGGCCAACATGGTGAAACCCTGTCTCTACTACAAATATAAAAATTAGCCAGGCGTGGTGGTGGGCGTCTGTAATCCCAGCTACTAGGGAGGCTGAGGCAGGAGAGTTGCTTGAACCTGGGAGGCGGAGGTTGCAGTGAGCCGAGATTGCACCATCGCACTCCAGCCTGGATGACAGAGTGAGACTCTGTCTCAAAATAAATAAAGAAAGTATTTTTAGAATACTCAGTTCTCTATAATTGTCAGTGGTGTATGAGAAGGGAGGAAAGAGGGGTAAAAGGAGAGAGAAATAGATCAGAGAGATGGGCAGAGGTGACTGGGTAGAGAGAGAGCAAGGCTGGGAGAAGGTGAAGACGAGTGTGTGCGCGCACACGTATGCGCACACATGCACGTACGCACACGCACACGTGCACACACACAGGCGCACGCACACGCACACACGCGCACACAGGCGCACACACAGACGCCCTTAAAAAAAAAAAAAAAAAAAAAAAAGAAGAGGGCCGGGCGTGGTGGCTCAAGCCTCTAATCCCAGCACTTTGGGAGGCCGAGACGGGCGGATCACGAGGTCAGGAGATCGAGACCATCCTGGCGAACACGGTGAAACCCCGTCTCTACTAAAAAAAAATACAAAAAACTAGCCGGGCGAGGTGGCGGGCGCCTGTAGTCCCAGCTACTCGGGAGGTTGAGGCAGGAGAATGGCGGGAACCCGGGAGGCGGAGCTTGCAGTGAGCTGAGATCCGGCCACTGCACTCCAGCCTGGGCGACAGAGCGAGACTGTCTCAAAAAAAAAAAGTGAAGGTCGGGCATGGTGGCTCACACCAGCAGTTTGGGAGGCTGAGGCAGGAGGATCACTTGAGCCCAGGCGTTCAAGACCATCCTGGGCAACACAGTGAAACCACATCTCTGCAAAAAATACAAGAAATTAGCTGGGCACTGTGGTGCAAGCCTGTGGTCCCAACTACTCAGGAGGCTGAGGTGGAAGGATCGCTTGAGCTCAGGACTTCAAGGTTGCAGTGAGCTACGATCGCACCACTGCACTCCAGCCTGGGCAACTCAGCAAGACCCTGTCTCAAAAAAGAGAAACAAATCAACACACACAGGGAAGGAAGCAAGCCACCCAGGCTGCGGCCCAGAACCAAGAAACAGTTACAGCATTCTATCGCCATCTTGTGGCCATCTTCAATATTGCACACTCAAGGCTTTCAAAGCCCCACTGCTCAGGTAGGTTTCTGTCCATCCCGGGCTTCCAGGCTCTGTGCTGCTTCAGGTCTTCACATCCCAACTACTGGCCTGGACATCCTCCAAGAAAGTGACTTCAGCTCCAACTTCTCGGAGCCAACCAGGCCCCCCATAGCCCCCGGGCCCTTTCCTGGCCATGATCCTGTACACTCCCTTCTCCCTGCTGGCAGCCACAGGGTCCCCAGTTCTCCTGATCCTGCAGCCTGGGCCCCATATGAGCAACTTCTCTCTTGCCCTGCATGGCCCCTGGGACTCCCTGCTTCTTCAGCTCTCCTCTTTGTTTCCCAGTGACCCCCCAAGAAGGGTTGCTGTTGCTGGGCCCTCACCCCCGCGTAACCCTCCCCAGCAGCTGCCCACAGCCCGCCCACTTCAGCACTCCCACGGCCACTGCAGCTGAACTGAGCCTCTCTTCAGGGACCCCCTCCACCACCCTCTGTCCTACTGGGCGATGTCCAGCGGCTCGCAGCAGCCGCAACCTCTCTTCTGCCAGTGTGAACTCTCCTAGCACCCAAGCTTCACACCCCTTAGCGCTGGACACACGCCCTCGGCTGCTCCAGCCGCCTCCAGTTCTAGCTTTATTTTGCTTTTGCTCTGAAGAGCTCCACGTTACCGTGTTCCACTATCCTCCCTCAGCTCCTGCACCCAGCAGTCTGGGTGGGGGCTGTCCTTTCAAAGGCCACTGAACAGGTCCCAAACAAGGGTCTGTCTGTCTTCTCTGGCTTGCTGACTTGTGCGGGTTGCTCCCCTTGCATGTCCTTCCCTGGCCAAGCTCTCCATCCTAATTCCTCCTGCTGCTGCAACTGGCCCTGTTTCTCTGCTCATCTGCCCCTGTCCCCTGGCCTGGGCCCTGGGGGCAAAAGCTCTTAGCACAGAGCCTGGTGTTCAGAGGTACCCCATAAATGTCTGAATGAATGAATAAAGGAATGAAATAAGGAAGGAACCAGCTTTTCTGTTCTTTCTTTCTTTTTTTTAAATAGGTCTCAGTCTCGCTCTATTGCCCAGGCTGGGGTGTAGTGGTGTGATCATAGCTCACTGCAACCTTGAACTCCTGGTCTCAAGCGATCCTCCAGCATCAGCCTCGCAAAGTGCTGGGATTACAGGCATGCACCACTGCGCCCAGCCAGGAGTCAGCTTTTGATGCTGTTATATGTTCTGTTTTACTGGTTGTGTTTTCTTCACTTTTTTTTTTTTTAAAGTTAGGAGTGCAAGGTTGTGTTTTTTGATTTATTTCTGCTCTTATCTTTGTTTCTAGATTCTTTTTTTTCCTTGTATTCTTTTCCCCCTCCATTAAGAACCTAATTTATATGCTGCAGTTATTTAATTTTTTAAATAACACAAGTATTTAAAACTATGAAATCCTTCTAAGTACAATTTGGGGTGCCTTAATGTAATGTACAGGATTCATTTTACTTTACTTTTTTGACACAGGGTCTCGCCCAGGCTGGCGTTCAGTGGCGTGAACATGGCTCATTGCAGCCTTGACCTCCCAGGCTCAAGCAGTCCTCCCACCTCAGCCTCTGGAGTAGCTGGAACTACAGGCGAGTGCCAACATGCCCAGCTAATTAAAAAAAAAAAAAAGTGTAAAGACAGGGTCTCCGTATGTTGCCCAGGCTGGTCCCGAACTCCTGGACTCAAGTGATCCTTCTGCCTTGGCCTCCCCAAGTGTTGGGATTAAGTGTGAGTCACCACACCTGGCTCCAACAAAATGTTTTAAAAGCTGGTCCTTTGTCTCTGTGTCTGGACATACCCCCACCCTCGCAGGCCAGACAGGGCGGGGACAACCTTGGCAAGGGGCATGTGGGACCCATGGGCTGGCCTGGCTGGGTCTGAGTTGACTGAGGAGCCAGGCGCTTGGAATCTGCAAATAGGAATAGAGTTGGGACTGAAAGTGGAAAATGAGTCACTGGAGATCAGGGTGCACAGGAGGCCACAGTGGTTGAGGTTGAGGGTAGGTGTCAGCAGTAAGAACCCAGGGTCACTGAGTCTCAGCCAGCTGCACACTGGAGTCACCCAGGGGAAGCCAACCCAAGATGACAACAGGTCCGGGGGGCTCGGGCACTGGAATGGTGTTTAAAAGAATCCCCTCTTCCCCCCAGGTGCTCCCTTTTGCAGTTAGGATGGAACACCGCTGCCCACGGCTCACCACAAGATCGGTGGGGGTCTATGGGCTTTTCCTGCCTGGCATCCCACCCAGCTCTTCCTCCTTCCCTGCAATCTCCACCCCTACCCAGCCAGTGCTCCAGTGTGGCCACCCGATCATCTGCATTTTCCTTTAAAAATGATTCCATGTGGGGCCCCCAAAGCAATACATGTTCACTGTAGCACATCCCGAAAACAGAGACAAGCACAAAGGGGAAAACAGACGTTTTCTGTTTTGTTCCCGAACGATTTACAGCGATCTGCGGTGGTTCCAGCCTCTACAGGCTCCCAAACCTGACTTGGCTCCTGCTCCTCTGTCTTCAGCGTGAGCATCTGTTCCGGCAGGACTGAGTGATTCTTCAGACTCCTCCAGCTTTGTCTCTTTTGTAGCCAAACATTTATTGAGCACTTACTGTATGCTGGGCACTACATGAGGCCACAGGGACCCAAAGGTCTCAGCAAAACCTCGTGGAGCCTTCAGGCCAGTCTAGGAGGAGGAGGAGGCCTGAGACCCTCCAGCGGGTCGTTTTAAAGGCCCTTGTGCGTGGACCCCGTATGACTTTTTTTTCTTCTTTCCTGGAGATTCATGTGTTGGTCTTTGTGATGGCTGAGGTTTCGTTTCAGACAATTTTTCTAGGCTTTCCTGGCATTTAAGGGAGGCTGTGACTGTGTCCTCTGCCACTTTTCCATACTTCGTCCCCCAAAATATCTCAAGAAAAGTAAAGTCACCCTTTCTCCTTTAACCCTTTAGTACATTTGGATGTGCCGTCTCCGCCCAGCGTGATGACGTCGTAACCTGGGACCCTGTCTGCCCCTTTCTTTTTTTTTTTTTTTGAGACGGAGTCTCGCTCTGTCGCCCAGGCTGCAGTGCAGTGACCGGATCGCAGCTCACTGCAAGCTCCGCCTCCCGGGTTCACGCCATTCTCCTGCCTCAGCCTCCCGAGTAGCTGGGACCACAGGCGCCTGCCACCTCGCCCGGCTAGTTTTTTGTATTTTTTAGTAGAGACGGGGTTTCACCATGTTCGCCAGGATGGTCTCGATCTCCTGACCTCGTGATCCGCCCGTCTCGGCCTCCTAAAGTGCTGGGATTACAGGCTTGAGCCACCGCGCCCGGCCGTGCCCCTTTCTATACTTGGCATGAGGTCGCCTGACTCTCACCCCTCATGGGCACAGGCAGGGCAGTCACAGAGTGGGAGGGACAGTTCTGGATGGAAAGCTGTCTTGGCTGCTCAGCCCCATTCCTGCTGCTCTCTTCAGAGCTGTAAGAACTGGGCCAAATGGTGCCCACACCTTCCAAGTCAACCTCAGATGAACTCAGGGTCAAGAGGGGAGCTACCTCCCATGCTAAGCTGAGGGTTCTGTCTCTGGCAACCTGAATCATCCACTCACACAGAGCCCGAGTTAAATTAACCCCGCATTCAGTGAGGGCCGGCCACCTGCGCAGTCTTGTGGGGGCTACAAAAACGCGTGAGACTCGGCCTTCACCCTCAGTCACGGCCCAGACTAGGGAGCAGCACACGCATGTTCAGTGTCGTCAGGGTTTTCAGGGGCTTTGAGAAGAGAGAGGGAAATCCAGGAAGACTTCCTGGAGGAGATGGCAACTGAACTTGGGTTTAAGGGAAGGGAAGAGATAAGGAGAGAATGACATTCCCTGCTGTGGGACACTGGGCAGGGCATGGCAGAACCCAGGGGCCCCCGGGGGTGCATGGGCGGGGAACCCCAGACAGCGAGCAGCAGATTCAGACTGGGGGGAAGGAAGCACTTTGAGGGTACTGCCTGTCATGTGACTTGAGGAGATCCTGGGTATGCGTGGATGGCAGTCTGGATGCTGGAGCAGGATGGGGGTACATGGGTGGGCAATGGGAGAAAAGGCAGGAAAGGCCAGTGAGGGCCCCTCTGGGTTCTTGGGCAGCACCAGGGCCAGGCACCCTGGAGAATGAAGGTCACAATGGTCCCGAGATGGGGCTTCTGGAGGCGACTTTCGAGAACCGAATGAGGACTGGAAAGTCTGGAGACGAGGGAGCGCATTGTCCCCAGTGGAAGCGCAGAACAGTTTCCCTCAGCTGTGGTACAGGACAGAGGCCCTGGGTCGCCTGTGAGTTATTTCCCCAAGGCCTCTAACCAGGCCATTGTGGTAGGTGAGGGTCCAGAGACCCTCTTCCACTACAAGCTCCACATGCCTAAGCAGGGAGAGGCCGGACTTTTAATTTAACCCAGATCATTTGCCATCAAGAGGGAGATCCTGAGATGTTCTCTTCCTTCCCTCCCTCCTGTGTTCCAGGGAGCTCTGCCCTTGTCCCCACGGCCACAGGGGAGCCACTGTCTGTCCTTTCCTCGATGAGAGGAGGTGCTCCGGGGCACAGCTGAGTCCTCTCCACCTCTGTGCTCGGTGTGGCACGCAGGGGCACTCAAAGGAGGCTTGATGCAGAGAGGCAGGGTCCACACATGCATCTCTTTTAACCTAACCGTTCACTTCCATCCTGACGGGATGCGATGCTGCACCCACAGGCTTGTTCAGGGGCAGGGGGGCTCCTGCATCGAAGCCTGGGCCAGGGTAGGTGGCAGGGTTTGAGGCAAGGTGCTCACATGCACTGGTGGCCACCCTCCCTCCACATGGCCCAGGCTCAGGCCCAAGTGATAAGAAATTCGGCCGGGCGCGGTGGCTCAAGCCTGTAATCCCAGCACTTTGGGAGGCCGAGACGGGTGGATCACGAGGTCAGGAGATCGAGACCATCCTGGCTAACATGGTGAAACCCCGTCTCTACTAAAAAATAACAAAAAACTAGCCGGGCGATGTGGTGGACACCTGTAGTCCCAGCTACTCGGGAGGCTGAGGCAGGAGAATGGTGTGAACCCGGGAGGCGGAGCTTGCAGTGAGCTGAGATCCGGCCACTGCACTCCAGCCTGGGCGACAGAGCAAGACTCCGTCTCAAAAAAAAAAAAAAAAAAAAAAAAAAATTCAACGGTGTGGAGAGCGCCTGCGTGGGGGCGGCAAGCTGACACACAGGCCCAGGGTTTCAGAAAGCCCCTTAGCTCCCCGAGGCCCAGTGCCCAGAAGGCCCAGCACATCTGCGGCCTCAGAGTGAGCCGTGGTCCTCTGCACCCCCAGCCTCCTCTTCACCCTTCCCCAGCTCTGCTGGGTGGTGGGAAGGGGGTCCTGGGCTGAACTGTGGTCCCCACAAATTCATATGTTGAAGCCCTAACCCCCCCGTACCTTAGAATGTGACTCTATTTGGAGACAGGGCCTTTAGAGAGGTGATTAAGTGAAATATGAGGTCATCAGGCTGGGCCCTAAGCAATGGCGTTCTTTTCTTTCTTTCTTTTTTCTTTTCTTGTTTTGAGATGGAGTCTCACTCTGTCGCGCAGACTGGAGTGCAATAGCACTATCTCAGCTCACGGCAACCTCTGCCTCCTGGGTTCAAGCGGTTCTCCTGCCTCAACCTCCTGAGTAGCTGGGATTACAGGCATGCGCTACCACCACGCCCAGCTAATTTTTGTATTTTTAGTAGAGACGAGGTTCCACTCTGTTGCTCAGGCTGGTCTCGAACTCCTGACCTCATGATCCGCCCCCCTCGGCCTCCCAAAATGTTGGGATTACAGGCATGAGCCATCACGCCCAGCCGCCATGGTGTTCTTATAAGATGAGCGTGTGCAGAGCCACCAGGAGCACACACAGAGAGAAGACCCTGGCGGCGCAGGGCGGAGGTGGCTACGCACCGCCACAGAGAGGCCTTGGAAGATACCCACCGCCCACATCTGGCTGGTGAGGAGGCACACTGCTGCTCTTTCACTGCGGTGCTTTGTATGTCAGCCTAACGCACCCAGATGAGGGGCACAGGGACAGGAGCAGAGAAAGGGGTCCAGGCCAGGCCCCTGGAAGTCCGTGCTTCTCCACCTTTAGGAAGCTGGAGAGCTGGCGAGCACCCACTTGCCCCCAGAAGAATCAGCTGATGAAAACAGAACCCCCAATCTTCCCAGAATCCAGAGGAACCCAACCTAAGCAGATGGCCCATAAGTGGAGATGCCCACCTACGGGTAGCAGCGTGTTCTACCCAGAAGGAAGGTGGGGAGCCCCTGTGGGTGCCCTATGAGAGCTTCCGGCCGTGGAGACACAGCCCTGCCATCTCTGTCCGATTAACAGGGGCTGAAGGGGCAAGAGAAGAGCCAGAACGTGCTCTCGCCTGAGGAGAGCACTCTCAGTGTAGTGGAGAGCCCAATAAAGAACTGAATTTCCTTGAAGAGGGTCTGGATGGGACCGGGGTGTTATGCGGGGGTGGTAGCCGAGCCCAGGTGCGGGGAGCCCCATACCTCCAGACGCAGCCGCGCACCTCCACGCGCAGCCCCATGTCTCCGTGCGCAGCCCCATGGCTCCACGCTCAGCCCCATGGCTCCACGTTCAGCCGCGTACCTCCACGTGCAGCCCTACCCCTCCAGGCGCAGCCCTACCCCTCCAGGCGCAGCCCTACCCTTCCAGGCGCAGCCCTACCCCTCCAGGCGCTGCCCCCCACATCTCCACGCGCATCCAGCCTCTCTTACCTTCCCGCCTCCCGGCTGGTGCTTCAGGTTCTCGGTGGAGCCGATCTTGGACTTGACGTTCTTCAGGTCTGGCATGGGCACGGGGGCTGTCTGCAGGCGGCTCTTGGCGGAAGACGGCGACTTAGGTGGAGTACGGACCACCGCCACCTTCTTGGGCTCCCGGGCTGGAGGGGTTGGAAGGGACGGGGTGCGGGAGCGGCTGCCGGGAGTGCCCGGGGAGCCGGGGCTGCTGTAGCCACTGCGATCCCCTGATTTTGGAGGTTCACCTGGGGAGGAAGGAAGGGAGTGAAGCCAGGACTCAGGTGGGGGTCAGAAAAGGCCCTGGGGGCTGCCCGTCCCGCAGGTCCATTCCCAGGCTCACCACTGGGTTAGGCAGGTGGAAGCCAGGTTGGAAGCGCAGCTACAGCAGCAGGAGGCGGCCGCCCTGGAGAAGCATCTCCTCCTCCCTGCCTTTTTGCTTAGGGACAGAGACACCCCTTTCCCAGGAAAGCAATGGAAAACCATCAACCACTATACAACACCAGCTCCCAGAGAGGTGGCCAACTCGGCCCCTCGGTCTTTGGGTCAAGAGATGGGCTCCAACAAGCTGTGTGGTCTCAGACAAGTCACTTCTCCTGTCTGAGCTCAGAGGCCTTAATTTGAAAATGGATATAATTATAATCCCTGCAGCCAGGGTGGCTCCAGGAGGTGGTAGATATGCTTTGCCAATCTCTAGTGCAATTCTTTAGGGCCTTTATCCTAAATAAGGGTGACACAGTGACGGGACCCAGCTGTGCCCTCAAGCCTGGACGCTTCTGACCCTTTCTCCACAGGGTGAATGTTCAGCTGTTCGGCTAGTTCAGGGCTCCTGCCAGCTCCCTGGCTCCTCTGTGGGATCTGGGCTCCAGAACAGGATGCCTGCTCCATACCTGCTTGTCCCTAACTGTCCACATGAGCCATGCCACTTCATGCTGCTGTGCCCTGCCATACAGTTCCCCACCTGCCATGCATAGCAGTAAGTGCACCTTTCCAACACCCCAGAAGCTGCTGGGGGGTCTCCTCTCCACGCAGATGCTGTCCCTTCCTCCTCTGGGTGTCCTTTACCCCCAAATTTGCTTCTGTTACTGCACTTCCCAGGTCCCTGTTACACTTCAACACTCTGCTATTCTGTCTCATGGGTCCATGTTTTCCGAAGTCTGGCCCACGGAACCCTGCATCAGAATCTCTGGAGCTTTCAAGGAGGAAAGTAGGACTTGTAAAGTGCACATTTCTGGGCCCCACTGAGAGTGGATAGAGCAGAATCTCTAGGGGTGGGGCCTGAAAAGCTCATTTTTCTCAAGCTCTCCAAAGACTGAAGTCTGAGAACTGCAGGCCTCACTCTGTGCCCAGGTGCGCTTTGCTCCCCTGCAGTCTGAGAACTTAGCTTTCCTGCTGGTCTGGAAGCTTCCCACAAGAATGCCCCTGCCGCTGCCCCTGGCATTGGCTGTAACACATACCTGCTGGCCAGAGCTGGAGAAGGGCAGCTCTTTGTTTGAAGCACCCATGTAGCCAATGGGCAGCTTGGTCAGCGACGAATAAGCACTAGTTTTGTTGTTGTTGTTGTTGTTGTTGTTGTTTTGTTTTGTTTTGAGATGGAGTCTCGCTCTGTCACCCAGGCTGGAGTGCAGTGGCGTGATCTCGGCTCACTGCAAGCTCCGCCTCCCGGGTTCAAGCGATTCTCCTGCCTCAGCCTCCCGTGGCTGGGAGGAGAATCCTGGGAATCCTGGGATTACAGGAATGCAGTGCCATGCCCGGCTAATTTTTGTATTTTTAGTAGAGACTTTAGTAGATACTGTATTTTTGTATTTTTAGTAGAGACTTCTTTTTTTTTGAGATGGAGTCTCACTTTGTTGCCCAGGCTGGAGTGCAGTGGCGCAATCTTGGCTCACTGCAAGCTCCGCCTCCTGGGTTTACACCATTCTCCTGCCTCAGCCTCCCGAGTAGCTGGGACTACAGGCGCCCGCCACAACGCCTGGATAATTTTTTGTATTTTTAGTAGAGACGGGGTTTCACCGTGTTAGCCAGGATGGTCTTGATCTCCTGATCTGCCCGCCTCCGCCTCCCAAACTGCTGGGATTACAGGCGTGAGCCACCACGCCGGGCCAGTAGAGACTTCTTTAGTAGAGGTTTTATCATGTTGGCCAGGCTGGTCTTGAACTCCTGACCTCAGGTGATCCACCTGCCTCAGCCTCCCAAAGTGCTGGGAATACAGGCGTGAGCTACCACGCCCAGCCAGCACCAGTTTTTAGGATTTAAAGAATTCCATGTCTCTTTTTTAAATAATTTTTTTTTTTTTTTTTTTTTTGAGACAGAGTCTGGCTCTGCCGCCCAGGCTGGAGTGCAGTGGTCGGATCTCAGCTCACTGCAAGCTCCGCCTCCCGGGTTTACGCCATTCTCCTGCCTCAGCCTCCCGAGTAGCTGGGACTACAGGCGCCCGCCACCTCGCCCGGCTAGTTTTTTGTATTTTTTAGTAGAGACAGGGTTTCACCGTGTTAGCCAGGATGGTCTCGATCTCCTGACCTCGTGATCCACCCGTCTCTGCCTCCCAAAGTGCTGGGATTACAGGCTTGAGCCACTGCGCCTGGCCTAAATAATGTTTTTTATAGAGACGGGGTCTGACTATGTTACGCAGGCTGGTCTTGAACTTCTGGCCTCAAGCAATTCTCCCACCTCAGCCTCCCAAAGTGCCAGGATTATAGACATTAGCCACCGTGCCCTGCTGATTTCCATGTCTTGGATGTTCCTGAAGTAGTCAAGCTTTGTGGCAATAGAACACACGAAGCCTCTTCTTTTCCACATAAGGAAACAACAGATGGGGCCTCGGCCTCCAGGGCCTCCAGGCTCAGCCTCTCTGCCTCCTGAGATCTCCCATCCTCCTGCTTCCCTGACTTCAGAGACCCAGGGTGACCAATGGGCTTGGTGGTGGTGGCTCCAAATCCTTTTCATGCCTCTTACTTGCAGAGAGGTCTTGGGCAAGTCACCTGACCTCCCTAAGCCTATGTCTTCAGCTGAAAAAAATAGGGAGACAGCCATGCATGGTGGTTCATGCCTGTAATGCCATTGTCCCTGAAGTCAAGGAGAGCACACAGGATTAGAAAGCCCATCGGACAAACACAGCTGCACAAAATCTGGGGAAGAGAATTCGGACTGCTCCATCTTCAAGCTGCGAACCCTGTGTGAACCCTGCATTGCAGAAAAGGGTCCTGTCGGCTCTAGGAACACAAGCCAGTGAACAGCCACACATGCAAAGGGAGGCTGCTCCCAGTGAAGCAGGCTCCTGAGTACCTCTCTCAGATGTGGGCTCTGCAGGGGGTGGTTTTCTCTGCACTTGCTTGGTCGCTTAAAGAGAAAAATCCACAAAAACCTTATTATCATCAGGTTTAAACGGGGCCTTAATGAGTCCTTCACATGGCAGGCACCCACGGCCGGCCCAGCAGAGGCCCCGTTCTGAAACAAGGTGGAGGAGGCCCAAGGGGGAGGGTCTCTCCACATGCAGGCAGCCACCGAAGAGCAGGTAAGACCCAAAGGGAAATGCATGACCTTGTTTCAGGTTGTTACAAAGTGTGAGTCCCCTGTAATTCCAGCACTTTGGGAGGCCGAGGTGGACGGATCACTTGAGGTCAGGAGTTCGAGACCAGCCTGGTCAACATGGTGAAACCCTGTCTTTACTAAAAATACAAAAATTAGCAGGGCTTGGTGGCCTGTGCTTATAGTCCTAGCTACTCAGGAGGCTGAGGCAGGAGAATTGCTTGAACCTGGGAAGAAGAGGTTGCAGTGAGCCAAGATCATGCCACTGCACTCCAGCCTGGGCGACACAGTGGGCGACACAAAAAAACAACAACAAAAAACAGCGTGTGAGTCAACTGGCCCCATGTTAAGTGAAAAAACAGCAGGATCCAAACCCTACCTAAAATCCTGTCAAAATTCTGGGAATTATCCCTGGATCACCACGTATATGAGAAAAACACCAGGCCAGAAAACACGAAGCGAAAAGACAAAAACAACGGGCCTTAGTGAACGGCCATCCTTGGGGCTGCCACCGCACCACGTGTGTGTGAAATGCCACTGCAAAGACAGGCAGCAGGTGACAGGCAGGCTCTGGGCAGCTCCCTCAGGCCAGGGAGAAGTAGAGTCACCAAGATCCAGGCCAGGCTTTGGCCACAGCCTGCAGCAAGAGCCACAGGCTGCCTGCACACTGCCAAGGAGCAAGTGCAGGTCAGACACCCCTACGTGGTGCGGGGTCTAAACCCAATGGTGGAACACTTCACTGGGGCAATGGGAGACAGAAGTGCTCAGGCAGGCTGTCCCTAATCCCCAAAGAGGATGACTGTTTTCTTCGTTTTTTTTTTTGTTTGTTTGTTTTGAGTCTCACTCTGTCTCACTCTGTTGCCCAGGCTGGAGTGCAGTGGTGCGATCTTGGCTCACTGCAAGCTCCGCCTCCCGGGTTCACGCCATTCTCCTGCCTCAGCCTCCTGAGTAGCTGGGACTACAGGTGCCCACCACCAAGCCTGGCTAATTTTTTGTATTTTTAGTAGACAGGGTTTCACTGAGTTAGCCAGGATGGTCTTGACCTCCTGACCTTGTGATCCGCCCGCCTCGGCCTCCCAAAGTGCTGGGATTACAGGCATGAGCCACTGTGCCCGGCCTGTTTGTTTTGTTTGTTTTCGAGAAAGAGTCTCACACTTTTGTTGCTCAGGCCTGAGTGCAATGGCATGATCTCGGCTCGCTGCAACCTCCGCCTCCCGGGTTCAAGCGATTCTCCTGCCTCAGCTTCCTGAGTAGTTGGGATTACAGGCATCTGCTACCACGCCCAGCTAACTTTTTTGTATTTTTAGTAGAGACAGGGTTTCGCCATGTTGGCCAGGCTGGTCTCGAACTCCTGACCTCAGGTGATCCACCCTCCTCAGCCTCCAAAGTGCTGGGATTATAGGCGTGAGCCACCATGCCCAGCCGTGACTGTTCTTAATAGCACCCCGGCTGCAAAATAACTAGATGGATGCCTTACTGGGTACTCAAAACTGACTGGGTTTTACTCACAGGAGCCCAGGGCAATGGGCCCAGCCTGCGACTGCTCAGCTAAGACCCTCAGGTTTTGCAGCAGACTCCTAACGTCCCCAGCAGGTTAAGCTGCCTGGGGGTTGAGCCCTAAGTGACGTCACCCATTGTGACCTATCCAGGCTGCTGCTCTGTCTCCAGAGACATTTGTCTCTGGTCGCATTTGGGGACTGCAAACACACCATGCTGGGGCTGCCTCTGTGGAACCCTGGACTTGGGGCCAGAGAGGCTCCAAGAGCTGCCATTTAGTAGCCATATGACCACATTTTCCTCAGGCTTAAAATGAGCTGGTTAGACTCAGTCAAGCAAACTCTCAGAGGCTCGATTTCTTTCTTTTTTTTTCCTTTTTCTATATATTTTTTTTATCATGCTGCAGAATCAGCCTCAATTTCTTCACTGATAAAAAGTGAGGATTCAGGCTGGCAGTGGTGGCTCACGCCTGTAATCCCAGCACTATGGGAGGTCAAGGCAAGTGGATCACCTGAGGTCAGGAGTTCGAGACCAGCCTGGCCAACATGGCGAAACCCCGTCTCTATTAAAAATACAAAAAATTAGCCGGGCGTGGTGGCAGGTGCCTGTAATGCCAGCTACTAGGGAGGCTGAGGTAGGAGAATTGCTTAAACCCAGGAGGTGGAGGTTGCAGTGAGCTGAGATTGCGCCACCACACTCCAGCCTGGGCAACAAGAGCGAAACTCCATCTCAAAAACAAAACAAAACAAACAAACAAAAACGTGGGGATTCAACATCTGCCTCAGAAATCAGAAGAACTGCGAAGGAAATGAAGACTCTGGTGCTTAGTGAACTGCAAGGTGCTGACCAGCTGCCAGGGGCCGTTCACTCTCAGTGGCCTAAGGCCTCCTAAAATGAAGGCTGTACCTCTGAGAGCTTCAGCTTCCTCTAAGATTCAAGAGAACATTCTTCTTACCAGAGCTGGGTGGTGTCTTTGGGGCGGGCGGGGTTTTTGCTGGAATCCTGGTGGCGTTGGCTTGGCCCTTCTGGCCTGGAGGGGCCGCTCCCCGGGGTGTGGCGATCTTCGTTTTCCCATCAGCCCCCTGTAAATGAAACAGGGTCGAGGGTTTTTTCACCATTGGGAAAAGTTGCTGCCACCGAGTCAACACCAGCCCCACTCCGCACCTTGACTCAAAACGCGGTTAAGACTGGGGTGACCCTTTGCCTTCTAGATGCCACAAGTGTCTGCTACAATCATGAGGGCTTGCTGGGCACACAAATCCACATCCCCACCCAAACTCCAAGTTCCCTGAGGACATTTCCTCTCAGAGGAACTATGTGCATTGGTTATCAGCATGAGTTGTGCCAAGGCCAGCAGAGCTTACAGCAATGATCAAGTCACTCTCCACTCCATGTCAATCAATCGGCAGGACATTAGTGCACTATGCATAGGCGGACATCCATTTTCTGACTCTAATTATGGATTTATTTGGCTGATGGTGGTTGGTTCCACCAGAGGCCCTTGGAGACAGTGTTGAACCTGGCCAAGGATGCTAAAGAGAGCTACGTTGTGTTCTTTCATTCTCTCCCATACAACCCTAAGGCGTCAGGAACTCCTTGGGTGTGCTCAGAGCAGGTGAGCACCCGAGGAGGGGAGCACCAGCATCACTGACAAAGCTGGCAGAGTCGGGCATGGCATAGTCTAGGGACTAGGGCAGTCCCTGGGTTCGGCTACCCAGCAGATGACCCTTAGACATAACACAAACTCAAAGAAGAAACTGACATTAACTAAGGACCACAAGCTAGTCCAGCGGGGAGTGGGCTCACAGGGCAGTGTTGCTGTGGCCTGATGCTGTCCTACCCAGATCAGGGCAATCTGGAAGCATTTCTGTTACCAAAATCAGGAATGGGCAAAGGAACCCAATGAGAGTAGCCATTTTGGGTTTGTTTTTAAAAAAAATTTTGCGACAGAGTCTTGCTCTGTCACCCAAGCTGGAGCCCAGTGGCACAATCTTGGCTCACTGCAACCTCTGCTACTGGAGTTCGAGCAATTCTTGTGCCTCAGCCTCCCGAGTAGCTGCAATTACAGGTGCACACCACCATGCTCGGCTAATTTTTGTATTTATAGTAGAGACAGGGTTTCACTATGTTGGCCAGGCTGGTCTCGAACTCCTGACCTCAGGTGATCCACCCTCCTCGGCTTCCCAAAGAGCTGGGATTACAGTGTGAGCCACCGCGCCCAGCCTTAGAGTAGCAATTTCGAAACCAAGGTCCCACCAGGTGTCTGAGGGGCTGCTGCTATGAGAGCCTGTGGGGTGCTGAAAGGTACGGCCCCCAGCTCTCTTTTCCTCTTTGCCCAGAATTCTAACTATTTACACGGTGCTTCTGTGTCAGAGCTCATTTGAAGAAAGGTCTTTGAGGCTAAAAAAACAAAAAACAAAAAACACCCCACATTTGCAAACCACAGCAGAGCAGCCTGGTTCTTTTCAAAGGTGGTTTCCTTACCTTGAGTTTCATCTCCTTTGCTCCAGAACTGCCAGTTCGGGGAGTGACAGAAGAGACGTATTTAGGAGAGGAAGGTGGCTCTGGGCACACGGCAGGGCTGGAGGGTTGGATCAGAGGGTCTGAGCTACCAGGAGTGGGGTGTTTGGGGCTAAGGCAAGGCCTATTTTTCAAGGTTTTAGCAGAGGAACGTGTGGATGTCTTAAACATAAACATAAATAAAATCAAAATAAAAGTCAGCACATGGAGGAGGAAAACAAACTGAAAAAAGGACAGTAACTAAAAATAAATAAGGCAGGTAATGGTTGAAAGCAGTGATCTCCAGGCTGTTTGAATCAGGTACCCTTAACATCCCATCTGATCAGTAAGAACAGGAAAGTGACCATCCTCCCCAGTCATACTTCTTATATGACCAACTTACTCAACTCACATCTGACAAAGCTTTTAGAAGAGGACATGACAAA
Organism: Macaca thibetana thibetana; assembly: GCF_024542745.1. Classification (NCBI taxonomy): domain Eukaryota; kingdom Metazoa; phylum Chordata; class Mammalia; order Primates; family Cercopithecidae; genus Macaca; species Macaca thibetana. The sequence continues at coordinate 55,923,333 of NC_065593.1, read as the reverse complement.
GGAATGGAAGTTCTAGTATGTTCTTTCTCCAGCCTGTTAGATGTGATTGTGCCCCTGAATTTGGAGACCACTGGTGTAAGGGTGCTTCACATGAGTAAGTTGATGGAGATCATCAAGGTACATGAATCTTAGGATGTTACTCAAGAAAATGTCGCCAAGTGTGTCATGGGTCTGAAGGGCCTTACTTTCTACTCAATTCCAGGCAAGGGGCTTTTTTGCCTGCCCATTAACCCATGGCCTCTTCCACCACACTGATAGACTCAATCAGGAGTGTGCCCACCCCACGTTGGAAAGATTCTATCTTAGGTTATGCCCACCCCCACCACACATGTGCTTTCTGATTAAAGTCTCAAATCAAACTAATATTAACACTATTTGGTGAATCCTAATCTGGCCAATGTTAACTCTTTTTTTGTCATTGTTGGTTTTAGAGACAGGGTCTCCCTCTGTTGCCCTGGCTGGAGTGCAGTGGTGCCATCACGGCTCGCTGCAGCCTCTACCTTTTGGGCTCAAGTGATCCTCCCACCTCTGCCTGGTCAATTAAATTTTCGTTTTAGAGATGGGGTCTTGCTATGTTGCCCAGGCTGGTCTAGAACTCTTGGGCTCGGGAGGTCCTCCCACCTTAGCCTCCCAAAGTGCTGGGATTACAGGCATGAGCCACTGTGCCAAGCCTCCAATGTTTTCTCTTTTTCAGTTTGCCAGTGTAAACAACACTGATAACTTTTGAACCCATTCCACATGAGGAAGCAGCCAGAGACACGTGTCTGCATACCTGTCCCTGTGGAGGCGGCGGGGGGTGGGGGGACCTGGAACTGGGATGTGGGATAGATGGTGACTGACACCCACAGTTCATCCTACCCATGGGGGATTTTGATGGGTGGGCATGGCCCCAGAGGAGAAGGGGATGTTTGGAGGGGAAGAGGTAGCGCTCTCAGAAAACAAAGTGGGGAGGCTAAGCCTCAAAGTGTTTCCGAGAGCGAGTCAGCTCAGAGAAGGGTCCTGACCCAGACTTCGTTGGGCTTCTTGGGGATGTTATCTTATTGCTTTCCAATTCCCCATGGAAGCGGCCGAGACCCTCTGTGTGGCCAGGCTTGGTAAGGAGAACCCAGGAGATGAAGCAGTAGTGGGAGAGGAGGGACACAGGCTGGGGCCCTGGGGCTGATGACAAGAAAGCAAAGCTGGGGTGGGGGTATTGATGACCCCTCCTTCCTCGCTGCACATGGCCCCTCTCCACCAGCAGCACTCCCCACCTGGCCGAGGTCCACGGTAATAGATCTTTCCCCTCCCCAGAATCTAGGCAACTCCAGGGCAGGGATGTCGTACCCATGTGTGCTGCATGAATGAATGAATGAATGAATGCATGCATGCATGAGGCTGGTATTCCCTGACCCCTGCCCCCGGCACTAAATGTGCACCATGATTGACAAGCAGCTGTCACTATCACTTCAGGGACCCAAAGGGCAGCTCTCCAAATTCCCGCAGGCCCTTCCGCTGCCTCACTAGGTGAGGCTGGGGAGCCCTGACTCTGCAGGCACTTCCGGGAGCAGCCCCCAACACACCAACACACCACCGAATGCTCAGAGCTATGTGGCAACTGGAGATGCCCTCTGGGCTCCAGGACTGATTAAAATTCAGCTGTTTCAGACAGAATTTATGCTGGAAATTTTAGATACCTTTAAGAAAAATAGGTCTTATCTAGAGCCATGGTGGGATTTTCCAGGAAAAACGCCACTGTGCAATTACGGGAGCATTTTCCCAGACACCAAGTCATTGAGGGAGTAAACGATGGGTGAAGTGAAATACTGAGAAGGATGGGCAAAGATCAGGGTGCAGTTTATGCAGTGAGCAGATGGCTTCATTTACTGTCCTGGGGTTGGTTTTCAAACACAACTTCATTTACCGTCCTGGGGTTGGTTTTCAAACACACCTTCATTTACTGTCAGGGTCTCACTGAAACTACACTAAGAAAGCTGGAATTAGCAGCATGACTTCATGAACCTGCCAACTTCTCTTCCCTGGGGTAAGTATCAAAACTAATAAATGCTGGACTTTTAAAAAGCCTGCCCCAAAATACAAAGCACTTTAAATGACAGCTGTGCTTTAGTGACAAATGCTCCCCACATTATATATGAGAATGAATCAGACATAAAGCACAGCTTCTCTGTAAACTGGACCAGCTGCAGAGTTCCGTGGCATCGTCAGCTTACCTTGGCTTTTTTGTCATCGCTTCCAGTCCCGTCTTTGCTTTTACTGACCATGCGAGCTGATAAAATATAAAATAAGAATGCTTGTCACACTCCATTTTCACTGTTCACAGAAACAGCCAGCTGTGGTGAAGTTGCATTTCTCTGGGATAGGTCCGTGTTTTGTTTAGTTGGGTCTGGTGGAAACCAGTTGGTTCTCTTCTTCCTTGAATGTGCTAGGTCTCACATTGTTAGTATCAGCATAGCACACTGGGGTCACTGATTAGAGCAACCTGGCAAGAGGGGGCAGCAGGCTGGCTGAGGGTGGGACCATGCAGAAGGGACGCAGCAGAAACTGTCACAGGGACATGATGACACGGAGGCTATCTAAGGAAGGTGCAGTCTCCCTAACCCACAGGCTCCTGCCCTGTTTCTGCCAGGGTCAGCCTCACCCCACTGGGACCAGCCCCACTCCACGGACAGGTGTTTTAAAAGCCTCAGGGCCATGGATATTGGTAGCTCAGTGAGGACCCAGCCTCCTGCAAGATCCAAGGACGGGGGTGGGTGAGTTGTCTCCACACTGCAGCCAGGCTTGGCCCTGGTTCCCTGCGAGGTGCCTGCTCACCCTCTGGGCCTTGGAAACTGCCTGGAGTCACCCAGCTCCCTTGCCCATGCGGCTAGATTGCCAGCAGCCCTGATTCCCACCTTCCTGGCCATCTTATGCTGACCACCCCATCTCCATTCCTGGTCACCTGCCTCCAGAATAGGAGAGCCTGGCAGGCTTGTCTTTGTCCCCTAGTTGCTGGTTGTACCCCCAAAGCTTACCCCTCACTAATAGGGGCTTTGGCCACCAGCCCCAGCTGCTCTCAGACGAGCCAAGCCCGGCCTAGCGCTGAGCCAGGTCTGGTGGGTTTCTTGCCACTTGCTGGTCTTCGAAGGGCACAAATCCTCACCGCTTCCCCCAGTTAGCTACAAACCAGTTACCATCATACATCATCACAGATAACATCAGCCTTCATCACACTCCCTGGTGAAACCAACCCACTGACCTGTCTGCCAGCATCAGTGCTAACTCACCCTTCTCCTTCTCTTGACAGTCACTGCTGAAAACTGATGATAGATTTTTTTCTTTGGTTTTAATATCATATTCCCTCTACCCCACAGACAATCGGGTCTCTTGAAGCTTCTCGTTGGCTATTGTCACCTGGATTTCTAGAGGGACCAGCAATGAGTATGCCCAGAGGTTTTCCAACTATACTATATGGCAGAATCACCTGCTAAAAGACTCCCAGGCTTACCCCACAACTGGGTTTGTAGGCCGAAAGTGGCCCCGGTAACCTGCACTTTAATAAGAGCCCCAGGCAAATCTGACTCACGTGTTCTTTCCTTTGCCCATATCAGCCAGCACCATCCATGGCACAACAAAATCACCTGCTAAATCAACATTTCCCAAACTGCAGAAGCACTGAACAAGTCCTCCTCCAGGAAATGTTAGCAGGTAGAATCGAGTAAGTTTGGGAAACCCACTTGTGACCTTCTCAGAGGGTCACAATGACTGTTAGTACGTTAAAGGTTCTGACAAGTCCAGCAGCAGAAAAGCCTATTTAACTTAGTTTAGTCTGTTTTTTTTTTTTCCCCGCAGTCACTGGGCCATGGAACTCTTTTTTAACCCAGACACACCTCCAGTAGGCTGGTAGTCAAGAAAACATCATTTCAGGAAATATTGTAGTAACCTGTCAGGTCAGTTATTTGTCCCCTACTGTTATAGGATATAGGATATACTTTTTCTCTCTTAACTTTATTTTATTTTACTTCATTTCATTTTTTGAGACAGAGTCTTGCTCTGTCGCCCAGGCTTGGGGTACGGTGGTGTGATCTTGGCTCACTGTAACTGCTGCCTCCTGGGTTCAAGCACTTCTGCTTTAGCCTCCCCCGTAGTTGGGACTACAGGTGCCCGTCACCACGCCCAGCTAATTTTTTTGTATTTTTAGTAGAGACAGGGTCTCACCATGTTGGCCAGACTGGTCTCGAACTTCTAACCTCAAGTGATCCACCTGCCTCGGCCTCCCAAAGTGCTGAGATTACAGGCATGAGCCACCGTGCCTGGCCTCTGTCTTAACTTTTCAACACAGGCTTCTTTATCTATAGCATTTCAAAGTTTTCTCTAAAAGTAAAATCTAATAAAAATTTAACAGATGCTTGCAACTGTGAGCTTCAGTAACATCCATTTCTGGGCTTGGCAAATAACTGTGAAATTCCAAGGGCCCCAAATTTATGGACAAGCTTGCCTTGTGGCTATGAGGTCTCCCGCGGGACACCAACTCTCCTCTCCCTGATACTTGGGACTCTCCCCACACCAATCCCACCCTGTGGGGCTGCTGTGGTCATGCTCCTGAGGGCTCAAGATGGGCCCTGCTCAGCCCCCTGCAATGCCAGCATGCGGATCTCCTCGTCCTCTGCTGAGGGAGGTGGCGGCATGTGGACCAGGGAGATCTTGTGTCTGCTCCTCATCTTCCTGCCACAAGGCAGAGCGGGTGGGGGCAGGGTGCTGGGCCAAAGGCACAGTGTGGGCTCTGGGCCACCTCTGAATGCTGTGTGTGTCGCCTGCTGTGTGTACCCTGCCCATCTCCGTGTTAGGAGTCCACACTCCAGCACCTCCTGAGGCGCTGTGGGATGCAGGACAGGTATGTCTTTCAGAGCCAACCTACCTGGATCCCAAACCTGGCTCTGTCACTTACTACTCAGTGACCTTCGGCAAGTTACTGCACTTCTCTGGGCCTCCGTTTCCTCATCTGCAAAGTGGGGCTGCTTGTGCCTACATGGGAGGGTTGGCGAGTTCTAGACACCGTGAGGGAAGCTGCCACCCTGCCGGTGGAGGGCACCCACCAACCTCCTGTGGGCTGATGGGCCATTGTGGACACATCAAGTGGCCAGAGAGTCAAACAAGGTGGGGAGCACGCGGCGGGGGTGCTGGTGACATGCAGAGTGGCAGGCAAGCGTGAGGGGCGCGTGTGGCCACAGCCTGAGCACGGGAGGAGACCGAGGGAGTGGAGCAGCTGCACCCAGGAGTCGGTTTAGTGGCGTCCTAGGAATGTCGGAAGCAGCAGGAGTTGGGAGGGCCTGAAGCTCAGTGGCAGTAACCGCAGCCTGGGAGGCCCGGGAGGTCCCCAGGGAAGGAGCGAGGAAGCTCAAGACACAGACCTTTGAGTTGAGGGACCCGGCTGATGGGTTTTCCCCGCGGAGCAGCAGCAGGCTGCTTTTCAGTGGGCTCTGGAAGCTCAGCCTCTTTTGTGTCCTCTCCCAAAGAGGGGCCCCGGGCCTCTGGCTCCTCTCCAGGAGCCCCTGGAAATGCAGCCCTTCCCGAATCCTCCTCCGAGTGCGCCTGCTCCTTCTGCACGTTGGGTGTGATTTCCACGTGGAACGTGAACTCAGGGGGCATGTCCTGCCCTTCAGCCCACCCTGCACTGGGCCCCTCGGGCTCAGAGGCTGGGATCTCTGTGGAAACTCTGGAGAGGAAATCCACAGGGAGGGCAATGGCACCCTCCGCTGGGAAGCCTGGGACACTGGTGGCTTCTCTGGCTGTCTGGGGAGGCTGCCCATCTTGGACTGGGGAGACCCTGGATGGAGGGGAGTCTTGCGGGGAGGACTCATCGACGTCGCGGTCTTCATCCACCTCCTTCTTGCTCCCCAGCCTCTCTTTGCCCCCGGCTCCCTTCAGTGGCGGCCCCTCCTGGTGCAGGTCTCCCAGAAGCTGGTGCTTGAGCAGCTCAGGGGCGTGTTGGCCACCCTCTGTGTCCTCAGGTCCTGTCCCTGAAGGCTGGCGTGTGGCCTCTCTGGGGCCCTCAGGCAGGAGGGGAGCCCCAGGCATGCTGGACACGAGCTGGTGGCTCAGACCTGGGGGGCCTGGCTCTCCGAGGAAGACTTCCTGGACCACCTTACCACTTTCAGGCTCTGTGTGGAGATACGCAGGGGTGGCGGACTTCGGAAAGGTCGGACCCTTCTCGGCCCAGTCCCCACCTTTTGGTCCCCACTCCTGGGAGGGCTCTTGAGGGCCTCCTGTTGGAGGAGGCGCTGAGCAAATGGGACGGTGCTGAGGAAGGCTCGCGGTCAGTGGGATGGGAGCTTCTGGCTCTTTCTCCCCCAGGCACAGCCCAGAGACCCCAGAGGCCTCTCCGCAGGGTCCAGGCTGGACGTGAGCACTAATCTCATTGGCCAGGGGCCTTTCAGGTGCCTTCCTCTGCTGGCCCGGAACTCTCAACTCCTCTGGTTTGAAGAGGCAGCGATAGCAAAAGGTTAACAAGGGCGCATTAATTGCTTAAGAGAGGGAGCATCATCCTGGACAAAATGACATTGAGAGGGCATCCTAGGCCCCCTAACAAAGAGATGGGAGCACAGCTCTGGGCTCATCTCGTTGCCTTTGCTTGCTTGGAATGACAACTCTCCTGGTCTAGCTGCCACCAGCTCCCTGGGTCCTCCCCTCTCTGGGCCTCAGTTTCCTCATCTGTAAGGAGGGTTCCTGGACGTGGTGACCTCTGAGGGCCCTTCTGGTGTGGGTGTTATTCCTCTGCCTGTGATGGGCTCTGGTTGGGCACAGAGCATGTCACACATCTAGAGCCGCCTTGGGCTCATGGGCTTAATCTACTGGGAAAGCGGGAGGGCTAAGGAAGCTTCTCCTGCTTTCTAGGGAATTTGAGCTTCCCAAAGAGTCTAGCCTCTAGATGGTACCTGGCTTGGGTGTAGCGAGAATCCCCTTTCCTCTCCCTACCTCTCACTGTTCCCCCGCCTCCCTTTTTTTTGAGACAGAGTTTCACTCTGTTGCCGAGGCTGGAGTGCAGTAGCGCGATCTCGGCTCACTGCAACCTCCGGCTCCCTGGTTCAAGTGATTCTCCTGCCTCAGCCTCCTGAGTAGCTGGGATTATAGGCACACGCCACCGCACCCGGCTAATTTTTGTGTTTTTAGTAGAGATGGAGTTTCACCATGTTGGCCAGGATGGTCTCGATCTCCTGACCTTGTGATCCGCCCACCCCAGCCCCCCAAACTGCTGGGATTACAGGCATGAGTTTTTTTCTTTCTTTTTTCTTTTCTTTTCTTTTCTTTTTTTTTTTTTTTGAGACAGGGTCTCGCTCTGTCACCCAGGCTAGAGTGCAGTGGTGCAATCACAGCTCATTGCAACTTTAACTCCAGGGCTCAAACGATCCTCCCATCTCACTCTCCCGAGTAGCTGGGACCACAGAGGCACGCCACCACGTCTGACTAAGATATTATTTTTTATTTTTGTAGAGACAGGTCTCCTTATGTTGCTTAGGCTGGTCTAGAATTCCTGGGCTCAAGCAGTTCTCCTGCCTCTGGGATTACAGGCATGAGCCACCATACTTGACTTCTGCTCCCCTTTTTGGTAAATGAAACCAGTGAAACTAGTGTCTACAAACTCTGCCTCAAGCCCATCCTCTGATAGATTTGGAAAATCCAAAATGTGTGATCATCAAGAATAGAGTCTACTGATAGACCTGCCATAAGACTCCTCAAAAAATAAGCCCCATTCAGATCTATCCAGGTCACTGACCACAGACAAGCCCCTTGCACAGGTGAGGTAGGCTCCCGTGGGAGGAAGGGCTCTGCACAGCAGACAGTGACAGCCCTCAGGAGCACTGCTGTCCCTTGGTCACACAGCTTGCTGCACACCAACCCAGCTGATCAAGGGCACATTTCATGTTTTTCTGGTTCATTCATGTGACATTCATTAATCTGGCTGCATATTAAGAACAGGACAATTATACTCCTTGGTTCTCCTAATAAGCACCCTTTATGTTTTTTAACTCCCAACTCTTTGAACACCCCATCTAGTCGCAACACAACAACCCATGCAACTCACCAGCTCTGCTTTAAACAAAACCTGCAGCCCTGAAGGATTCGGGGGCTTGGAAAAGAAAGAAATTTGGATGAGGTGGGGGAGGAAGGTGTGGTCATGGACACACACAGGTAACATGTGGGCCCACCCCATCGGAGGCAGGGTGGTTGCCACGGGCTCATCCCCAAGAGGCCTGGTCACAGCGCAGCAGCACCTCCAGCAGCACCTTCAGTCTGATACTGGCCATGCTCATGGGCCCCTCCAATTCCTATTTCTGGCATCGACCACAATGCATGCCACACAGCAGGTAGTTTAATCAGTGGATCCTGAACGTATCAACTGGTGTCAGGAAACACTGACTTCTGCTTCTTACAGGGCCTGCAGGTGCCTTATGAGAGCCCTTGGTCAGTCTCTGGGAAGAGCAGCCTACAGGAAACCCTGAGCCTGAGCTCCAGAACTGACCAGAGACAGGGGCTGCCCCTATGCTGCCCCAACAGGACAGGTCTCCACTGCCTTCCAGAAGGCGCTTTCCTCCTAGAGCTTACTAGAGTGCTCTTGACTGTGATGTTACAGTACTCTGATATAATACAAGACTTTAAGAAACACTATTAAAAAAGAGACAAGGATCCCAAACATAAATAGTAAACGTACCTTGAAAAGTAATGGATACAGGATTGTACAGCGTGTGTAGGTGTGGGGGTGTGTGTGTATCAATGAGGAAACTGACATGATTAATTACACCCCTGGAGGAAGAAGCCAGGTTAGGAGAACGTTCTTTTTTTTTTTTTGAGACAGACTCTCACTCACTCTGTCGCCCAGGCTGGAGTGCAGTGGTACGATCTCGGCTCACAGCAACCTCCACCTCCCAGGTTCAAGCAATTCTCCTGCCTCAGTAGCAACTCTCTTGCCTCCTATTCCTCCCATGTAGCTGGGATTACAGGTGTGTACCACCATGCCCGGCTAACTTTTGTATTTTTAATAGAGATGGGATTTTACGATGTCAGCCAGGCTAGTCTCACACTTCTGGCCTCAAGAAATCTGCCTGCCTTGGCCTCCCAAAGTGCTGGGATTACAGACATGAGCCACGGCACCCAGCCTGGTTGGGAGAATGCTAGGAAGTACTCAGCAAATATTAAATGTAGCAATTCTCAGGGGTTAGGAGGAGTTCGAGATAAATGAGTATTGTAAACACAGTAGTCCAGGTAAGTTAAGCCCCCATGCCCTCTTCAGGAGGCCTGGTCTCTAGACACTTACAGAAGAAAAGCCCACCCATCGTATACAGGCCTTCCCATGGCTTACTCTCAAAAGACTGCAGCTCCATCCTGAAACACCTTTTTCCATCTTACTAATAGGTACTTTATCCCTCCATGATTCCAGGCTGCTGTCAGAAAGCTTAAAATTCAGTGAGCGCAAAAGTCAAGTTCCCAGCAAAGATGGTGGCCTGGGCTTTTTCTCTTGCATGGAATATGTTCTGTGGGCATGTAGACATAGCCTGCACTAAAAATCAGTAGAAAAAACTCAGATCCACTTCTGTTTATGGAAAGCAATGATTTCTAGAGGTCATACGTTATCAAAACCTCTAGTTTTACCTAAGTTGAAAAACATGACCTAAAAGAAACAGGAGCCAAGCTTCTAGTTTTTGAAGCTCTTTGTTAGCCTAAGAATGAAAATGTGCCTTTCTGTGCCATGTGAGATGAGAAACGTCAGCCTGCTATAGGCTGTGACCTCTCTGGGGGCAGGAATGTGTAGTTAGGCCTCAAAATTCCCTCAACGAGGCAGAGTCTTCTAGGATCAGACGGCCTCAGAGGCAGCTCTGAACACTGGACAGAGCCCATCACTCAGGAGAAAAGAACAGCATCTTCCCAGCCCTTTTGCAATCTAGAAGCTTCCACATTTTACAGTAGGCTTTCAAGTTCATTTATCTAGCAAATGACAGAAAACAAGCCCAGCCCACATTATATCAGTATCACAGGTCTCCCATTTCCTAAAGTTAGGAATCTCTAGGATTTTTAAAGTTCTTAAGATATTTATGATAAATGATTACACAAAGCTGTCTTTCTTGAACACAGCAGTCTGATACCTGAGAAGAAAATCATAAGGGTTGAAGGCTGCAGAGAAGAAAGTTTAAAAGCAATCGCTTGGGGGTGACATGGTTAAGGCCTTGCTCCTGGATCGGCCAGAGGGCAGCCTGCAGTGAGAATCGCTGTATTTGAGTTTCTTTTTTCTTTTTGAGACAGAGTTTCGCTCTTGTTGCCCAGGCTGGAGTGCAATGGCATGATCTCGGCTCCCTGCAATGTCCGCCTCTTGGGTTCGAGCGATTGTCCTGCCTCAGCCTCCTGAGTAGCTGGGATTACAGGCACCCACCACCACGCCCAGCTAATTTTTTTTTTTTTTTTTTTTTTTTTTTTTTTTTGAGATGGAGTCTCGCTCTGTCGCCCAGGCTGGAGTGCAGTGGCGCGACCTCGGCTCACTGTAAGCTCCGCCTCCCGGGTTCAGGCCATTCTCCTGCCTCAGCTTCCCGAGTAGCTGGGACAACAGGCACCCGCCACCACACCTGGCTAATTTTTTGTATTTTTAGTAGAGATGGGTTTCACCGTGTTAGCCAGCATGGACACCTGGCTAATTTTTTTATTTGTAGTGAGACAGGAATTCACCATGTTGGCCAGGCTGGTCTCAAACGCCTGACCTCAGGTGATCGGCCCGCCTGTGTTGGGATTAGTGGTGTGAGTCACCATACCCAGCCTAGAGTTCCTGTTAGACATTCATTTTCAGCTCCCAGGTCGGACTAGGTCTTTCAGAACTCTAAATGCCTTAGGAATTGCCCAGAAATGATATTAGAAAAAAATCACCAGGGCTCTTTCTATATCTGAGTAGCCAACCTTTGATAAGAACCAACTCCCTAAAATCTCCTGAATTTGTGAATTAGGGCTCGGGTCCATTTAAATGATCTTTTCAGGGCAGAGCCCACCCCATGTCCCTCCTCCCAACCCCAAAGTCACGGCAGGCAATTCCAGTTCACTGACCTTGGGTCACGTGACCAGCAGCTTCGTCTTCCAGGCTGGGGGTGTCTCCGATGCCTGCTTCCTCAGCTGGTGTATGTGTCAGCAAATGAAGGGGGGTAAAAGCAAAACAGTTATTGTTTGCTAGAAACCAAGCTCTCTGTGTCTTCTGGTATTTTCCCTAAAACATTCAGGAAAGTCACGTCCCAAGAATACTAAGGTGCCTCAGCTCTGGCTTCTCTGCAAATGTCATTGCTGAGGATGCTGGTGGTAAAAGTTCACTAAATAAAATGCACAGCACCCACATGCAGGTGTGGCTATGACCTAGTAGGAAAGACTTTCTCCACTGGGGCCCTGAATGCCCCACTCCACAAGGACACACAGGCTGAGTGAGGTCAGAGAAGCAGTTTGCTGCTGAGCCGTGGTCGTGGAGGCTGTGTCTAAGCAGTGGCTGCTGGGAAGTTCAAGGAAAGACTTTGCCTGGGTTGTGGAGTCAGGCAGACGGAGTTCGTATCCAGGCACCAGCATTCATTCAACCTCTCTGAGCCTCCATTTCCTCATCTAGAACCCCAGATGAAGATACTAGTTTGTCTTGTAGAAGGATGGTGAGGGTTAGTAAGAGAATTTGTGTGAACACGTTTAGCCTGGTGCCTGGCATATGGTAGGTGCCCCAAAATGTTACGTTTCCTTCCTCCCAACTTCTGGGTAAATGCCTTTCACAGAATGCCCTGAATGGGTGCTACTTGGTAAGAGGGAGGCTGGCAGTGCTACTGAGCAGTTTTTGGGGGTATCTTGGGTTCCTGTTTAGGAAGCCACAGCTCACCCCAAACAAGAAAGACTGAGAAAGTTCCTGACCACATCAATAGTACCAAAATCAACGTGCTTTAAAAACACCAATTTCTGCATCATAAACAACAGGACACTGTTACAGGACAATGCATGCAATTGTCCAGAAGAAGAGTTTATAAGGCAAGTTGGCCACGTTGACATGCATTGACCTCAGGCCACCAGAATCACCAGCATTTCCTGAGGGCAGTGATAGAGGTCACTGCCTCTGAGAAATGCATACATGTTGCTGGTCGGGCCATCAGTCTTATCTCCCAGGCCTGCAATGAGTCAGTCACTCTCTGAACCTAAGACAGGAATGCTGGATCCCCACCACTGGCCAGCACAGGCCTGTGTGAAGACTGTAGGCAAGGGAGAGAAAGGTTCTCGAGGTTCCTGGCAGCCATGTGGTAGCCTCAGAAACACCCAGGCCATTGGCTGTCCCCAGGCAGCTGCTAAGGGGATGGGAGGGTAGGCAATGGGCTCAGGGGGCTCCCATCACTAGCACTAGCATGACACAGACACCCTCCGGGTCCATCCAGCCGACACTGCGCTGCCCACGAGGCCCAGTGGTGACAGTGCCTTGTCATGCAACAACATCACTGAGCGAGTGTTGGCTCAACTGCCTGGGCACAGCTCTGAGTGCAGATTCGGCCTGAGTTTCTGACAAGGTGATGGCAATGGTAGAAAGGCTCAGGGCGACAGCAAATCCCACTAAATGCCAGAGTCCTTGAGACAGAGAGCATGTGGAGGCTTCCCTGGACACTGTCACTGCCACGGCACTGGGTGAGTCACCTTGCTGTCACACACCAGCGCAGAGCTGTGATAGCCGGGCCTGGCGTGAGTCAGAAATTGGAGGCTGTGCTGTCTTTGCCACCGCTTGACCCCAGCAAGGGAGCTGCTTGGAAACACCAAGGAGGGAGGGAGGGCACAGTGGAGGTTGGACCTCACATCACCAATGGCCTCTCTGTACCCTGCGGAATGTTTTACAAGAGCCAGGAGGGCCCTGTGCTCTCCAGCAAGGCAGGATCCTGCAAGGGGGTGGCCACTCTGCACCCTAACTGGATGGCCCATGGGGAGTTTCACTGGAGCGCCAAGAACAGCAAATAGGATGGTCCAGAGCGAGGTGCCAACTAAGGTCTGCATTGTCAGTAGCTGAAGACACATGCACCCAACTCTAGAACCACCCCACCACACGGAGGGTGTAAAGGGATCTTTAGGAGGATTTCCTTGGAGAGAGTGGCTTGGGGGTGGTGGGAGTGGCTACATGGCCACCCCCATCACAGTCCCAGTACAATGTTTCAAGTCAATACGTTGAGGACATGTGGTGCATGTCCCCTCTGGTTAGGGACCTGGTGGTCTATGATCAGGGCCCCACCAAGGAACACTGAGAATCTGCCCATTCTCAGATGGAAGATGGGCTGGCCTTGCTTTGGGGGCAGAGCAAAGGACAGATGCTACAGTCCTGAGAACTGTCCGCACACCCACAGTTTGCTTGCCAGCATGTTTCCCGTGGGCCCCATGTGGGCACAGGTCAGAGAGAGTGCATGGGAGCCTCAGATCATGTCTAAGAGGTGGCAACCAGCAGGACCTCAGAGGTGAGGCTGCAGCCAGATCTTCAGACTCCCACAGGGCCGAGGAGATGACATGGCCACCAGAATCCAGTGCAGAGGAAGGGCTCTTCAGGGGAGGATAGCTGGAGATGGCAGGCTGGGGGAAGAGTCTAGAAGAATTCAAATAAGGTCCCCATGGAGAGAGAGAGAAAGAGTATCTCCTTGAAACCTATGCAGGGAGTGTGACATGGCTCACACCAGGACCGACTCAGTAAGAACCTTCCTGTTTCTCCTACCCCTCCCTTCCCCGCCAGCCCCCAAGGGGAATGGCGGCAACTTTGAATGGAGTTAGAAGCTTTGACTGTCACATGGGACTGGCTGTTCTAATTATTTAGCATTTGCACACTGTGTTTTGCCACTGTGGAGACTAACGTACTTTCAATTACTTTGGAGTGATGGAAAAGTCAAGAGTTGGCTAGAGTTTTCATTCTGGGCAGGGGAGGGATTTCCCCCAGTGAAATAACTGAAGGGAGAGGAGGAGAGAAACTGAAGTTCCCCGTGATCGCATCCCGTGATCGTGCCACGGTCTTCAAACATCCTTCACGTTCAAGGATGAGGCTCTGCCCCAGCTTCGAGGACATCCCCTCTGCCCATCTCAGGGGACCTCACGGATCAAGTCACAAAGCAGAAATGCACTCAGAAGGGGCCAGGGTGGGGCTGGTCTCAACACACAGAGCCCTAGAGAACGCTGCAGGCTTCCCCAGTAGCTGCAGGGAGCACCATCTTTAGGAAGGAAAAGAAACTCTTTTCTGGGCACATCTTCCCTGCTCTCCATTGCTGATGAAATCCTGTCTAGGCCTCTTCTGCATTTCTTGTTGGGCAACCGGGCACCCTCCAAATCACCAAACCAATGGCTGGCATCTTTACGTAAGTGCAGTGAAGAGACGTGAAGGAAATGACTCCAGGAGCTCCAGGCTGTGCGGGCGTTTCCTAGGGCCTGGGGAGCTGAGCCACTCTTGGGTGACTGCAGCCTTGAGCCCAGCGCCCTGTCCGATCAATTCCCCATCACCCGTGTTGACAAGGCATTCTCGTCATGCCTGTCCTACACGAATATGTTTGAAAAGGAGACAGAGTCCCAGAACTGGATGCTAGATCACATGTCTCAGCTCCTCTGGGACCACCTCATTAAGATCACCAAAAGATGCGGTCCAGTCATCTGCACCCTCTGTGCGCTCAGGTGATCTTTGGGTCCACCCCTTGGGAGGTGGCCCTGTGCCGGACAGTCTGAGCAGGAGGGTGGCTGCCCTCAGGTGCCAAGAAGGCACGGGTCTGCCACCACCTGCCCCAGAAAATCCTGCAGAGAACTCCCTGGAACTGATGCGCTGACTGAGGCAAGATGAGGAGCGTCTAGAAGAAGTCCAGAAGGCCCTAAATGCTCTGAGAGGCTGGCAGGCAGCCAGGGAGGTAGCTGGGCACCAAGACATCAAGCTACTCACAACCCAAGATTCCCAGGAGCCAGAATCCACCCATGTTCCTGCCCCACAGGAGGATGAACACGCAAAGTGCCCTCACTTCTGTCGCAGGTCAGCTGGGGCACCGGGCAGGGCCTTGACTGCCTGGGGGTCTCTGGGGCTCACCCTCACCTGTGGTTCCTTCTGGGATCTCCATGTGGGGCTGGGCGGCAGCCTGCTCGCCGGGAGCTCTCTCATCCACTAAGGGCGCTGTCACATCTGGAAACCACCGAGAACCACCTTAGAGGAGCCAGGATGAGCCATGCCCATCACCTTTGCTTCTTGTGCAGGAGCAATGCAGGGAGGAGGAGTGAGGAGGGGATCAGCCATATGCAAGAAAGCAGCCCTGAAGCAGGGCCTGAGGCCCCTGCTGCCAGCTCCCCAGGAAGCACACTGACATGCTGCTGAGTGCTACTGGCTCATGAACTGCCCAGCTCATCCACCAGGAAAGCCCGGCAGCCCTGTCTAAACCCCAGTGAAAGGGACTGCTGGGCATGGCCCCAGGCATTTTAAAAGAATACTGAAAACCAGATGATTGCTCATAACTATTTGATCCTTAAGGCGAGAATTACAACTGAGACAGCACGGGGACTGGGGGGGTTAGGGCGGGGGCTATGGTTTTGCTGTGAGACTTTGGGCAAATCCTTGGTCCATTTTGATTGGACAGTTTCCTCATCTGCAAAATGGCAGTGTCTTCTCTAGGTGACTTCCAAGACTTCTCCCAGCTCTAACCCCTGTCTCCAAGCCCATGACCCATAATTCAAAAATGCAGAGTCCCTTGCATGGCAATAAATAGGTCCGGTCCTATCCAAAGTCAGGCATTTGACTGTCGCATGGGTCCACCTTCACAGCAGAGGCAGGAGGGAAAGCTCGGCTACCAGGAGCTGCTGTCAGTCTCTCATCAAGGTAAACGCTTCCAAATCAGTGTTCCTCTCAAGCAATGCCCTGGCACACTCCCAGGCCACTCCAGGTACACGTAAGGAGTTGTCAGCTTTGAAGGCTTTCCAAGTTCAATGAAGGACATTTTAATTATGGTTGTCTTGGGTGCAGGCAGAGCAACCAGGCAAGATCCCAGCCCCAGCAGGGCTCCCTCCACCAGGGGTGGGAGCCAGTGCTCTTGAGTCTCACGCCTGCACAGGGTCCAGAGGGCATTGAGACTTGTTTGGGAGATTCTTCCAGACTGTTGAGGGAGCACTGAGAGCCAAGGCTTGGGAAGCTGGCATGAGGTCTGGCATCGTTTTGTAGACTTTCTCAGGATGGCAGGCAACTTGCAAAACCATCCCGACAAGATGAACAGGAAGTGTCTTGCATCACTAGCTCTAAGAAGGAGCCAAGAGAATCTAACCTGGATATTCTTATGAGGCTAAGAACCTCAGCAGCAAGGCCCACGCCTGCTGCATCCTCTAAAGATGCAGCATTGTACCAAGCAAGGGGCAGGCACTTGACAGCCACTTTCCAAATTCATCCAAAGGTAGATGCTTGCAGAGACACTTGGGCAAGTTTTTCACCCCAAGACACAAGATCCAAATGAATGTGCAGAGCCTGAAGAAGTGCTAAGAAAGGAACCTTGAACCTCCAAGGGGAGGATGGAGAGACAGACGGGCAGATACTGCCAACTAGTCACTTGAAAGCCATTATTAACATTCTTCTCCCTTGATTTATTCTGCTAAAGAGGCTGGAAGGCAAAATGCTCAATGTCCTAGCCTTGCCTGCAGCAAGGGGTGGCCATAAGACCCAGCTCTGGCTGATGAGACATAAGTGGAAGACTGCCACTTGCAAGAAAACTCCTGTTTTCCTAAGGGGACGCATTTAGTTTCAGGGCCCTTTTGGCCACTTTACTTTGCAACTCATTCCTGCTTCAAAGGCAGATGTGATGCCTGGAAGTGCAGCAGCCACTTTGTAACCATGAGGCAACAATCCAACCACTAAAGATGACAGAAAATAAAGACGGGAGAGCATCAGTGACCCTTGAGGTGCTGGCCAAGTTCAGGCATCTGATACCTCTTCATGTAAATGCCACAGTTAGTTGGGGTTTCTGTTTCTTACAGCCAAATGCAGTCTTGACTGATACAGATGGGAAGCAAGAGAAGATGGTCAAAATCAGGACTGAGGAGCACGTCAGGAAGTATGTGAGTCCTAATAACCTAGATGCTGAGTGTCTGGAAAGGACAGGTTAGAAGGGCCGGAACAAACATCGTGGCCAAAGTCCAGAGGCCCAGGCCACACCCAGAGCCCCCAAAATGAAAGATACTAAACCAAGATCAGATGTGCACTGACCTGCCCCTTCCCTCAGCCAAATGGCTGCTCTGGGACCTGCTGGCCCCTGAAGAAAGAGAGAAGAGGGGGCTTTTGAAGGGGGTATGGGAGGACAATCGTATGGAGCGGGGTTTTGTGGAGCTGTGCGCGGGACTCTCCAAGGGTGGCTGCCTCCAGAGCACACATGGGATGAAGGTGCCCACGCTCAGCACCAGCAAGCAAGGCATCGAAGCAGGGCTCAGCTCCCGCCACACTGTCCTGCAAAGCACCGAATGAGTGAGCACATTTCTCAGCCAGGGGGAGCAGCAGATGCAGCCAGGAGGGAGGCTCAAAGCACAGCTAAGCACAGGCTGGAGGCATGGAGGGGGCGTCTGAAGCGGGGCCCACCTTCCGCCGTTGGAGTGCTCTTAGCATCAGAGGTTTCAGAGCCCAGTTCCTCAGATCCATCCTCAGCGGGGGTCTGCAGGGGAGATTCTGGAACACACATGGTGAGGCCTCAGAACGGTGGCCTCTCCCCAGCGCCCCCTTTTAATCTCAGGAGGAACTGGGGAGCAGTGTCTTGTGGAGCTGAAAATTGCTCCCCATGGAAACAGTTGGAACACGGCCTTGTGACAAACCCACAAAAGGGACCAACCCCACCTCCCTCCCTGCCAACACGACTGTGCCCCACACCAGGGCCATCAGACGAGGACACAGGTGATGTGCGTTTGCTCCTGGGTGACAGGAGAAAGTGCCTCTTAACCAGCTAGTGGTGCCACCTGAGGCAAAGGTTTATCTTTCATTGGTCAACGGGCAGCAAATACCAGAAAGCCCAGCTACGCATGAACCTTCTGCTTTGTTCATTGCTATTAATTAACAAGCAGACACCTAGGAAAACACTCAGAGATCCAACCCCTTCCTTGGAAAAGGAGTCAGCTCAGGGCAGACACGGTGCTTACTTCTAAGTGGACATTAGGTGGTGTTTGGATGCCATCAAGCGTCCACAGAAAGATCTCCAAGGACTGATGGACAAGCTGTGAGTTACATTTGAAATGGCAGCCATGGGTACCTACAAGAAAACTGTCCTTTCAGAATGGGAAGCTTGGGCAAGAGAGGCCCAAATGATCACAGTGGTTGACAGTCACACCCTCCACCAATAATGCCCTTAGTAAGGCAGCTTTTGTTGGCTTAATAGAAATTAGAAAACTACTTCCTCCTCCTAGAAGGACTGAATTGTCCCTTCCCTGTGGTACTTTGGCCACTGGGAGTCAATCTGCCCTGGTTATTTTATGGGCTTATCAATGCATCCTGCAGTATCCGGGGCAGAGCAGGTCAAGACCTTACCCTCTGGAAGGTTGAGACTTCTTGAGAGCCTGATGTATACAGAGCTGAGTGCTAGGTACTGGGAAGGGACAAAATGCTCAGAAGATACAGTCTGTGCTCTGGGAGTACACACTCTCCTGAGGGAGGAAGGATGGCCACACACAGCAAAAGACTCAAGGGCAGGCCCAGGGCCAGCCGATAGGGTCCTCCTGGAGGTGCCCTACCAGGAAGCGGGAGTTATAGGCTAGAGAGCACGGGACCAAGGGGCAAGATGGCTGGGTTCAAGTCCCAGTTCCACTTCTTTCTGGTCAGGTGGACTTGGACCTGCCTCTCAGGGCCTCTGTTTCCTCATTTGTAAAATGGGTGAGATGACCTCAACTCTACCTCCTAGAGCTGCTGGGAGAATCCCATGAGTGAATGTTGGTAAAAGCACCTTCAAATCATGAGGATTTATACATGTGGATCTAGTTCTCATCGATGTAAAGGAGCCAAATGTTTATGGGGGCAGCCCTGGGCTTCTCTTCAATTCAATCCCACCTGGGCTGTCCACAGTGGACCATGGTAGTAAATCATGGCTCAAACCATGATGGGTGGGTGGATGGATGGATGGATGAATGGGTGGATGGATGGATGGGTGGATGGATGGATGGATGATTGGATGAATGTATTATTGGATAGATGACTGGATGGATGGGTGAATTACTGAATGATTAGATGGATGTATAATTATAAGGATGGATATATGAATTAATAATTTATTAGTTGGATGTATGAATGTATAATTGGATAGAGGTATGATTGGATGTATAATTATATGGATGTGTATATGTATAATTGAATGATTAGATGCATGTATGAATGTATAATTGGATGGATGTGTAATTGAATATACGACTGGATGATTGGATGGATGGATGGATGGATGGATGGATGGATGGATGGATGGATGGGTGGGTGGATGGATGGATGGGTGATGTGTAGATGATTGGATGTATGTATGATTGATTGGATGAAGATATGGGTAGATGGATGGATGGATGAATGGATGGTTGGATGAATGGATGATGTATAGATGATGTATGTATGATCAAATGGATAATGGGATAGATACAGGAAGGAATAGATGGATAATTGGATGAATCGATGGAAGAATGAATGATGTAGAGATGTATGGTTGGATGTATGTATGATGGATGGATGATTGATGGATGAAAGAAAGGATGGATGGATAAATGGATAGATGGAGCTGGTGATGTACAGATATATGACTGGATATATGTATGATTGGATGGATGATGAGAAGGATGAAGGAAGGGATGGGTGGATGGATGGATGAATGGAGGGAAGAATGGATGATGTACAGATATATGATTGGATGTATGTATAATTGGATGGATGATGGGATGGATGAAGGAGTGGATGAATGGATGGATGGATGGATGGATGGATGGATGGATGGATGGATGGATGGGTGGGTGGTGTACAGATGACTGGATGTATGTATGATTGGGTGGATGGAGGAAGATATGGGTGGATGGATGGGTGGATAGATGGATGGATGTGATGGTAGCATGTAAAGCTTCCATCAGAATTTCTGAGTTCTTTGCCAGTACCTCTTAGTCATCTTCCCTCAGCTTCTCCTGTGCCTGGCAATGCATGCCCAGAAAAGCCTCTCCAGTCTTCCCAGTGGTGTCTCAGCCATCAGATCAGTGGCTCCTCAGCTCTCAGCTCAGTGAATTCACTCCCCTCTGTATGACAGAAATTCCTCACTCTCATGCACATGGTGGCTGAATGGGTTTCCTCTGCTTTCTAATTGCCCTATTCATGGCTTAGACTCAACTCTGGATAGATCAGAGCCTCTAGAGAGTCAGGCAGATGGGGCCCAAATCCTGGCTCCACCACCTATTGGTTGTGTGATGCTGACCGAATTACCTAACCTCCCTCTGCCTCAGTTTTCTCCCTTGTATAATGGGCATGGAAGTAGCTCCACTGGCTCACAGGGCTTCTGTCAGCATGAAACTGTTGAATGCTTATTTAAAGCACTTTGTACCATGCCTGGCAGATGAGAAGCCCCCAATAAGTGGCAGTGATTATTTTCAGTCCTTGTCACCTTGGTTGAAGGGCCCAATGTAGCACTGCTCATGCTCACCAGCAGGAACTTGAGTATTTTATTTAGTGCTGATGGTGGTGATGCAGATATAGAATCAACTGGGAATCCTGGAGGGCCCCTAGCAGGTAGCTGACCATTGCACCAGATGGACAAAGTGGCTCTGGTCATATGAGGAAAAGTCAAGCATCACGTTGTAGTCACAGATCCCGTCAAGCACATGGGGACTTTTAGTGTGGAAACTGCAAACACTCCCTCTGTGGCACAGACTGCTGAGGGTCCACCTGGTGTCCATTCTCTCTACCTTCCTTGGGAACAGAGCCCTGATATGATATAGAACAGAGCTGTGCCCAGTTAAAAGGCCACATCTGCCAGCTTCCTGGGCAGGCAGGGGTGGCTGATGAGAAGCTAAGGGAAGTCATTGGATAGGAAGTCCAGGAAAATGTCTGGATGGGAGGAGCTCAGCTGAGAGGATCTCCCTTTGTGCCCAGCTCATACCCTTCCTCCTTTTCCAGGGGCCTTTCTGAACATGAGACATCTTGAACATGGAAGTCACATACTCAGAATGGTGGGCTTTTTTTTTTTTTCTGGTTGTACGAAAAGATCATTGTCAGTTCACTGGCTGTGCAAAACAGGCTGGGTACCAGAATTGGCCTGTGGGTCATAGTTTGTGGAGCCCTGCTTTAAGGAATGGCTCTGGGGCCTTGGTGGGGGACAGGATGAAGGGAGGAGGGTGTAAAGGTCTCAGGGCTGCTGTTGCAAAACCAAGGTTTGTGGTGAGGAGGTCTGTGTCGGATGGAATGGAGGTGAGGTCCCTGGGTGCTGTGGAGGGTTGTGGGAGGAACTGGCCAGGGTCAAGATGGACAAGTTGATGGTGGTACCACCAACAGCAGTAGAGAAACCAGTAATGGCCCAGGATGGGGGAGCACAGAGTTTGGTTTTCATTTGTTAGGCCTGGGCATTCAGTGGAGTTGTCCCTTGGGCGACAGGAAGGCTCTGTTGAACTCTGAGAAAGGCACTCCACCTGGGGCAGGAGTAATTTAGAGTCACTTTCAGGATGGGGCTGGTTCTGTGCATGAAACAGAATGAGAAGATGAAAAAAAGGCAAGTGGAATTCAAGTGCACTGTGAGATCAGACACCTCACACGCTTTGTTAAAACACCATCCCTGGACACCTGGCCTTGGCTGCACCCATCCCACAAAGAACAGCTCGTCCTAAACAAGCTTCCAGCACGAACATAGCTCCTTGGTCCTGGAGCTCGCAAGAGCCTGCAAACTGCCTCAAGAAGGCTTTGGACAAATGATAAGGCAGCATCATGCAGACTTCTGGGTTTTGTTATTTTTCAGAAGCCTTGACTGCCAGGGCACAGGGGCATCTATATGGGCATGATGGTCCCCCTTTCCCCAATCTGTTCCCAGCTTGAGCCCTACAGTTCTTATCATTTGCATTGGTCTCCTTGTTAAATTCCTTGGAAGGAGGGAAGGAGGAAGAAGCCCCATTTGCATGTCTTATCTGGAAGGCATAACAAGTTAACTCATCAACACCTTTTAATTCATTAGGGTGCACTAGTTTATAGGTAACCAACTTTCATCTACTTTTCAGCTGTCTTGGGCAGGTATCTAGCCATATTTCAACTCTTAGCATCCACTTAGACACTCTTTGTTCTGGTATTTAACATGTAGTTTCTTGTCTTCTGTCACTTATTTAAAATGTTGTTAGTAAAGTGACACCTTCTGCCAAGTCAAACCTGTCACACCCGACATAAAAACAGCTCCTTGTAAGCTTTCAGTAGCAAGAATTAATTTGATGAGGACTATGAACACCTTAAGTATTACTTGCTTTCTTGGAAAGTATGTTCTTTGGGTAAGCAATTTATCTTCAAATGCTTTCCCTTCAGAGCAGTTTCAAAAAGGTTGGCAATTTAGATTTTGCATTTTTGCATACAGTATATATAGTACATATATATATACACACACATATGTTTTGGCGTAGAACTTCTGATCATGTTTTATGTGAAAGCATTGAATAGTTTTAGCAAACATATTTTAGGCAACTCAAACACTAACTTGGTGAACTTGTCCTCACTTTACACATTAAATTTAGTTTCTCTTCAGAAAATAAGAGTGGTAAAACCCACTTCTTTCCCAGACTTTATTTCATTTTTGTTTTTTGAGACAGGGTCTCACTCTGTTGCCCAGGTTGGAGTGCAGTGGTATAATCACAGCTCACTGCAGCCTCAAACTCCTGGGCTCAGATGATTCTCCCACCTCAGTCCCCCAAGTAGCTGGGACTACAGGAGTGCGCCACCACACCTGGCTAATTTTTGTATTTTTTGTAGAGATGGGATTTCACCACGTTGCCCAGGCTGGCCTCAAACTCCTGGGCTCAAGCAATCCACCTGCCTCAGCCTTCCAAAGTGCTGGGATTACAGGCATTAGCCACTGCATCTGGTCTCCTGGAGTTAATTTTAAAGGAACTTGTTATTTTGGAACAGTTTTAGATTTATAGAAAACTTGCGAAGTTAGTACAGAGAATATACCCCACATCCAGTTCCCCTGTTGTGAACATCTTACAGGATCATGGTACATTTGCTGCAGCATAACACATATTTTAAACTTACTCTAAGCCAGGCTGCCCTGCCTCTAAATAGAATGTCATTTTTCACTGGCACAATTCATATGAGGCATCTGTTGTGATTCTAACTTGAATTCCACCCAAGAGAGTTTAATAACTGAAGTTCCAAGGGGGCTTGGTGGAAACAGTGACAAGGGGGAAATATGGTCCATGTGGGGCTGCAGCCATGGACCTGCTCCGGCAGCCCACGGTCTGACCACGAGGCTCCTTTGTCATCTGTGAAGTGGATGTCATCCACCCTCACGGGCTGTTGTGAGCATCACCTATTGCCAATAGTAGAGTGCTACAAAAATGTCCCAATTAGCATTCTGAGGTAGTTCCCTTATAAGTAGGGTGGCATTTACTATCACCCAAATCAGGACACTTGAAAGAGAAAGCAGCACTATTTTTTTTTCTTTTGAGAAGGAGTTGATTGGGCGTAGTGGCTTGTGCGTGTAATCCCAGCACTTCGGGAGGCCGAGGTGGGCAGATCATGAGGTCAGGAGTCCGAGATCAGCCTGGCCAACATGGTAAAACCCTGTCTCTACTAAAAATACAAAAATTAGCTGGGCGTGGTGGCTGGCACCTGTAATCCTAGCTACTTGGGAGACTGAGGCAGGAGAATCGCTTGAACCCAGGAGGCGGAGGTTGCAGTGAGCCGAGATGGTGCCACTGCACTCCAGCCTTGGCGACAGAGCGAAACTCTGTCTTAAAAAAAAAAAAAAAAGAGAGAGAGAGAAGGAGTCTCTCCTTGACATGGTTTCACCATGTTAACCAGGCTCATCTTGGACTCCTGACCTCGTGATCCACCCACATCGGCCTCCCAAAGTGCTGGGATTGCAGGCATGAGCCACCGTGCCCAGGCTGAAAGCAGCACTATTTTTTTTTTCTCTTGAGATGGAGTTTTGCGCTTATTGCCCAGGCTGGAGTGCAGTGGCATGATCTAGGCTCACTGCAACCTCCACTTCTCAGGTTCAATTGATCCTCCTGCCTCAGCGTCCTGAGTAACTGGGACTACAGGCGCCCACCACCATACCCGGTTAGTTTTTGTATTTTTAGTAGAGACGGGATTTCACCATGTTGGCCAGGCTGGTCTTGAACTCCTGACCTCGTGATCCACCCACCTCAGCCTCCCAAAGTGCTGGGATTACAGGCGTGAGCCACCGCCCCCAGTTGAAAGTAGCACTATTAATCATGATGCAAACAGATGCGCTGGGATAGGCTGTGACACGCACACCTCAGTCCCAGGCACCTGGTGAGGGAACTCTTCATCTCTTTGTCAGGAAAAGAGGCTCCCAATCCCAGTTTCCCCCAACAGCACCAACTGCCGAGGGGCAGCTGGGAGAGTGGTTTCAACAGGCTAACCTTCGGGGTTGAGGTCTTGGAGGCTACCACCCTCACTTAACACATCCTGAGCACCAGGGTGGGGCGGGGACAGGGTAGGCAGTGTTGCAGGATGGAGAGGAGGAAGGGGTGGGAAACAGCAGAGAAAGAAAAAGATGGAGTGGGGAGAGAAGGAGAGGGAAAGCGGGAGCGAGGGAAGTGGGAGAGGTGGTGGAAAAGTTTAGTGGAGGGGGACACAGTGAGGAAGGGACTGAGAAAGATTTATTTATTATTATTATAATTGGACATGGGAGTCTCACTCTTTTGCCTAGGCTGGAGTGCAGTGATGGGATCTTGGCTCACTGCAACCTCTGCCTCCTGGGCTCAAGCGATCCTCCTGCCTCAGCCTCTTGAGTAGCTGGGACTATAGGTGCATGCCACTATGCCCAGGTAATTTTAAAAATTATTATCTGTAGAGACGAGGTCCCATTATGTTGCCCAGGCTGGTCTGGAACTCCTGGGCTCAAGCGATCCTCCCGCCACAGCCTCCCAAAGTGCTGGGATTACAGGCGTGAGCCACCATGCCCAGCCTCTAAGAAGGATTCAAAGGAGAAAACAGATCTCCTAGCTTGGAGCCGCTCAGCTGCCCTCCCTGGGGAGCTGAATCTGGCAGCACTGGCTGGAGCCGTCAGAAAGCACATTTCCCTCTTTCCATCACCACGTGATGGCTGACCTCAGGCAGGGAGGCTGCGCCAAGCTGCATTCCCCTCTCCCTCTCACCTCCTCACCCAGAGCTTCTCCGACACCTCTGAGCAGCCCCTGTTCCTGTAATGTGCCCATGTCTTCCTTCACCTCCCCCCAACCTACCTGCACCCACTTTCCTAATTCCCAAATTCCTCATAATCCAACACCTTCCCTGATTCAACAGATGGAAATCTGAAACGAGCGTCGAAACCAGTCCTGGAACCTCTCCAAGCTGGGATGGCCACTCCCTATGTGAGAAAGCTGGTGGTCCCAGCTTCCCACAATCAGGGGACCTCCCAGAGACCCCACCCACTCCAGTGATCTTCCTGAATAGACGCATCCAGTAGAGGTCACTTCCCACCTTGGAACTCCATGGCTTCCATCCACTACCCATACCCTGGGGGGCAGCATGTTTTCTTATTTTTAGCATTAAAAGAGAAAAGTAGAGTGTTTGCCATTTTGCTTGCTTAGAAATGGGTATGGAGGCAGGGACTGAGTCCACCCTGCCCTCGGGCTGCACCGTGGGCTGTTGCTGTGAGCACTCACTGCCACACCCGTGGAAAGAAGGGCTCCTTGTAGCACAAGCCAGCACTGAGACAGCCTGGACCAACCTTGAGACAACCTGAGAACTTGGTCCAACCCTTGGACCAACTCGGCACTCCAGCAGTGGGTGAAGGGCCAGCATGGGGAGACGGAGGGAAGGCTGTGTGCTCCGTGGGGTCCCGGACCATGTGGTCTGACAGTGAAATGAAACATTTCATTTGGAAAGAGAAAGGAAGAGGCGAAGTCAATTTGCCCAAAAGATGGTATTATAGAATATTTAGAAGTTGATGTCGTTTATTAATGTGGCTACAGTAAGAATCCCAGGGCTAACCAACTCTTGCTAAAGAGAGGCCAGTCAGGCCTGATCTAAGGAAGAGATAAAAAGCAACGTTTAAAGTCACATATTTTACATGCTAATCAATACTACTGATTTATAAGTCAACAGGTGTGGCTAACGCCTCAAAAAGTACCCTGTATTTGAAAGATTGTCAAGCCCCTGCAATCTTTGTCCGTACATTCACTCATGAGGGTAACTCAAGGTAAATTTCTTCCTTTTTTTTTTTTTCCAACAGGGTCTTGCTCTGTTGCTCAGGTTGGAGTGCAGTTTCATAATCACAGCTTACTGCAACCTTGAACTCCTGGGCTCAAGTGATTCTTCCGCCTCAGCATCCTGAGTAGCTAGGACTATAGACATGCACCACAACACCCAGCTAATTTTTAAATTTTTCTTAGAGACGGGGTCTTGCTATGTTGCCCAGGCTGGTCTCAAATTCGTGGCCTCAAGGGATTCTCCTGCCTGGGCCTTCCAAAGTGCTGGGATTATAGGCGTGAGCCACTGTGCCTGGCCATTATCTCACTGCTTGAGTTATCTTGGCCCACTCAAATTAATGAGGTTTCACTCTACTGACAATCTAAGACAATAATGTATTTAAAACGTCTTTACAATTCTGGATGCAAATTGTTCCTGCCACCCCTTGGCTTGCAGTGATCTGGGCCTGCTGTGCATGGCTGTCCACTAACCTTTCAGGCCAGCGTCCGTGTCACCCTCTTGGTCTTGGAGCATGGTGTAGCCCTCTTGATCTTTCCTGTCCCCCAACCCGTACGTCCCAGCGTGATCTTCCATCACATCGAACTCCTGGCGGGGCTCAGCCATCCTGGTTCAAGGCTCGCCTGGGGAAAGAAGAGGGGAGGATAAGTTCTAGGGAGTGTTGGGGGGCAGAGTGGGGGTGAAGAGAGAGAGGAGCCCCTCCTCCCAGTTCATGGCAGGCAGATCTCAGCCTCCCCATCACCCTCTCCAACAGCGGGGCACCCATCCTCATCCCTTGCTCCATATTCCTGCCCAAGTGTTATTTACGTCTATCCGCATGCTTAATTTACCAACACATTCAGTTCACATTCAAAACCACCAGGTGAGAGCGAGGCATGGTGGCTCATGCCTGTAATCCCAGCACTTTGGGAGGCCGAGGTGGGTGGATCACCTGAGGTCAGAAGATCGAGGCCAACCTGGCCAATAGGGTGAAACCCCATCTCTACTAAAAATACAAGAATTAGCTAGGCGTGTGGCAGGTGCCTATAATCCCAGCTACTCGGGAGACTGAGGCAGGAGAATCAATTGAACCTGGCAGGTGGAGATTGCAGTGAGCCGAGATTACACCACTGCACTCCAGCCTGGGTGACAGGGCGAAACTCAGTCTCAAAACAAAAACAAAACGAAACAAACAAACCCACCAGGTGAGGTAGGGGAGGTGAGCCTGACTTGTTATTCCCAGCTCTCTTTCCACTTCCTTAAAAAAATCAATGCTGCTGCCTAGCAGTTTGCTCTTTCTCTTCAATGGTGAAGGTAGGACTGAACAGGAGAGAATGGCATCAGCAGAGCACGTCTGGTAAGGAAAGTGAGGCACGGAGAAGTGAAGGGATGGTTCAATCAGATGCCAACTGGCAGCAAAACCAACTCTTGACCCATCGGGGGTGTCCTGACTCCTCCAGCTCTGAGCTCGCTGGCTTCCCTGGAGTCAGGCTGTGGCCCCCACTCACCGCACCGTCACCCACCAGGTCCCCCAGGTGTGCGTTCCAACGGTGGCTCTCCCAGTGTGCTGAGAAGCACCACACAGGGCCCAGTAGGGGCATGAGGCTTGGGATCTGAAGAACAACACATACCCTTTTTCCCCAAAAGTCCCAGCAGGGAGAGGCTGCTTCAGCTCAACAAAGCCGGACAGAAACCACCATTTGCTCACACTTTGTCCTCATCTTTATTGTGAATTATTATTATAATTATTATTATTTTAAAAATAACTCACAACTTTGAATTTCTGAACTTTGTTTTTTTTTTTTTTTTTTTTTTGAGACGGAGTCTCGCTCTGTCGCCCAGGCTGGAGTGCAGTGGCGCGATCTCGGCTCACTGCAAGCTCCGCCTCCCGGGTTCACGCCATTCTCCTGCCTCAGCCTCCCGAGTAGCTGGGACTACAGGCGCCCGCCACCTCGCCCGGCTAATTTTCTTGTATTTTTAGTAGAGACGGGGTTTCACCGTGTTAGCCAGGATGGTCTCGATCTCCTGACCTCGTGATCCGCCCATCTCGGCCTCCCAAAGTGCTGGGATTACAGGAACTTTGTTTTTTTTTTAAGAGAGAGTCTCGCTTTGTTGCCCAGGCTGGAGTGCAGTGGTGCTATCTCTGCTCCCTGCAGCCCAGGTGAGCCCAATTCGGGGTGTCCCATTCAACCTGCAGCTAAAGCTTTGTGAACACTAAGAAGTTTAATGAACACAGTAGTTTTGTTCTTTGGATTTGATCGATTCCTTTCAATGACCAAGTTTCTCCTCTTGGAATATGGTAGACAGAGGTGTGAAAGTAAAAGTAAAACTCAGATGTGCTGGCTTTTCTTTCACATTTGCATATTTTCATATTCATAGCTCATGGCTATAAGAGGCCTGAATTTTCTTTTTTTTTCTTTTTTTTTGGGCCCCTGTGAATAATCCAGGATAAATGCTTTGTAGATTTTTTTGGGGGGAGGAGGGACGGGGTCTCACTATGTTACCCAGGCTGGTCTCAAACTCCTGGGCTAAAGTGACCCTCCCATTTCCGCCTCGAAAAGTGTTGGGATTACTGACATAAGCTGCTAGCATGCCTGGCTCTATTCATATTTTGAGTAAAACAGTACTTTGCTATTTCTTCATGAGAAAAGTAATACAATCTTATTATAGAAAATGTATTTATACAAAGCAAGATGGGAAGAGAAAATCATCCCTCTGCCCAGAAATGATTACTGTTGACATCCTGCCATACCAGACTTTGACAGTCATGGATTCAGCTTTTGGAATTTTGGTCCATCATAAGTGACGTGAGATTCCAAGAGAGGGGGCACATGCCATCTGGCTGAGGAATAAATTTGAACCCCTCTTCCTCTATGGGGGCAGTACAGGAGTGAGGCACTTAGTAGGGAATGAGCCCAATCTTCCCAGCTGCCCTGTCCCATCCCAACACGGCTCTGCTGTTTTCAGTCCTCCAGGGCACACAGTGACTCTGATGAAGAGGCAAAAATGCCATTGCCTTGTGAAAAATGGCCTTGAAGCAAAAGAGAACATTTTGATCACATTTGAAAAGGCAGATACTGTGTGGTACAAGGGCTTGACTTCTAATGAATGTATAACAGAAAAGATCAGGCACTTGCGCAAACGTGTCTGTTTTCATGAATCTGTGGATTTACAAAGGTTTGGGAATGTATGTTAAGGATCTGTGATATTTCCCTCTAGCCTCTTAGTCTATGCATTAAAAAATATAGTTGCAATTTCCTGACCTCGTGATCCGCCTGCCTTGGCCTCCCAAAGTGCTGGGATTATAGGCGTGAGCCTCCGCGCTGACCCCCTCGCATTCTTTTTGCTTCTCTGTTCAGGTCTCAGTGCTCATTCTAACGACTTGTGTGGACTATTAATTTATGAATAACATTAACCCTTGATCATATTTGTGGCAACTGTCTTCTCCAGTTGGTTGCCTTTTATTTTGGTTTCTGATGGTTTTTGATAGGCAGGGTTTAATTTTTATATAGTCAAATCTGTTTTCCTTTGTGATTTATTCCATTGCTCTATGGTACAGAAAGATCATCCATTTTCTTCTAGGTTTTTAGTGGTCTAATTTTTCATATTTATTGATTCATCTGGAATATTTTTAGGTTTAAGATGGAGTGAGGTTGAAAACTTTCTCCCCAAACACAACAGCTAAAGCCAATGGACCCAGGCCTATTTGCAGACCAATCTGCCCTCTTTCCCAGGTCAATGCACCATGTACTCTGTCCCGTTTATCTGTCAGTTTTGGTGCTAGAGCCTCCTGATTTAAGCTTTGGATCTCAAGTCTTATTCTCTAGGTGGGCTCAGATATCATTTTCTTTTTCAAAATTATTTTTGAAACCTTCTTGTAAGTTTTGTCTTCCAGATATATTTTAGAATTTTTTTTTTCCTGCAAATTCTCAAAGCTCCATTGGGATTTCGGCTGGAATTGTATTATAGGCCAACACTATAAAAATTGCTCTCTTCATATTTAGTTTTCCCACCCAAGAGCACAGTATGCTTTTCCATTTTCTTCTGGTTTCTGAATCTCTCAGTTGGGGGTGGAACGTAGTCCCGCACCCTTCCTGCCATGGCCACATCGCCCTGGGCTTTACACCGCTTTCGTGAACGGGCCTCTCCCCGTCAACACACGGATGATTAATTAACCAGGGCTCACAGCAGAGACGTGGCTGGGGCACCAATCATGGCTGGGGTGCCAGTGCCGGGGCCGCCACAGTGGCAGTGGTTCCATCAGAGGTTTCCAGGGAATGAACAGGAGAGCCATTTCCCAAGCCTCGTTTGATCAGACAGATGTGATTCCCTCAGTGGAAAACCTCTCTCCATGAACTTGTGAAAAGAAGCTGCTAGAGTTCAAGATGAGTTTCACACGATGAGCCCCATCTACTCTGGTCTCTATGTTTGAGGTCAGTTGTCCCCATTGCAGTGGTTGCCTATATTCTAAATGTGTGGGTTCTAGAGAGAGCAGCTCTCTTTAGAGAGAGCCTCTGAAGGAGACCAGGAACTGTGAGAATCCAGGAGCCCACATGCTGGACAGCTCACTATGCTGTGTTCATCACCAAGTCCCAAAGCCCCCCTGCAGTGCCCTGAAAAGACAGGTTGGTGGTGAGGAAAGTTCTCTTCCCTTGGTCACTGAGTCCTGCCAGCCCCAGCCCACTGCCCACACACTGCGCCCCCATCCATCAGCTCATTCCTTTGCACAGAGCCATAGCAGGTCAAAGGCACCATTTGGCCAGCCAGGCTGGACCTGGGCCTGATCATGAGCACTAACTCTAAGTAGACCCTGGTCACCTAAAATGTGTCTCAACCATTCTCAATGGGCAGATTAGGCATACATTAAAATGGAAGGAGGCTAGGCCCCATGGCTCACACCTGTAATCCCAGCACTTTGGGAGGTCAAGGCAGGCAGATCACCTGAGGTCAGGAGCTAAGACCAGCCTGGCCAACATGGTGAAACCCCGTCTCTACCAAAAACACAAAAATTAGCCAGGTGTGGTGGGGCACCCCTGTAATCCCAGCTACTTGGAAGGCTGAGGCTGGAGAATCGCTTGAACCTGGGAGGCGGAGGTTGCGGTGAGCTGAGATTGTGCCACTGCACTCCTGCTTGGGCAATAGAGTGAGACTCCTCTCAAAAAGAAAAAAAACAAAACAAAAAGGAGTGTTTGTGCCGTGTGAGCCATTCTCCCCTCTGCCTTATGTTGGATTCTTAGAGGTGGCTTGCAGCATGTCCATCTTAGGTCCCACGTGGGGCAGGATTGCTTGTGTTGTGGCTGCGAACACCCCTTCTCTGCACATCAATACATCACCAAGTCTGCGGCGATGGGGTAAACCACTGGACACGCTGGCTGCTCCCCACTCATCTGTAGGTGGGTGAGGTGGCTGGCTTGGACTTTGTCCACAGGCAGGGGCAGCACCACAGAGGTGCCCTAGATGAATTTTGCAGCAGCAGGCGGGGCCGACTGGATGGGTAGGGAACGACTGTTGGTAGGGAGGTGACTGCAGTGGTCCAAGCTTGCAGTGAAAAGGCAGAGGTGATAGAAAGGAAGGAACAGAGCCAAGAAGTATAGTTGAGAAAATACTAGACTGGGCTTCAAAATTGGGATGGGGTCAGGGAGAGGGATTAGAAGCTCGTATTATGCTAGAGGTGGGCTTGGATGGCTGGGAAATAGGGGGTGGGGGTCACATGGTCAAAGGGAACACCCTCAGGAGGGAAGGCAGCTGGACAAGGGTGGGTTCTGTTTTTAGGAGAGCCGCTGCTTCAAAGAATCCTGCCCTCTCTTCCCCCTGACTGCGTTTTACTAACTGGTGACTCATTTGACTTAATGAGCGCTAGAAAATTTGTTCTACTATGCCCCTTGGCTTTCATTATAATTTTAAATTGATTCCTTTTTATATTATTTTATTTACTTTACTTTGTATTATTTATTTATTTGGAGACAAGGTCTTGCTCTGTCATCCAGGCTGAGGTGCAATGGCACTATCACAGCTCACTGCAGCTTCAACTTCCTGGGTTCAGGCTATCCTCCCGCCTCAGCCTCCCAAGTGGCTGGGACCACAGGTGTGCACCACCATGCCTGGCTAATGTTTTGTATTTTTTGTAGAGATGGAGTCTCACTAATATTGTCCAGGCTGGTCATGAACTCCAGGGCTCAAGCGATCCACCTGCCTCAGCCTCCCAAAGTGCTGAGGTCAAGGTCAAGAGTCAGCACATTTTTTCTGGAAAGGGCCAGATAGTAAATATTGTAAGACTTTGTGGGCCACGTGATCTCTGTTGTAACTGCTCAACGTGGTTGCAGTGGGAAAGCAGCCATCGAAGATGAATGAATAAGCATGACTGTGTTCTGATAAAACACTATTTATAGATATTGGAATTTGAATTTCACATAGCTTTCATGTGTCACAAAACATCATTCTTATTTTATTTTTCAATCATTTAAAAATGTGAAAATTATTCTTAGCTCAAGGACAATTTTGGCCCATGGGCCAGAGTTTTTAGACTCCTTCTTTAGGCTTCTCCAGTATTTCTTCAATCGAAAAAAAATAAAAACAGTGAATCAGTCTTAGCAAGAATCACTATATGTTCCGATCACCTCCTATATTCTCAGTGTGGAGTTCTGCTTTTCATGTTGGGTTTTCCTCAGCTGCTTCTACAGGTTTCCATGGGTTCCAAGTCAGGAGCAGGAGAATCAAGGGTCATTCCTAGGACTCGGGGCAGTGCCCCACTGTTCTGCAGGCTGGGGATGCTCGCTCACGGTGTTTCACTGCTGGGCCGCCTCATTCAGCGCCATGGAACAGATGACAGGGCAATGGATCTCACTATTCTGGTTTCTAATAAAGATCCCTCCTTCCCCTCCCCCTCCAACACCCCTGCAGAGCTAGAGAGAGTCAGATGCACCAATAGAAGGCTGATGACTTACAGGGGCTGATGCAGAAATCAATTCTTCCTTAAAATACAGGCTACTATTTACTATGCAAAAGAAATAAACTGTGTGCCTCTCGAGGGTCAATACTTTTCTTTGGGGAGAAATAGTGGAATGCATGGGAAGAATCTCTAAGCAGAGAGGCTCAGCCTTCACCCCAGTCCTGGACAGGAAATGCTCGTAGGTTCATGGACCTGATTAGACTCGGTTGCAAGAGTCACTGCACTGCATTGGCTGGGGGAGGTCAGCTGCCCCATGCTAATGCTTTGGGACCTACCTGCCATGTTAATAAAGACAAGCCCATTTTCAGGAGCATCCTTGAGGCTCTGCTTGACATAGGCAAAATATAGGACCCAGAAAGATGTTCCTGGAGAGCAAAATGAAGTGACTCCTCTTGGTCTTACAACCAACACTGACTGAGCACAAGAATGCCAGCCTCGCCAGGTAGGATTTGCAGGGTCACTCAGTGCCATAGCCTCAGGGCCTGGCAACAGGAGGTGCTTCCCTGGCACCTGCCAGAGAAGGGGCGCTTGCTCCATGCAGGTGCCTTGCAGGCATCTCTGTGACCCTTCAGGGCAGTCCTTCAGGTAGGTGTCATCATCATCATCATCATCATAGATATTATGATTCCCAGGAGTCTGGGAAGTTACCTGTCCAAGTCACACAGCCAGTACCAGGCAGACAGAAATGCAAAGTGACACTCCGCTGCCCCTCACTGCCTGTTCCTTCATCCTGGACCATAAAACATTCCCCAACTTTTTACCTGAGATGTCAGGGTGCAGGTCTAGGGTATGGAAGAAGCAGTGGCCAGGTCTCACAACCGACAGCTGGGTGACCAAGCCACTTCTCTCAACCTTCAAGTTCTTTGCCCCCCAAACCATTTGGTGACCCCAGGGCTCCCTTCTTATGCTGACATTGTATTCTATGTAGGTCCACAGGCTGAGTAGCTGGGACCACAGATGTGCACCACCATGCCTGGCTAATTTTTTGTATTTTTTGTAGAGATGGAGTTTCGCTATGTTGCCCAGGCTGGTCATGAACTCCAGGGCTCAAGCAATCCACCTGCCTTGGCTTCCCAAAGTGCTGGGATCACAGGTGTGAGCCACAGCACTTGGTCTAAATTTCTATTTTTTATGAACCTTTATTTTGTATGGGTTTTTCAATGGAGAGATAGTCTACTTTAGCCTGTGTCTTCTAACTCAGGAGCCTGGGGCGGGGTGGTGATCAGTGACAGGACAGCAGGAGGTCTCCAGCCCAGGCCAGGTGAGAGGCAGGGGACCCTGGTATCCTAGCCAGGGACCTGGCTCCTTCCTTTCCCTCCCCTCTCTGACCGCTACTGCCCACCTCCTCCAGAGCCAAGGGCAGGATGATTTCTCTGGAAGAACTGGATAAAGGATATCTAAACCAATAGACAAATGGCGCAGCTGTGCCTCTTGGCCTGGGACTCCCAAGCAAAGATAGTGAATTGAAAAACACATAAATAAGCATGCCCTTGAGGTGGCTACGCAGCCTGGACCAAACATGTTATCACCCACAGATCCCTGTAATCTAAGTGAGACACACAGACAGAAAAATACACCTGATCTTAGCCAAAAGGCCAAGAAGCGATACACAGACAGGAAAATAAACACACCAAGGCTGTTTTCCTCAGACCACTTGTTTTCTTGCTTTTCTAAGTCCATCAGCCTTCCTCCCTTTCTCTCTCTCCTCCTCCTCTCTCTCTCTTCCTTTCTCCTTTCCTCAATCCTGTTTTCTCAGGCAGTGACTTAGAGGCAGTGGGGTAGGAGGTAACGAACACATTTTAGGGGAAACGCTAAAGTTGAGTGAAACTGGACACTAAAATGGGACATTTTTTAGGGACCCTTGGAAAGGCACTGCCTCCTGAGTCCCTCCCTGTGGTTTTGTAGCTAAATTGAGGCCCTGGGAGGGGAAGGGGCTAGCTGAGTCACTCCTAGTGCCTTCTTCAGAATCATACCCTCCCAGCCTCAACTCATGCCTCATAGGGAGACAGAGAAATCTGGAGGGTGAAGGCAGACAAAGAAAGGGAAAAGTGTCTGCAGGGTTGAGAGAGAGAGAGATGGGAACAAAGATGACAGTGCAGAGTAAAAGAAGAAGACGCTGGAGGGTAAGGGGAGGGATAGCCATGGAATCGAATCATGAATCCAATCACTGCTGCCGCTACCCATAGGCTTTTCCCTTTTCAAACAATTGTTTTTGATTGACTTAAAATTCATGCAACATACAACGAACGATTTAAAATGAATGATTCAGTGGCATTTAGTACACTCACAATGTTGTACAACTATCACCTCTCTCTAGTTCCAAAACATTCTCACCAAACCCAGAAGAAAGGCTGGATCTCATAGACAGCTGCTCCCCCTTCTCCCCTCTGCCAGCCCCCAGCTGCTCATCTACTTTCTGTCACCATGGATGTATCTCTTCTGGATATTTCGTATAAGGGAAGTCACATAGCACGTGGCTTTTGGTGACTGGCTTCTTTCACTGTGAATCCACATCTTGGCAAAGTTCCGGCTTCATTCCTTGGGTAATGGGAGGGATAGTCCACATTGGTTTATCCATTCATCCACTGATGGACACCACAGTCTTTTAATAAGTGAAAAGTGTGGAGCCGGGTGCAGTGGCTGACGCCTGAAATCCCAGCACTTCGAGAGGCTGAGGCAGGCAGATCACTTGAGGCCAGGAGTTTGAGACCAGCCTGGAATTAGCTGGGCATGGTGGCACGTACCTGTAACCTCAGCTACTTGAGAGGCTGAGGCATGAGAATCACTTGAACCCAGGAGGCAGAGGTTGCAGTGAGCCTAGATTGTGCCACTGCACTCCAGCCTGGGTGACAGAGTGAGACTCTGTCTCAATAACTAACTAACTAACTAACTAACTAAATAAATAAATAAAATTAAAAAAATTAAAAGTGTGGGAACTAGATAATACGGACCTTTTTATTGTGACTTTTCTGACAACAGTGGAGACGCAGTGGAGGGAGAAGGGTATGTGTGCAGGAAGGGGAGTGCTTGGCTAAGGAAGGAGCCTGGCAGGGGCCTGGACAACCTTCACATTCTTCCTCATTTTGCCAAGGCTGGGCCTCCAAGAACCCCCAGGCCCTCAGGGACAGGGATGTGCAGGTGAGACCCTGGGTCCCTTTTGCTCCCAAAGAAGAGGGTCTTCCCAGCAGAGTTCACGTCTTCTGTGCAGCTTACCTGAAGGGACAGTTTTGGCTGTCCCCTGAGGTGTTGTGGGGTGGACAAGAAACCCCAGGCATCTTGCCCACCTCCGAGGTGACCCTGGACGTCACTGGGGAACACTGCTTGCTATTTGGAACATGTCTGCCATTTTCCTGGGCACCTGCCCATGACAGTGCATCCAGGCTCACTGTAACCTGTGAGGTGGACAGATGGAGTCCCTAGATGGGTAAAAGACCTGAGGGGTAGAAACTTGCCCAAGGCCACCGAGCCCCAGGGACCTAACTCCCCCCAACACACACCCCTGCCCTCAAGGCAGGATTCCCGACAGTTTTGTCCCTCTGCTCCCCACGTCCTCACTCCTCCCCAGCCAAATCTCTGCTTACAAAATCCAACTGGCTGCTCCCTCAGGAGAACCTCCCTGGGGATTCTTAACGCCCCAGCTTTTGCTCCTAGTCTGTCTGGCAGGTCTGTAGGTTTCCCACGATCTGGGGCTGTTTCTTGCTGCAAGGAGGCGAGGACCAATCTGCCTTCCTGCACCTGCCACCATCCTTCCTGTTCCTTCTATCGTTCTTACTCAAGGCAGCACAGTTTGGTAATGATAACTCAGGTTCTAGAAAGCTCCTTGGGGAACGGAGGGGGACCAGTCAACACCCCTTGCCAGTATTGGATTATTAATAACATGTTTACTTCAGCCCTGAGGATGAGCCACTCACAGGGGCTTCCCAGAGAGGATCTCTGTAATGCTCACAACCACCCCGTGAGAAGGAATGATGAGGAAACTGAAGCTCAGAGACGTTCAGAAATCTTTTCAGGGTCACACAGCTAGTAAGCAGAGAGCAAGCCTTGAATTCTGATATTTTGATGCTAAAACCCATCTCTACGCTACTGTATCAAATGGGTGCCTTCCCAACAGAGCATCGCTTTGGGAAAGGGGAGTTGATGGTCATAACCCAGGCCCTGCTGGAGTCAAGAATCCGGGCGCTCAGGGGAAGCCCGAGTGGGGCTGGTCTCCCATACCGCGGGCGCATCAAGCTGGGGACCTGGACCGAGCTTCCAGTCTAAATCCGACGGCCGTGGGGCGGCCCCGGCCGGTGTCTCAGGCCGCCCTGCGGCCCTCGCTAGGGGGCAGCCAAGGAAGGTCCCGGGCTCCGCCGCCGCGCACCCGCGCCCGCGGTGACTCAGCGGAATCGCCGCCTGGCCCGCGGTTCTGGTCTGGTCCCCCTTACCCGCTCGGTTAAAAACCCAGACTGGAATCAAGCACAGGGAAGCCTGCACAGCCTTGTGAATATACTGGAAACATTTTAAAAGAGTGACTTTTATGGCATATGAATTATATCTCAATAAAGCTATCGTTAAAAACAAACAAAAATCCCCTAAATGGATCTCTCGCAGGTAACTGAAGACCAAGCAGAGATAAACCTAGAATCCAAAATTAACCTTAACATGCGCTTTGTCCTCCAAGGTAATTTTTGGCTTCTGCACCCTGTCTTTCCTTTGCTCTGGTCTCCTGCTCTGCACCACCAGGAATTTTGCAGCACATTTAGGCAGAAAGCAGGATTTCTCCTAATAGGAACCATGTTTGAAGCATTTCCAGTTATTGCCTCATTTAATTCACACAACAAACTATTATGCCGACATCATACAGCTGAGGAAACTGAGGAACAGACAGGCTGAGTAAGTTGCCCAAGGTCACACAGGAAGTATGTAATGGAGCCAGGCTTAAAAACTCAGACATCCTGGCACCAGCAGCAGACCTGTCAGGCCAAGTGATAGCCGAGATTAAATCAAGCAGTGACTGGCAACAGCTAAGGAATATAAGGACACTGGCCCAACTGAAGTAAAGCTCTTGTTTCCTGGGAGAACTTTCTCCTTATTCACCATTTGTTCTCGAATGCTTATGGTCCAGCTATTTTGCTTTAATCTATAAAGATAAGTGATAGGGCAGGCATCCTAGTCCTGGGTTTAGGTGAAGGCTGGAGCCCACAGTCTCTAGGAAATCCCTCTACTCCAGGAACAGGGGAGTGTGTGCAACTAAAGGAAAAGAGAGCCCAGGAGGGCTGGGTGTGGTGGCTCATGCCTTAATCCCAGCACTTTGGGAGGCGAAGGTGGGCGGATAACTTGAGGCCAGGAGTTGGAGACCAGCTTGGCTAACGTGGAGAAACCTTGTCTCTACCAAAAGTACAAAAATTAGCCAGGTGTGGTGGCGGGCACCTGTAATCTCAGCTACTCAGGAGCAGAGGCAGGAGAATTGCTTGAACCTGGGAGGCGGAGGTGGCAGTGAGCGGAGATCACACCACTGCACTCCAGCCTGGGTGACAGAATGAGACTCTGTCTCTAAATAAATAAATAAATAAATAATAACAACAAAAAAACCTAGTAATTAAATGGTTAACTATGGTTAGCCCTATGTAATGGGAGTGAGGAAGGGTGGGATCCATTTTTTTTGCCTATTCTATGCTATTTTGATTTATTTCAATGAGTATAATTTGAAATTTAAAAGAAAAATGAAGAGTATTTTTTAGAACTGGGGTGATTTTTTTTTTTTTTTGAGACGGAGTCTCTCACTCTGTCGCCCAGGCTGGATTGCAGTGGCGCGATCTCGGCTCACTGCAAGCTCCGCCTCCTGGGTTCACGCCATTCTCCTGCCTCAGCCTCCCAGTAGCTGGGACTACAGGCGTCCACCACCACATCCGGCTAATTTTTTGTATTTTCAGTAGAGACGGGGTTCCACCGTGTTAGCCAGGATAGTCTCAATCTCCTGACCTCGTGATTCGCCCGCCTCAGCCTCCCAAAGTGCTGGGATTACAGGCATGAGCCACCGCACCCGGCCACAGAACTGGGGTGATTTTGAGAGAAATGTGGAGGGGTTAAGGGGAAAGGCGAGGAAAATGGAAATGGAAAGTTGGAGCTTAGATGAGAACCTCTGTCTAAGGTAACTGGAGGTCATCAAGTCAAACATACTTTTTGCTGAAGCAACAGCAAAGCCAGGCACAGTGGCTCACGCCTGTAATCCCAACACACTGGGAGGCCGAGGTGGGCAAATCATCTGAGGTCAGGAGTTCGAGACCAGCCTGACCAACATGGTGAAACCCTGTCTCTACTGAAAACACAAAAATTAGCTGGGTGTGGTGTTGGGCGCCTGTAATCTCAGCTACTGGGGAGGCTGAGGCAGAGAATCGCTTAAACCCGGGAGGTGGTGGTTGCATGCAGTGAGCCGAGATCTTC
Source organism: Macaca thibetana thibetana (assembly GCF_024542745.1). Taxonomy (NCBI): domain Eukaryota; kingdom Metazoa; phylum Chordata; class Mammalia; order Primates; family Cercopithecidae; genus Macaca; species Macaca thibetana. The sequence continues at coordinate 55,883,626 of NC_065593.1, read as the reverse complement.
CCACTGCACTCTAGCCTGGGTGATAGAGTGAGACTCTGTCTGAAAAAAAAAAAAAAGAAAAAGAGCTGAGAAGGCTTAATAAACACCCTTGTAAGGCCAGATCTTGGTGTCTGGGATGCTAAAGATACTCTTCTGTGGCAGCTGGTCCCCCACTTTGAGCTTCTAAGAAGGAGCTGTGTCTCCTTTTGTGTCCCCTCCTCTCTCTTGCCCACCACAAGTAGCGCCCAGCACACAGGCAGCCACTGAGAGGTGCTCGGTAAGACTGGCCCCCGAAGAGCTCTGAAGTGTGAGCTTGTGGTCACATGGCATCACACCACAGAATGTTCTGGAACCAAACTGAACTATTACTAATGAAAGACCCAGATTTCAAGCAGAACTGCCAAATTAAAGAGAGAAGATAAGGAGCATACAGAAAGAAAAGATTCATGCTGGCAAGAAGAAACTGAAATAATTCTGGGCGTCAATCCAAAGACAATAATCAACGATTGTATGAGAGCATGGATGAAGGCCGCTTTTTGGGAGGAGGTGGTGCCACTGTGTGCACACGGATGATTGCGGCTGATGTCAGTTGGCTAATGCCCACTGTCATGAGAAAATTCGCAGATTGTGTCTGAGAGGACAATTTTGGTTTTGACCTAAGGTTTCTGGGTTTGTTGTGTTGTTTGTTTTAACTAAAAGCTTCTATCCTCCATTGTAACTACTGGAATAACCAAAGTGCTTGTAAATCTGTCATGCTTGGATGGCCTTTGTTTTTAGAACTACTATAGTTCTAAAAACTACCCCATTTTTGACATATATAATATATATATAAATTTTTTAGACAGAGTCTCCCTCGGTCGCCCAGGCTTAAGTGAGGTGGGGCCATCTCCACTCACTGCAACCTCTGCCTCTTGGGTTCAAGCAATTCTCCTGCCTCAGCCTCCCAAGTAGCTGGGACTATGCGCCCACTACCACACCCGGCTAATTTTTGTATTTTTAGTAGAGACGGGGTTTCACCATATTGGCCAGGATGATCTCGAACTCATGACCTCAAGTGATCCACTCACCTCAGCCTCCCAAAGTGGTGGTATTACAGGCGTGAGTCACCGTGCCTGGCCTGATACTTTTTTTGATCGGGCAACAGCCTTCAGTGAGGATGGCAGTGGTTGTGTGAGACAAACTGATGGTGCTCCCGTCCCTCCCTGTGTCCACAAATGTCCCTGGTCACCACTTTAATCTGCCTGAAATGAATCCCCTGAACCCAGAGCCCCAAGTAGATGAGAAGGAGTTTCCTCTGATGTCAGAATCAAGAAAACCAGAGCAAAAAAAACTGCCTTTCTTGGGCAAACCACTCTTATTCTTTAAAGGAGTAGTAGGGGCTGGAGAGAATGTATTTTATAAAAGTGATTCATGGTCCTTATTTAAAAGTCAAATACAAAATGATAAAAGAAAAAAGCAAACAAACCACTCTAACATCTTAGGACACATCCTTGCAGACTCTTCTCCTGTGTACACTTGTAATTTTCCCTACATGGCACCATATTACACTAGCTGTTCTGCAGCCTACTTTATTCCCTTAACAATATGCTGGTATTAACAAGCTTTGTCTTTTTTTCTTTTTTTGAGATTGAGTCTCCCTCTGTTGCCTAGGTTGGAGTACAGTAGTATGACCTTGGCTCACTGCAACCTCCACCTCCTGGATTCTAGTGATTCTCCTGCCTCAGCTTCCTGAGTAGCTGGGATTACAGGCGTGCACCACCACGCCCAGCTAATTTTTGTATTTTTAGTAGAGATGGGGTTTCACCATGTTAGCCAGGCTGGTCTCAAACTCCTGATCTCAAGTGATCCACCTGCCTTGGCCTCCCAAAGTGCTAGGATTACAGGCGTGAGCCACTGGGTCCAGCCAATAAGCTTTGTCTTTTGGTTGACCTCCAATGGGTATAATTTGTAGCATCGCTGTTGAGAGGGGGTCCCTACCTTCCGGCTCTAATAGGCAGCAAATGGTCCACAAACCAACTCAACATTACCCTTAAATATGCTAGAGGGGGACGGACTGGCTTTTACATCTTCCCTCCCTTTTTAGCCATGCATATTCTTCCCTTAATAACAGGAGTAAATATTTCTATAGCCAGGCACTGTTACACATTTATCTTGTTTAATCCTCATAGCCACATAGGTGCAAGCGGCTGTTATTATCTTATTACCCCCATTTTACACATGATGTGCAGCTGCCCAGGCTGAGGAAGGACACCTGTGGCATTGCATCTGCAGTCCCAGCCTTCAGTGGCACTGGGTGGGTTTGGAGACCTCCATCAACCAATCACAAAGCCCCACTCAAGGCCCTAATGTAGGAGGAGCTGCTCCAACCACACCTTTGGGGGTACACAGGCCCTCTTTGCTCCATTTTACAGCTGGGAAAACCAAGGCACAGAGAGGCTGAGGAACCTCCAGTGGACCCAGAGAGAGTCGGGGGAGAGTCTGGCGAGAGGTGATTTGCTGGAGAGTTCAGCTTTAGAGTGGGAAGTCTGTTGGGAGTGAGAGTTGGGAGGGATGGTGGGACTGTCGCAACAGCATCACGGCCGCTCTCTGAGGGTGAATGGTCCTCCTTACAGTCAGGGCGTTGCCTCAGCAGCACCTCCGGGTGCTGTGAAGCCTCTTGGAGGCACCTTTGGGCCACTGGCCAAAGAGCATTGTGGGTTCTTGGAAGCACCTGCTCTTCCATCAGCCGTAACCCGGACTGATGACCGGCTCTTAGGTTGTAGTTTCTGAATGTGCCCTGTGAACGATGCACTGCCTCGGCCTCATGGCAGGGGCTAGGGAGGCCTGCTCTATCCTGCACCCTGACCTGGGCCCAAAGCTGAGCTTGGAGGGCCCCCTACTTGGCTTCTCCATGGACCTGGAGCTAACCCACGAAGCCAGGCCTCATGATGTGGAGATGCCACGTGCGCATCTATCCCCATGGGTGCACGGAGAGGCCACTTGCCCCCAACCCCTCTCCTGGAATGCACCACATCCAGCCTTGTGAGTGGTTGGGTGCCTGGACTCCCTGGGCCCCTGAGTTTGGAGGTGGAGGCTTTGGCTTCACGTCTTCCTGAAGGACACCTGTTCTCGGCTCAGTTCCCTCCATGGATTTGGGTGGAAAGGGAACCCGGACTGCAGTCAGAAGCCCTGGGTTTAGTGGGGTCCACTGGCTGGCTGTTGAGGCTGGGCCAGTCACTTGCCCTCTCTGAACTGCAGATTCTTCATTTGAAACATGGAGATGATGACACTCCTGTCTCACAGGGTGGCTGTGAATGTCACTGGAAAAAATGCATGGGTAAGATACTTGAACAAGTAGTGATGTCCTGGACTGATGCGAGGTGCTGAAGTCATCACATGTGAGTGGAGAGGGAGACTCCTGAAGATGGAGAAGAGGAGGCTGGACCTGAGGGAGAATAGCAGGAGCCAGTAGGAGAGGCTTTGTCCCAACCTCTGCCCTGATGGCGGTGGGGTGACAGCAGGAAGAGGTGAGGGGCAGCTCTGGGTCAGCCCTGGAGGGGAGAGAAACAAGGGGCAACTTCTGGGAAGGTCTCAGAAGTGGTGGAGTGAAGGTAAACTTCAAAAGGAGAACCAGAGAGTCTGTTTCTCATTCCTTCCAGCGCTGGAACCCACACAATGTGACAGGCAAGCACAGGGAAGACAAGGAAGGCGATCTGGGGGGACAGAGGGCCTGGCACTTTCTGCGCCGAAGTCTCAGCTTTCAGGGAATGCGCCCAGAAGCAGTGGGGTAGGTGGGAGTTTGAAAGGCCACAGAAAATGGCCAGAAATGGGCTCTTTTTGCCATGATAGTTCATTAGATGGGGACAACAAGGAAGACAGGGAGGGGAGAGGAGGATTAGGAAGAAAAGGTGATAGTTTTTAAGATGTTTTCACTTCTGATTTTTGAGTCTGAGGTCACACTCTGAAAGTTGCAGGGGAGAAGAGGATGGCAATTCTGTTTGAAATCAGCAGTTGTCTGCCGTAATGAATGACCTGATCAGCACTGTCTTGGAAGGACAGAAGATAAACAGTGTCTGCTGAACACACGTAAAAAGTGCCACACGGCCAGGCGTGGTGGCTCATGCCTGTACTCCCAGCACTTTGGAAGCTGAGGTGGGCGGATCGCTTGAGGCCAGAAATTCGAGATCAGCTTGGCCAACACAGCAAAACAACATCTCTACTAACAATACAAAAAATTAGCTGGGCATGGTGGTGCACACCTGTAATTCCAGCTACTCAGGAGGCTGAGGTACAAGAATTGCTTGAACCTGGGAGGCGGAGGTTGCAGTGAGCCAGGGTGATAGAGTGAGATTCTGTCTCAAAAAAAGAGAAATGCCACACCAGGGCAAGCATACGCATCTCCGAATTCTCTCTTTGACAGAGACAAAGTGCCCCCAGACACTTCTGTATGGCGGCATTGGGGCCAGAGATAAGCACAGCGCAGTGCAGGGCGTCAGACCAGGCTGCCCGGAGTCCACTCCAAATCCTTCACTTAGGAGCTGTGCGACTTTGGGCAAGTCATTCAACCTCCCAGAGCCTCCTTTGTATTGTCTGTAAAATGTGGCGATTAGATGAGTTAATACATGTCAAGTATTCAGAACCATCTCTGGCGGTCGGTGAACCCTACTATGGTTACCATTGTTAAAACTTCATCCATTAATCTAGCCAAACCTTTCTGTCTCCTGTTTGTATTTTCAAACCAAACAGCTTTTTAGGGCAAAGGGCCCCACCCCATTCTGGATCCTGGTATTGGGAGGGCTTTGCCTAGATTTGCATTATAATAATGCCGCAGCCTCCGTCTGAGTTTGGAGAGGCGCCTGGAGCTAGTTCTAGATTCAGAGTCCACCAGCGGGGAAGCAATGCTGGGAAGCAAAAGAAAGACCGTGGAAAGCTCTAAAGGCTCTTGTTTGACAGTGTCCACGACACGTGGTGCCCCTTGGCCCTCTCGATGCAGCCTCCAGCCAGGCAGGGCAGATGGCAGACCCTGTGAGATCATCTCCTGGTCCCGTGACACCCTGGGGACAGAGCCAAAACTGTGTCCTGGTGCACCCTGGGCGAAGCCAACTGCTTTGTAAGGAGGAAGAAATGTACACGCTGGTCTAGAGAGGTCTATGTATCATCAAGTGAAATAGTAGTTGCAGAAATGTACATGTACAGAATTTTTATAAATAAGAAAAGAGTACATATATGTGTAAACAAACAAACAAACTAGAGTATATATGCCCAACAAGGGCTTTCTCTGAGAATACAAATACAATTAGGGAGATTTTCTCTTATTAGTGTCTACATTTTTGTCTCATTATACTGTCTTATAGACATGTATTATGTTTACAATCAGATGAAAAGCAATAATATGTTCTCATCTTGACAAGACAAAACAAAACGCTCTCGTTACGGAGTCATGTTCCACTGAGGATCTGTCCCACAGTGTCCTGTGGGTCTACATCAATTTAAATGGACATATCAGAATTTGGATCGGGAAGAAAACAAAGCCAGAAGCACACACCTAGGTCCTGGGCCCCAAAACATGATTTCAGAAAAAGCAGCCTCTCTCAATGCCAATGTCCATCATCCAACAGAAAGGCCGAAGAACAGCCTGGACAACATCTATGTCCTGAAACAGAAATTAGTCACATACCAGGAAGGAAGGGAGGAAGGGAGGAAGGGAAGAAGGGAAGAAGGGAGGGAGGGTGGGCAAAGGAGAAAAAGCTGGCAAGAAAGAAGCACAAAGAGTGTAGACACAGAAGAGGAAATTAAGTTCTGCTTGGAAAGTGGCAAAGCTCTACAGCCCTGGGGTGGAAGCCAGCGGCAGGGGAAGGAGGGGTCTCTGAGAGTCATTAAAGGGGAGACCCAGGAAATGAGAAGTCTGCCTCTGTGCTATGCCCTCCACACCCACCTGTGTCTCAGAGGCTTCTGGATCTTCCAAGAGCCTTATGAAAAGACCATCACCATCATCAAGGAAGACTAAAACCACTGAATTGTAACTCAAAGTGGGGGAATTTTATAGAATGTGAATGATCATCTCAATAAAGATGATTTTTAGAAGTTGCAAAGGAGGCTCAAACTTAAATTTATTTTCTTTTGCTCAATCTAAAAATAGAGATGCCCTTCAGTTTTCCCGCAGGTGGGAGTTGTGGTCTCCCAGCTGGCCTGCAGAGGCTGGTTTGGTCAGGCCTCCGCCTCCCCGGTCTCCTGTTTTCCAACAGGAGCCCTCTGGCTGGCTAGAACAAGGAAAAAGCAATTGACCCGAGGAACTCCTTGTACACAAGCCTCCTCTCTGCTTGCCAGTCTGGCTTTGGCTCAAACCTCATCACTGGGGAGAGTTTGTGTTAAAGCACCAAGGTGGCTTCCTATTGTTTACGTACTCTCAGAACCTTTTGGAAAGGACTTTAAAGAAAAAAGCCCCTTGAGAGCACTACAGTGGTTACCTAGCTCTTCCGGAATCCTTCCAATGACAGGGAGCTCACTACCTCTTAACGGGGCTCATTCTATTTTCGCCCTCTTTGATTGACAGAAAATGTTTCTGTCTATAGCTAGAAACTGTGTCCCTGAGACTTTGGTAAATGGGTCCTGCTCAGGGCCCTGGAGCCACACAGAACATGCCAGTTCTTCATCCCAGGGGGCCCTTCGCAGATTCAACCATCCCACATTCCCTGTCATCTCCTCTTCAAGTTGAACATGCCCGACTCCTCCAACTGTTCCTTACCGGGGCCACATGGGCCACAGCCTTGAGTATCAGAATGAACTCTAGGCTCCAGTAACAGCAATCATGACAACGATGACATCAGTTGAATGCTTACTCTGTGTAGCCACTTGGGATAATTCAACAAGTCTTCACTATACCCTATGGGGGAGATTCTGTCCAGATTCCCCAACTCACAGATGAGGGCGCTGAAGCAGAGAGGTGAAGTAACTTGCCCAAGGACACACAGCTTGTCAGTGGTCAAGCCAGGATTCAGACAAGAATGGGCAGGTTCAGGATGGAGCGGCTGTAGACAAAGCTAGTGTTTAAGCCAAAGGCAGGGGGACATTTCACAGAAGACACCCAGATTAACACAGAAGACAGTTGCTTTCCAAAGCATCAAATCCATGCATTTGATATTGCAGGTCGACTCTGTTTACTTAGAAAATACCACAACGTCTCTGCTACAAAAATAGAAAGCTTGTAGTATATAGGCTGTCTTTGTCCCCTTTAATAGATTTTACTACTCTCTTTTCTCTTTGAGCCCCCAGTACAATTCTAGGGCATTGCATCTGTGCTTCCAAATAGCGGGGAGGGGGTAATATCTGATTCCTTCAAGCTACACAAATGATGAGCAAACATATGCTAAAGTGAGTTGGGTCACTGAGTACATGTCTCTCCACAGAAGGAAAATAAGAATGTCAGAATCTGTAACACACTCAGAGGGACACATTACATCCTCTTGATGCTCTCTTAGCCCCCCAGCCACTGCAGATCACATATGAAATCCCTGAGTTCTCCTCAGACGTGGCCCCATGGACACTGGGGAGTGGCTGTTCCTGCTCTGTGACTTGGTCCTCGAGGCTCAGGCTGAAGTAACATCACACACGTGATTATCTGTTATGGATCTGCCACTTACACTTCAACTCCTCAGTTCAAGAGAAAGAGCAGAGTAATTAGAAACCTCCTCGTAAAAGCCCATTTACAATTCAGGAGCACTGCAATTTCCTTTCCATTCTTGCAGCTTATTATTTGCATAGCACTTTCCAGGAGCCATAAAATATGGATTTGTAAGAAGCATCCAAGGGACAACAAACATCTAAACACCTCAATCCAGTGATTTACAGGCGTGTGCTATGCAAAAAAATACAAAATGAGATAAGATGCTGCCACACTGCTGCTAAAGGAGCTGATGAGGAAAATCTGATAAGATATCCAGTGCAAAGTGATCAAAGGTATTAGCAAATATGACCCTGGTTACTTGTATCCTAATTTAGTTACTCATCCTACCTCTTTACAATTAATATTGTAAAATATTAATTATTAAATCTTCTCTTAAGGCCGAGTGCAGTGGCTCATGCCTGTAATCCCAGCACTTTGGGAGACCAAGGTGAGAGGATTGCTTGAGTCCAGGAGTTCAAGACCAGCCTGGACAACATGACAAAACCCCATCTCCACAAAAAAATATTTAAAAATTAGCTGGGGCTGCGCACGGTGGCTCACGCCTGTAATCCCAGCAATATGAGAGGTGGGTGGATCACTTGAGGTCAGGAGTTTGAGACCAGCCTGGCCAACATGGTGAAACCCCATCTCTACTAAAAATATAAAAATTAGTCGGGCGTGGTGGTGCACAACTGTAGTCACAGCTACTCAGGAGGCTGAGGCACAAGAATCACTTGAACCCAGGAGGCAGAGGTTGCTGTGAGCTGAGATCGCACCACTGCACTCCGGCCTGGGTGACTGAGTGAGACTCTGTCTCAAAAAAAAAAAAAAGAAAAAAAAGTTAGCTGGGCGTGGTGGCTCACACCTATAGTTCCAGCTACTAGGGAAGCTGAGGTGGGAGGATCACCTGAGCCCAGAGACGTCGAGGCTACAGCGAGCTGTGATCCCTCCACTGCACTCCAGCCTGGACCATAGAGTGAGACCTTGTCTCAAGAGGAAAAAAAAAAAATCTTAATTAAAAAATGAATTTTCATGTAAAGTAGCCTTTCAGAGACAGGCTCGTCCTAATCCCCAGAACCTGTGAATATGTTACTATACATGGCAAAGAGGAATTGGGGTTGTAGATGGAATTAAGGTTCTGGGTTAGCTGACTTCCAAACAGAGAGATCATCCCAGATTATCAGAGTGAGCCCAAAGTAATCACGAGGGTCCTGACGTGTGGAAGAGGGAGGCGGAGAGCTGGTGTCAGAGCAAGGTGATGTGAGAAGGACTTATCCCGCCATGGCTGGCTTTGAAGATGATTGATGTAAATTTTTTTTTCTCTATAGCTATAGAAGATCATGAGCCAAGGAATGCATGAAACCTTTAGAAGCTGGAAAAAGGAAGAAAATGGACTCTTCCCTGGACCCTCCAGAAAGGACCACAACCTTGCCAACACCTTGATTTCAGCCCAGGGACACCTATGGAGGGTTTCTGGCCTCCAGAACTGTAAAGTAATACAATCGTGTTGGTTTAAGCCACTAAATTTCTGATGATTTGTTACAGCAGCAAATAGAAAACTAATACAGTTGGTGTCTACAGATTTCATTAATGTGGACTAGCACTTTAATGACAACTTGATTTTGGGGAAAGGAAGGAAATAAATGGATCTGGATGGCACACCTGCTGTGTGGCCGCATCATGCAAGACCCCGAGCCATTTACCACCCTTGGTCCCCCAAGCCTGCCCAATGAGGTGGGTATGACAGCACCCACTTGCAGCTGATGGCTCTGAGAATGTCCAAGGGTGCTTGTCTAAGTCCTCAGCTGGGAAAGTGGCAGGGCCAGGATTGGAGCCAGATTTCTTTGCCTCCAGAGTGCTTTCTATTTAGGGGCAGCCTTCCTTTCTTTATGCTCAAGCAAAATGGTGCAAAAGCCCACAGAGAATGTGTTATCTGGTAGTGCACACTGAGGGCCCCAGAATGACGGCCACCTCCTCTCCCCACACCTTCTACTCTTCTGGGCTTTCCCTTCCCTTCTCTCTCTCTCTCTCTTTTTTTTCTTTCTTTCCTTTCCTTTCTTTCCTCTCTCTCTTTCTTTCTATCTTTCTTTCTTTGTCTTGTCTTTCTTTCTTTTTTTTTTTTTTAGAGATAGGGTCTCAGCTCTGTTGCCCAGGCTGGAGTGCAGTGGTGCAATCACAGCTCACTGTAACCTCAAACTCCTGGGCTCAATCAATCCTGCCACCTCATCCTCCCGAGTAGCTAGGACTACCGGTGCCCACCACCACACCCAGCTAATTACATTTTTTCTTTTTGTAGAGATAGGGTCTTGCTACATTGCCCAGCCTGGTCTCAAACTCCTGGCCTCAAGTGATCCTCCTGCCTCAGCCTCCCAAAGTGCTAGGATTGCAGGCATAAGCCACTGTTCCTGGCCCCCTCCCCTCCCTTCTCTCCCATGTCAGCACCTACTAGCTTCCTAGAGAAAGTGGGGATGGAGACCAGGGCAGAGGTGAGAAGGGGCCTCTCCTTTCACAGCTCTGGTACTTCTATGACCCCAACTTCTGCACAATGCAACGGTGGAGGCACAAAGAAAGGAGTGCAGTGCACATTGGCCTGTGCTGGAGGGGAGTCAGACTCCTCAAATGTGTGCCACACTGATGACAGCTAACTGACGAGCTCTTGTATCACATACATATTTGCAGACTCTGAGTGGGCATGGCATGGGGAGGGGGGAGCTCCTTTACCACTTTGAGCCATGAATTAGGTGGAAGAACCATCCTCTCCCAAGTGGAGAGAGATGGAATGGGACTTCGCACACTGCTCTGTGTCCCCAGGCACGCACGTTGTGTGTATTTGGGAGGCATATGTGGCTCTTACAGCCTCCTGGGTGTTCAGGAACACACCTGTGATTGGCCTGAAACAGAAGAAGGCTTTGGAAGATGTCCAGATGTGGTTCATTAATGATGCCATTGGGGGAAAGCCTCTGCCTGCTTAAAGGATAGAATCCAGTTAATTAAGAGCAATACTTTGTGCTTAAAAGGCACAAATTCAGACCCATCCATTAGTCTCTTCAGTTAAGATCACTTTAAATCAAAATTGCCAAGCTGGGGCCATAGGAAGCATCTATTATTAATGAACAGAGAAAAGTGGACTCCCAAGTAATAGGCTTGCCAATTGCAAAACACTCATGGGTGGATTTGGGAGCTGCTTCAGACATGTCCGCTGTGTAATAAAGTTTAGAGCAGCTTTCCACGCTATAATGCACCGAATGCATTATTGATGCTGTGCTTGGAGGCTGCGTGAGTGTCCTGTGCCCAAGCATGTGCACATATGTCCTCTAATCCTACAGACAGTCCCAGGATACCTGTGGGCAGGAGAGTGGGCCAGGCAGGGAGAGAATGACATAAACAGGATGGAGCGACCCATTTTCCCAGCTCTAGCTGAGCAGCTGGGAAGACCTTGAGGACCAGGCCAGTGGGCAGATTATGAGGAAGGCATGAACTAACTCCACCAGGGACCTAGAAACAGGAGCAGAGGTGGGCCATGCCCTTGGATATATTCGGGCTGGCCAGGAAGCTATCTATGCAAATACTGAAGGACACAGGGGTAATTTCAGAGCAAAGTGACCCCTTGGTCAACACGAGTTATGCAACTCTGCCTACCTACCACACACAGGGCTTCATGCTGAGCAAAGGGACAGACAACATGCTCTCTGCCCTCTGGGGGTTGGGTTTGGGAGTGGAGACAAAGAGATACACATGGTCCAAAGCCATGGGTAAGAAGAGAGAAAGCAGATTGTCCTGAGCCTCAAGTGTCTGTGACTCTCTGAGCTAAGTAAGGAATCAGTGCCAGAGACAGAGGTTGCTGGAGCTGAGCGGAGACGTAGCCAAGAAGATTGGCGAAGGCTCTGTGAAGAAGGTGAACTTGAGCTAAGACTTGAAGGGAGGGCAGGCTTGAAGGGATGAAACGGCCTCCTCTGTGCTAGACAGAGGAGTGACAGGGCCATCATCAGGCAAAGGGGACATTACCAGGCAAAGACACCATTGGTCAAAGGGGATGGTGGAGACAAGACATTCTGGAGGAGCCCGGATCAGAGGGATTTGGGGCCAGGAGCCGGCATCAGGGAACCGGCTCCTAAGGAACCACAGTGCCACTGGCTCTCAGCTGGAAATTAGCAGCAGACGTAGAGCATGCATCCTGAAGTTTTGGCTCTGGTGACAGTGGTGGAGCTGTTAATTCTTGGAGTCCAAATTCCTGCACCACTTCTGAGTTCCGAGGGGGTGGGGAAGGTAAGTAAATGGACCCCAGCTGCGTGCCTACCTCTGACTGGCTTTCTGGGGTGATCCTTGGACCAGGAGTCTGTGGAAGGTTATGTAATGAGGCTGCGAAGAGGCCCTGGCCAGGACTGCATTAGGAAAGGTTGCTGTGGAACAAAGCCTTGTGAGAGAAATTAGGGAGCTGGGGAGGGAAGGAGGGAAGAGAGCAGTTGGGGTGGAGGCTGAGGGAAGAGCCAGCATCCCAGCCCCCAGGAGGGGCTGCCCAGACTCTCCCGAGGGAATGGAAAGGTGTCTTTGGAGGGACAATTCTCAGCACACCATTAGCTGTCAAAAGTCAGCAGGCCCTACTATGGTTGATTTTCAAATTCCGGTGAGGGGATCTTGGATACAGCAGCCCTCCCCAGAGAGGGCTACCCTGGGTAGGCACAGACCTTCCCAGTAGCTTGGACATCTTTCCAGCCAGAAAAAGACAAAAACATGCATATAATTATCTAAACAGAAGCGCTTCCTTTGCTTTTCCCAATTATTAACCCATGGGTGTTAAACTCAGTAGGATCAGAGGTCCTTCTAAGAGGGAGAAAAACTCAAAAAGCCCATAGGTCCAGGGTCCACCTTCTGTCCAGCAAGGAAAAGATGATTCCACTTTGCAGACAAGGTAACAGAGAGGCAAGCCCGGTGTGCAAAGTCACCTAGCTAGTCAAGGGCAAACAAAGACATGGAATTAGCTTCTGCTTCCTGGAGCAGAGCTCCATTGGCTGCACCACCATCTCAGACAGCAGGGTTCAGAATTTTTAAGAAGTGATGGCTTTGCATTGACCTGCTTACGTGCGCAAGTCCACGCCTGCTTCTGTGCTGACCACAGTCTCTAGCCAGTGGCTGTCAGCTAGCAAAACTCCAGTGACAGAAGAGCCTACAGGACATATGTTCTCAACCAAATGGCTGGTGATACCATTTGGGCAACAGTCCAGCCAAAATTTTTTTAAAGTTAAATTAAAATCCACATTATAAACAACTCTCTGGAAAAAAAAATACACACATGCATAACTTTGATTCAACAAATGTATTTAAATATCCTGATGACTGCTAATGATTGAAATTTAATTTATTTTTTACTTATTTTTTTTGAGGCAGGTCTCACTCTGTCACTGAGGCTGGAGGGCAGTGGCATGACAATAACTCACTGTAGCCTCAAAGTTCTGGCTCAAGCCATCCTCCCACCTCAGCCTCCCAAGTAGCTAGAACTACAGGTGAATGCTACCATGCCTGGCTAATTTTTAAAATGTACTGTAGAGACGAGGTCTCGAACTCCTGGCCTCAAGTGATCCTCCCTCCTCAGACTCCCAAGGTGCTGGGATTACAGGCGTGAGCTACTATACCTGGCCCAAGACCAAAATTTAAAGAAACATATCAAGAGTGCAAAATATAAACAACATATGGAAGCCTCTTTCTTAATTCAGAGTAGATCAATTGCAGGTGGCTGGAGATGATATCATTCTTCTAAGAAAAATCTGCTAGAATTTAACTCAAATCAATTCTCATTTCAACCTTCTCAAACCTAACATTTTATTGCTGGTTATTTTTTAAAAGTAAATATAACAGCAAAAAACCATCAGAAAACATTTCAATGTTTTTGGGACACTGAGAGAGTCAGGACTCAGACCCAGAGCAGCTTCTTCCTGTCTGGGAAGAAGGTCAAGTGACTGGGGACCTAGCAGGTGACCTAATGTTCCCTGAACAAATGGCATCGCGTGGCACTGGGCCTCAGTTTCCCCAGTCCCAAACGGATTGACAGAGATATTCTTCAGCACCACCAGGACAAGGGTCCGGAACACAATGCGGGGGCCCAGGTGAAGGGAGCAGCTGCCTCAGGACAAGTAATAAAGGGCTGGACTGTCTCTAGAGAGTTCAAAAACAGGGCCGGGCATGGTGGCTCACGCCTGTAATCCCAACACTTTGGGAGGTCAAGGTGGGCAGATCGCTTGAGGCCAGGAGTTTGAGACCAGCCTGGGTAAGATGACGAAACCCTGTCTCTACTAAAAATACAAAAACTTAGCCTGGCGTGGTGCCCTGTAATCCCAGCAACTCGGGAGACTGAGGCACAAGAATCACTTGAACTGAGGAGGCGGAGGCTGTAGCGAGCTGAGATCGTAGTCACTGTGCTCCAGCCTGGGCAACAGAGTGAGACTCTTTCTCAAAAAAAAAAAAAAAAAAAAAAAAAAAGTTCAAAAACAGTAATAAAACCAACTAATAGTCTGCTTTTTATTAGCATCATGTGCCAGCAATCCTAAACAACGCCAGTGATAAAATACTCCTCCCTTAAAAAAAATTTTCCTGGTCTAAGATTTTTTTTTTTTTTTTTTTTTTTTTTTTTTTGAGACAGAGTTTCACTCTTGTTGCTTGGGCTGGAGTGCAATGGCGCAATCTCGGCCCACTGTAATCTTCGCCTCTTGGGTTCAGGAGATTCTCCTGCCTCACCCTCCCCAGCAGCTGGGATTACAGGTGTGTACCACCATGCCTGGCTAATTTTTGTATTTTTAGTAGAGATGGGGTTTCATCATGCAGATTAGGCTGGTTTCGAATTCCTGACATCAGGTGATCCACCTGCCTCAGCCTCCCAAAGTGTTGGGATTATAGGCATGAGCCACTGTGCCCGGCCCTGGTCTAAGTTATAAACAATTGGTGCGATCTCTGAGTGTTAGTAATATATATGTAAAGTTCCAGATAGCACTTTTAAAAAGTTATCCTTTAATAAACTTTGTTTTCTCCACAGAAGTTATTTGGAGAACTTCTAGTTATACAGTTGGCCCTACCATATGTGGAGTCAGCCACACGTATTTGTTTTGAGAGTAGGTCTGTTTCTTTGTTTTGAGATGGGTCTTACTCTGTCTCCCAGGCTGGAGTGCAATGGTGCAGATTGATCTCAGATCACTGCAACCTCTGCATCTCAGGTTCAAGCGATTCTCCCACCTCAGTCTCCCGAGTAGCTGGGATTATAGGCACCCACCATCATGTCTGGCTAATTTTTGTATTTTTGTAGAGACGGGATTTCACCATGTTGGCCAGGCTGGTCTTGAACTCCTGACCTCAGATGATCTGCCTGCCTCATCTTCCCAAAGTCCTGGGATTACAGGCGTGAGCCACCGTGCCTCGTAGAGAGTAAATTCTTAATGGTTCAGAATTTCCAGCCTGCTTCGGGTGCCATTTGCATCTTCCACCTCTGTGAGAACACATGTTCCTGCATTAAGCAAGTAGATTCTAAGCACAGACAATGGTAGGACAGTGATTATAAAGACAGAAACTGGAGCTAAGTTACTTCAGTCCTGTCATTCTGTGCAACCACTTGGAGTTTTTGTTTCTTTTTTTTTTTTTTTTTTTTTTTTTTGAGACAGGGTCTCAGTCTGTCACCCAGGCTGGAGTACAGTGGTGCGATCTTGGCTCACTGCAACCTCTGTCCCCATCTCAGCCTCCTGAGTAGCTGGGACCGCAGATGTTCACTACCACACCCAGCTAATTATTTTCAGTAGAGACGGGATCTCATCATGTTGCCCAGGCAAATCTCGAATTCCTGAACTCAAGTGATACACCTGCCTCAGCCTCCCAAAATACTGGGATTACAGGTGTGAGCCACCACACCCAGCCTACTTGGAGTTTTTGTATTTAAAATTTAAAACAGTGAGACAGCATGTGAACCACAAAGTGTAATATTTTTGCTTAGTAATACAAAGTTTACTCATAGATTATATATTTTGCTGAGTTTAAATACCATTTTAAGTGGAAATTTATTATTTTAAAATTGTGAATTATATTGTTTAAAGAATTAATCAAGAAAATAAAGCTGTACATCAATGGTACAATACAGTAGTTACTAAATTATGGGCAACTTTTGCAGACATCTTACTTTTCTTAAAGTTCACTTAGTAACCAAACAATGATTTACATAAAATATTACATCAGTCTGCAATCAAAGGATTGAAGCTCAGAAAGATATAGAAAAGCTATTTAATAAATACTTGTGCTTTTTTCCTTTTTTGTAGTATATTTGCTTTTTATTTGAAAAAAATCCTGGTGCAATTATATGTACAGAGTTCAATAAGAGAAACATTTTATTATCTGCATTTCTTTTCTGGCCATTATTACAGTCATTTCATTACATGATTATTTCTGACAACTATTTTGTCATATATAGGTGAGGTTGTTAAACAAAGGTCAGCGCTGGGTGTCAAATGGCTGCCTACACCACTGTTCCATAATGTGGCACATCATGGCTGAGAAACCCCTTCAACATCAGCCAGTCTCAATCACTCATAGATCTGCAATAGAATGAGGATGACTTTTTCCCCAGACCATCAATTTCCCTGTTAATGCCAATGCCCATTTCTCCCAGGACCACTTCATGCAGCAGCCACAGTGACAGTGAATTCTAGGATGTGAAGCTCAACAATACAAAGGTTTGCAGTGACTTCTTGGGGCTGGGATGTGACATCCAGGCAGGACCCACAGAAGGTGGTGCTCCTGGCAGGTCTGACCCCCACTCAGCCCCAGAAACAGAGGCCAGCCCTTGCAGCAGCGACAGCGTGTGGTCCCCGCAGCCATGACCTACTTCCTGGTCTACCAGTGGGGACTGGGCAGCCGTGACAAAGCAAAAATAAGTGAATTGGGAGTGAGCTCAGGCTAGAAAAATTTCTGAACAGCGTTCACCCTTTTTGGGGGGATGACAGGTAGGCGTCATGGATAGATGAAGTAGGGTCTAATCTTAGAAATTAAAAAATTAAGCAGGAGGTAGTGAAAACACAATCTTTGGAGCTGGAAGATTTGGGTTCAAATTCTGTTTCTGTAATTTACTGGCTGTGTTGCCTGGGACAAGTGACTTAACCATTCTGAGTCTCAGTTTCCTTATTTGTAATGTGAGGATATAATCCCACCTCTTCTAGCTGTCCTGCCATGAAGCAAAATCATGTCTGTTTGTTCTCCAGGAACCTGATATCATTTTAGTCCCTTTCCTTTAGTTTTCCTTTTCTTTTTCTTTTTTTGGAGACAGAGTCTCTCACTCTGTTACCCAGGTTGGAATGCAGTAGTGCGATCTCGGCTCGCTGCAAACTCCACCTCCCAGGTTCAAGAGATTCTTGTGCCTCAGCCTCTTGAGTAGCTGGTACCACAGGTGCACACCACCATACCTGGCTAATTTTTGTTTTGTTTTTGTAGAGACAGGGTTTCACCATGTTGGCCAGGCTGGTCTTGAACTCCTGGCCTCAAGTGAGCCACCTGTCTTGGCCTCCCAAAGTGCTGGGATTACAGGCTTGAGCCACCGCACCCATCTTCCTTTAGTTTTCGATAACAACATAAAATATTCTATAGGGACAGAACCAAAGCATGGTGGGGCTTATGCACCTCTCCTCAGAGCTGGCTTGGTGGTCAGGCCCAGAAACTTCCCTGGGAATGCAGGGTAGGCAAAACCTTACCCAGGAAGTAACTTGGCTTGCCAGAGGGTAGATACTGCAGGAACTAGACACCCATTATCTGCTCCCCTGGGAGCCTGAACTTCAGGGATCCACTAACAGCAAACAAAGGTTAACAGCACACAATGGCCAGGCAATCCTGGCATTTTAAATAAACATGTGCAAGTTGTGGGTGATGAAGAATAAATCATCTGAACATTCTATACTTCAGAATTAGAAAACTGGATTACAGATGAAAGAGAATAACAAGGAAAGAAGGAAGGTCTAAGCTGTGATTTAAAACAACAATAACAACAACAACCCCAAAGGTTTTGTTTTTGCTTAGTGGTGGGGCCAGCATTTACTGAGTTCTTCTTGTATATTCCTAGTAAACAGGACACAAGCCTGATGATGATGGCCATTTTTATCATCACCTGGGCAAAGACTACTCAGAGCAAAGTAGAGTCAAGACACGGTACATTCCTGTCAAAGGGTTCATTGTGACATTATTTGAGTGACTGGATCCAGCTGTACCTAAGCTGGGTCTATTCCTGAATTTTTCAAATTTGGGAACCAATCAATTATATTATATGAATAACCAATTTCTTTGGGCTTCTATTACTTGCAATTGAAAGACAAACATATTCTAACTAACCCTGAAACCATTAACTGCCTATTTGTGCTCCATCACCTAATGTGACTTTTCCTTGCCTGAATAATGAGTATAATTACACCCTGCTCAGGCACTGGGCCTGCCCCATGTAAGGTGTATGACAGAGCTTGATTGAAATGAAACATGAAATTTCATGAAATATGAAATTAACATATTTTTACCTAGGAAAATATCCTTACCATCCTATCTTCTAGGGAGGCTTAGGGAGATTAATTTTTTCAGGGGTTTATTTATTCATTAGAAAAAAAGTTTTAAATGTGAAGCACAAGGCAGATCAGTGGTTCTCAAGCTGATGCAACAGAATTCCCTGCAGTACATTAAAAATATATCCACTGATGGCCAGGCATGGTGGCTCACGCCTGTAATTCCAGCACTTTGGGAGGCTGAGGCAGGTAGATCATGAGGCAAGGAGATCAAGACCATCCTTGCTTACGGTGAAACCCCATCTCTACTAAAAACACAAAAAAATTAGCTGGGTGTGGTGGTGAGCACCTGTAGTCCCAGCCAAACTCTGTCTCAAAAAAAAAAAAAAAAAAAAAAAAAAAATATATATATATATATATATATATATATATATATCTCCACTGATGGCTGGCCCTACCCCAGGGATTTGGATCCAATTGGCCTAGGGTGGAGTCT
Source organism: Macaca thibetana thibetana (assembly GCF_024542745.1). Taxonomy (NCBI): domain Eukaryota; kingdom Metazoa; phylum Chordata; class Mammalia; order Primates; family Cercopithecidae; genus Macaca; species Macaca thibetana. Next base: position 55,865,004 of record NC_065593.1, on the reverse strand, counting down.
TACATTGTGGCTTTAAAAGCTCCTCAGGTGATTCTAATGTGTAGTTAAGGTAGGCAGCCAGAGTGCAGGTGACCACAGCAGTGAGTGAAATAGGTACAGTGGTACGGTCCTTGCCCTTGTAAAGGTGTCTTGTGGGGAAGGCAGTGGGAAATCAAGTGAGACAAGTGCCACAAAGTCATAGGAGTGTCGATGGGGCACCTGTGTAGTGTGGGTATTGGAGAAAACTTCCCCAAGAAAGTGATGTTTTTGCTGAGACCTGAAGGATGGGCACAAGTTAGCAAGGTGAAAGGGAGGGGATAGGAAAGAACATTTCCAGGGGAATAGCATATGACAAGGCCCCAAGAGGAAACTGCAGAGAGTTTTCAAGGAACTAAAAGATGACTCCTAAGGCTGGAAGATGAGGTAGTGCCAGATGTGTGAAGCCATAGGAATTTGGGTCTTGTTTGTCACTGCAGCATAAACCTGTCCTTGTTAACTGAGACAAGTGGTTAGAGTAGAAAGATTGGGGCTGAGTCCTGGCTGGATTCCAGTAATAGGGCATGCTGGGAGGAGATGGAGGTTGCCAAAGGGCTGAGGATGCTTTTAAAAAAATCTGGCTAGGAAAAGGAGAAGACAGCTAGGGTGGGTTACTGAAGGGGGTATGTTTTGTTTTGTTGTAAAGAGGGGAATTATTTAAACTTTCTAGATGCTGGCAAGGAAGACAGGAGAGGGAAAAGAAAAGCTAAGCACTGTTCCTGAGACAGTGGGAGAGTTGGAGGTATGGGATCCAGACATAGGGTCAGGGAGGCCTGACCTTAGTAGAGTCACCCAAGATTGCTGCCAGAGAGGTGCCCAGGGTGGACTTTGGCCATGAACAGAACCATGCTGAATTAGCACACTTGAAACGCTGACTCTGGGCCTCCCACACTTGGGTCAGAAGAGCAAAGCACCTTGACCCTGGGAGTCTTGACTTCTGCTTCTTCCATCCTAAGTCAACCACACCCCAGCAACTACCCGCTTCCCCAACATCTAAGGACTACTGGCCCACAACAGAAAAGAAATGAAATTGCCATTGTTTAGATTTCCAGCATTCCAGTGGAGGGCTTGGGGTAGACTGGCACGTCTTCTTCCTCCAATTTTTTGTTTTGAAAATTTTCAAACCTAAGAAAAGTTGCACAGATAATACAATAAATACCATATTCTCCTCACCTAGATTCACCAATCTTCAACTTGGCAACATTTGCACTCTCTGCATATATAATTACATAAAATATATGTATGTATGTGTATATATATATGTGTGTGTGTATACCACACACATACTTTTTTCCTGAGCTATTTGAGAATTTGCTGCAGACATCATGATACTGCACCCTTAAGAACTTTCTTGGAGGAAGTAATGTTTCTGCTGGAACCTGGATGATGATAAGTTAGCAAGGTAAAAGGGTGGGCATAGAAAAGCCTATCTTTAAAGAAAAAGTCCATTCCCTCCATAACCATCATACCACACACTCTGATACTATTATAAGTCCATATGCGAATTTCTCTAATTGTCCAATAATGTCCCTTATAGATTTTTTAAAATTTGAGGGCTGGGTACAGTGGCTCATGCTGGTAACCCCAGCACTTTGGGAGGCTGAGGTGGGAGGATAGCTTGAGCCCAGGAGTTTGAGACCAGCCTGGGCAACATAGTAAACACCATCTCTAAAAAAATAAAATAAAATAAATTAGCCAGGTGTGGTGGCATGCACCTGTGGTCCCATGTACTTGGCAGGCTAAGATGTGAGGATCGCTTGAGCCCAGGAGGTCAAGTCTGAAATGAGCCATGATCATGCCACTGTATTCCAGCCCAGGCAACAGAGTGAGACCCTGTCTAAAAATAATAAATGAATAAAATAAATACATAAATAAAAATTTGATCCAGGGCTTAGTATGGATTATATTTAGTTATGGCTGCTACTGTTTAAAAAGACTTGTCTTTTTTTTTTTTTTTTTTTTTTTTTGACATAAAGTCTTACTCTGTTGCCCAGACTGGAGTGCAGTGGCACGATCTTGGCTCACTGCAACCTCCACCTCCTGGGTTCAAGCAATTCTCATGCCTCTGCCTCCCAGGTAGCTGGGATTACAGGTGTGCGCCACCACACATGGCTAATTTTTAAATTTTTAGTAGAGATGGGGTTTCACCATGTCAGCCAGGCTGGTCTCAAACTCCTGGGCTCAAGTGATCTGACCACCTCAGCCTCCCAAAGTGCTGGTGTTACAGGTGTGAGCCACCTCGCCCAGCCTAAAAAGACTTTTCAACTCCAATTTTAAACTTAAAATTTTTCTTATTTTATAAACAACATATGCATGTATTATCAAACACAGGAAAATATGAAGACAGAAGCACTTACTGATCATAATCCTACCACCAGAGACATCACAATGAATATGTTTGTACATTTCTTTCTTCCTGTACATTCTAAAACATAGTTAAGATTATGTTAAATATATAATTATCATGCTCTTTTATGTCAGAAGTGTTTTCCCATGACATTTTAAACCCCATAGACATAAATTTCTAATAGCTACATACTATTCTGCATAACCATTTCCAGAGGTTGGATATTTAACCAGCTTCTGAGACTTCCTGTTATAAACAACACTTTGATGAACATCCTGGTATATAAATCTTTTGCATGTGACTATTTCCTTAGGACAGATTCCTAGAAGTGAAATTCTGGGTCAAAGAGTAGTAATATTTTTAAGGCTGTTTATGCATACTGACAAGCTGCTTCCTGGCAATTTGTCCAAACTTTTACTCTGACTAGCACCGTATGGGAGCTTCCCTGAGTGAATGCTGCCTTTGAAGTGGGGTTAGAGACTGAGGACCAAGGGGCACAGAGAAAGAAGACTGTGGTCCTTGATGGGAGAACCCATCCTAAATCATCTCGCACAGTACAAACCCAGGAGAGGGGCTGTAGAGACCACTGTATCCCGGGGCTGCCCATTCTACCTGGCCCATGGTAGGCACTCAAGAAATGGTTTGCTACGTGAATAAACAAATTCGCAAACATATATTTCTGAATTCCTATCATGTGTTGAACCCAAGAGATAGGGAGAGAGAAGGAAAAGAAAAGCAAGGGATCATGGGATAAAAAGGGACAGTAGCAGTGGGGTGGACAGAAGTCAGAACTAAATTTACCTCATGTTAAATTTGGCAAGTTTCCTTAGAATAGTCTGACCATTGCTTACGTTGAGGGTTTATAGTCCTCCCTTCCCCACAAGATAAAGTCCAATCTAATTCAGCACCAAGATCCAAGCAGCTCGGAAGATACAGGAGGGAAAAATTCGGTGTAGATTAAGTGCCAACCCCCAGCAATGCCCAGAGACAGCAGCAATGTTACCTAAGAAAGCAACTGTGCCTCTCGCTGATGAGCTAGAGATGAGGGCAGTGTCCCCCATCAGCGGTTTGCAGCGGACATGCTGTCAGGTCATTGGGATAGTTCCCATAAGCCACTCTTGGTTGTCACCGCAATTCCAAGTGGGCAGGAGCAGCCCTATTGACTGAGATGGGCGGCCATGGCTGCACACGGGTGTACATGTGCAATGGAAATGGGTGCTTGGGGCCCTGAGGGTCCCCAGGGGCTGCGTGGTCAGGGAGGGTGGGCATGATATCACAGCTACCCCAGGGGAGAAGCTGGCTTTCTTCCCACGCTCTTGGCACTGTTTTTTGTTTCGTTAGCCTTCAAGGAGCAAGTGATGGCTGGACAGCAAAGAGGAGTGGAGGCTGGGAGAAGGGGCAGCTGGCCCAGCACGCTCCAATATCTGGGAGCCGACTGTACTCCTGCACTCCCTGTCATCCCTGCTAATGGTGAGGAACTGAGCAAAAGAGCCTCCAGAGTGACAGGTGACTTAAAAGCGCACCTGGCTCTACACTTAAAATTGAAGTGGGTTTTGGAGATTGCAGATTCTGAACTCCTGCTGGGGTAGGGAGGAGGCTGTGTTCTGGTTTTGCCATCTTGGACAGGGAGTTGGGGACCTGGGGGGCTGCCTTCTCTCCTCTTCGTGCAGCTCTGCTGGGGCCTGTCTCACACTTGTGAGCAGAGTTATGGCTGGATTCCAGGGGAGACAGCTTGGTTGTGAAATGCAAAATGAGGCCGGGCGCAGTGGCTCATGCCTGTAATCCCAGCACTTTGGGAGGCTGAGACGGGAGGATCACGAGGTCAGGAGATCGAGACTATCCTGGCTAACACGGTGAAACCCCATCTCTACTGAAAATACAAAAAAATTAGCCAGGAGTGGCGGCGGGTGTCTATAGTCCCAGCTACTCGGGAGGCTGAGGCAGGAGAATAGCATAAACCCGGGAGGTGAAACCTGCAGTGAGCCGAGATCGTGCCACTGCACTCCAGCCTGGGTGATAGAGCAAGACCCCATCTCAAAAAAAAAAAAAAAAAAAAAAAAAAAAGAAATACAAAATGAAGGGCTTCTGAAATGCACAAAGAATGTATTTAAGGGTCTTTCATTTTAAATCAAACACTTACATAGCACTTACTACTTGCAACACTCCATTCTAAGCACTTTACCCATCTTAATTCATTTAATTCTCTTCTGAACCCTAAGAAGCAGGTATTACCACTGCTCCAATCTTACAGATGAGGAAACTCAAGCATGGAGAGGTTGAGTGACTTGCCCAAATTCATGCAGTTAGGACCTGGCAGAGCTGGGGTTTGAACCCAGGCTCCCTGGCTCTAGAGTGTGTGCACAAAACTTCACTGCCATATGAGCGAAACTGCAGGACAGATGTTCTCAAAGCAAATAACCCTCCCAGAGGTAAGAGTTAGGTTCTGTTTCCCCACTGGTTTGTGTTACTCAAGAGGGGAGCTATTACTAAAAGCTAAAGCGGGTAGGCCAAGGTTGCATGCAAAGCTGATAGTTGCTGAGTCAATGAATAGCTGCATGATGTGCAATGAGGTGGAGAAAGACATTAACGTGAAAGAATTTGATTACTTTTTACTGGAGGAACCCAGAACCACACAGAGCCCTGAGGGCATTCCCCCAGTGCCCACAGGTAAATCAGGGACAGCCAGACCCTTTCCACGGTGCCTTTCCTGGGGGTTGTCTCATGCCCTTGAGTTAGGAGTCAACCCTATGGGATCCTCTGGGCTACATCAGCCACTGAGGGGCTACAGTTGACCTAGAGATGTCCAGACTGGGGCTGGGTAGCCCTTTGCTCTATGAATCCCCAAAACTTCATCCAGACTCTGCATCCCTTTGTTCTGTAAATGGGTCTAGTTCTCTGATTCTCAAAGGCTCCTGGAGGGCAGGGGTTTTGTCTTATTCACATTGAAATCTTTAGGATCTGCAGCATCCAGCAGGTGGAGAGGAGGAGAGATTTAGCATTGATTATGCGTCTGTTCCTGGCCAGGAGTCCCACCCCTGCCACCTTACCTGATCTTCACAACACCCCTTAGAGGGCATTCCTTGAAGGGGAAGATATTACCAGCCCCCACTTAGAGGTAAGAACATGGGGTCCAACAGGTTAAGGGGCTTGGCTCAAGGTCACCCAGCTAATGAGTGGCAGGAGACACAAGATGAGTCCTATTCCAGAGTCCAGGCTCTGTCACTCGCCACAGGGCTCCTGGGAAGACGCTGGTGTCACTTGGTCTCTCTGACTTGCCCTTTGCTGACTCCTTTGATTATTTTGCTTGACCTGACTCCAATTCAGGATTTGGGACTGAGTTTAGTTAACATCATTTTTTTGTTTTGTTTTGTTTCTGGCTCCAGAGGCTTTTCCTGATGACTCCAGGGACCTGCCCTAGCCTGGTCTGACTTCCCAGAGGGGATCCAGTCCCAACATGGGCCCTATATTTAGACCACATTTCCATCCCATTCTCAATGAAAAACCCTGAGTCGTGACAGAAGACAACCAATGCTGGAGAGAGGAGGCTTCAGGTAATGCCTGTTCTAGGCATCCTCTCCTTTAAGAAAAACTTTTATGTCAAAGTACCTCAACATAATAATACCCTTATTGCATAGAGGTAGAATATAAAACTGACTTGTGAGACCACTGTGTGTGTGTGTGTGTGTGTGTTCTCTAGCTAGCCTCCAGGGATGGGACTCAGTTCCTCAGCAGCCCAGTGCCTGGCACAACAGACATTCAATTAGACATGCTGGACATTTTCAAACTTTAAAGTATAATTTGTTTAGATACTTTGGTTGGGTACTTTGATAAAACATCCCTAGTTAAAAGATGGCAACCAACAGGCATCAAACTAAAACCAACCTCAAAGAGCAAAATATAAGGCCTTTGTAACAAGAGTTACATAACAAGAGTTATGGCTGGACACGGTGGCTCATGCCTGTAATCCTAGCACTTTGGGCCATCAGTGCTAAAAACACAAAAATTAGCCAGATGTGGTGGTGCATGCTTGCAATCCCAGCTACTTGGGAGGCTGAGGTAGGAGAGTTGCTTGAACCTGGGAGACAGAGGTTGCAGTGAGCCAAGATTGCTCTATGGCACTCCAGCTCCACTGCACTCCAGCCTGGGTGACAGTGCAAGACTCTGTCTCCAAAAAAAAAAGACTCACAGAGTTACAGAATCAGCCATTCTATGGAGCCAGAGAGAGGCCTCAGGGAGAATCTGTGACTTAAGAACACCGCTGAGGGTCCCGGGTTTAGGTGCTTTGGACTTCACTAAGGGCAATCTTCTAGTTCCCTGTTCTTCCCTTCCAGGAGGACAACAGTCAGAATACCCCCAAGACGTCCCTGTTTCCCTAAGGTCTCAAAACCCTTGCCTCAAGAAGTTATTCCTGAAGTCTAGCTTGAATTCCTCCAGATAGAGTTTAAACCAGACAAACAGCCTAGGAGCATGTTACAAAATTCAACAACTTCTCATTTAGTCACCATCACTGGAAAATAGGGATATCTCACAGAAATATGATTTCTGATTTATCTTGAAAAGTCAAGGTGATCTGGCCACACTGGGCCCGCACTCCTGTGAGGTAGTATCATTGGCTTGGGGGTCTCACCAGTGCCACCCTGCATGGGGGCACCGGGTGACATGATGCTCGATTGAGCTTTCCCTCCAGGCTGGGTGACCAGAGGCCAGGCCCTGTGCATCCTCCAGGGGACGCTGTCCTGACCCAGGCTGGTGAGGCAAGGAGGGGCTGCGGCTTCCTGAGCTCTCCGAGCTGCTAGTGTGCATGGGGAATGCTAAGCAGCCTCCAGCTCTGACCAGGTTTGTCTTCTAGGACCCACTTGCCCAGTGGGTGCCAGGACACCGGGTCTGAGTCTGGAGAAGAGAATTCTTCTGCAAGGGATGTTGATGGTCCTTTCTGGAAGAGAAAGCTTCCCAGGGTCTGTCCTGCACCAGGCTTTCGCCAGTGAGAAACACCCCGAATTTACACCCAAACCTAAAAGGAGAAGCACAGAAGGGTTCTTGGCCCAATTATTTTAATTACGAGTCCTACTACCAGGACAACTAAGGGATTATCCCTGAACTTTCATTTAAAAGTCTGGGGAGGGAAGGAAGGAGTAAAAACTTTGGCAGTCAGATTTTTCTCACCTTCACATTTATTCCTTACTATTAATGACTTGCTCATCGTGCTGTATAACAACTGTGCAAAGATGCATACATTTGCCACTATAATTTGCTATTATTATATAATAATTAGTAAGTATACACAGCGTGCCAGGTGCTAAACAGCAGATGAGGGGCGAGGTGGGTGGAGGCTCCATGCCATGAGTTTGTGGCTAATGGAACCCCTCACGCTGCTGCTATCCTTCCTGGGCCCGGCAGTTGGATCCTGCAGAGGTGCCCCACTCTCTCAGGGACCTCAGAAATGTCCTCTATGTGTTAGGGATGGCTAAGGAGGGCGTATCTGCAGGATTCCCAGGCACTGGGAGGTGTATAGAGGTGACAGGACCCATGCAACCACCCCAGACCTTGCCAGAGTGCTCCAGCCTGGCATCTGCAGAGGGCCAGGGAAGGTCAAGGGGCAGTGCTGAGCCACTGAAAACAGCCATAGAGTTGGAGCTGCCAGGCAGAAGGTGCACAGTTCAGGAGAGGAGACCCCTTGAGGCAGCAAAGATGGGGCCAGAGAGTCAAGGCTGAGGAGGAGGCCACCTCAATGCCCTGTGTGGCCCTCATGAGCTGAGGGACTGTGGGAAGGTGGCCTAGCCACTCTGAACCTCAGTTTCCCTGGGAGATAAAAACAGAGACAGTATCTGCAAACTCAACAGGGCATTATGGTGAAGAAATGGGAGGACTCAGGAACATGTTAGCTCACAGCCTCAGCCACTGCCAACTCCAGCCAGGCAGCTGGTCAACATTGCCGAGCACCAGCCAGGTGACAGGAGGACAGAGGACTCAGGGGAAAACCAAATCCACCCCCCCAAACAAAAGAAAAACACAAACAAAAATATGCACTGGATCCGCTGGACGTGTACAAAGCCGGTGTACATACTGCCTGTGGACACAGCCCAGGAAGAGCACCCTGGCTCCTGTGCTCCACGCCTACAGCTCATCTGGAAGGTTCCCTGTCTATGGCAGCCAGGTACCCAGGCCAGCGTGCAAAGGCCTAGTAACAGAGCTTGTGTCTAAGACAGACCTTCATAGCTTTGTGCTGCCAGGCCCACCTGGAGTCCCCTTTAAGCCTTCTTTTTTTGTTTGTTTGTTTTGAGACAGGATCTCATTCTGTTACTCAGGCTGGAGTGCTGTGGTGCCAGCACAGCCCACTGCAGCCTCAAACTCCCGGGCACAAGTGATCCTCCCACCTCAGCCTTCTGAGTAGCAGGGACTGCAGGTGCATGCCACCATGCCAAGCTAATTTTTTTTATTTTATTTTTTGTAGAGACGCGGTCTCACTATGTTGCCCAGGCTGGTCTCGAACTGCTGGGCTCAAGTGATCCTCTGCCTTGGCCTCCCAAAGTGCTGGGATTACAGGCATGAGCCACTGCGCCCCACCCCCTTTAAGCCCTTCTGAGCTTTAAACCCAACCTGCCTCCACTCTGTGCCTAGCAGTGGGGGAAGGTAGCGAGGGGAAGGTAGAAACATGTAAAGGAGAAAGGGTCATCGGAGCCAGCTCTGGGTGTGAGCTCACCATCTTCCACAAGGCCGTTCATGGATCTGGCCTCAGGAACTGACCACAGTTCTCTGCAGGGTAGGGGCAGGTAAGGGGCCGGGATGAGGCTCTGACCTCTGCAGCGTGAGGATGCCAGGGAGGAGGGCGGGCGGGCGCCCTTTCCTCTGGTTCTCTGTAGTCCTGGATGCCTCGTGTAAATGAGAACACAACTGGTCCCAGGAGGACTGTCTCTAGAGGAGGCACCAGGGGCCCAGTGGAGGCAGGAGAGGCCAAGGGGAGGAAGGTAGGGAGCAGGCAGGGCTGAGCGGTGCTGCAGCAACAGGCAGGGTCAGGGAGACAAAAGACTCCCAGTACCACAACGAGGTACCACAGACCATATGGCTCACAAACAACAATTTATTTCTTGCAGTTCTTTTACTTTTCTTTTTTTCGAGACGGAGTCTCAGTCGGCTGCCCAGGCTGGAGTGCAGTGGGGCGATCTTGGCTCATTGCAACTTCCGCCTCCTGGGCTCAAGCAGTTCTCCCACCTCAGCCTCCCAAGTAGCTGGGATTCCAGGCACACACCACCATGCCCAGATAATTTTTGTATTTTATTTTAGAAGAGACAGAGTTTCACCATGTTGGCCAGGCTGGTCTCAAATTCCTGATCTCAAGAGATCCGCCGGCCTTGGTCTCCCAAAATGTTGGGATTACAGGCGTAAGCCACCGTGCCCAGCCAGTGTGAGCCAATTAAACCTCTTTTCTTTATAAATGATCCAGTCTCAGGTAGGTCTTTATAGTAATGTGAGAATGGACTAATACACTAAGAGTCCCTTTGTAACCTTGAAACCCATCTCTGGTTCTACGAACTGCCCTACAGGAAGCTTACTACAGCAGGCATTTCCCTTTTGCTTCACACACCACAATGGCAGCTTATCACAGTAAGTGCTCTGTAGTGTGGCTAGGGGCCAGGTGCTAGCTGTGCTCTCTGCTTTACACAAATCGCTGCTATTCCTTACAGCAGCCCTGAAAGAGAGGTGCTATGATTCCGAACCAGGCTCAGAGAGGTCCAGCTACTTACCCAAGGTCACACAGCTAGTAGGGAGCAGCCAAGATCCAACCCCAGCCAGCCCTCCTCCAAAGCCTGGGCCCTTTCCACCACATCTTACTGGCTCTGCAGAGTGGCAGAAAGAGACACATAAATGCATCTCATGTTCATTTCTTAAGTAAGGCATGATAACAAAATGATTAAAGCAACAGCTGGGGGAAACGCTTCAGTGCCTAAGAACAGACCAGCCAGGTGCAGGGAGAGATGACCAATGACGAGCGCTCTAGCAGTTTTTGTGCTAATAGTGAGATGGACTGACTTTGGAAATGGAAAAGGAAGACAGTGAGAGAGGAAAGGGCCAAAGTGGACAGAAAAATGAAAGATGCTGGCTGGGTGTGGTGGTTCATGCCTGTAATTCCATCACTTTGGGAGGCTGAGCTGGGTGGATCACCTGAGGTCAGGAGTTTGAGACCAGCCTGGCCAACATAATGAAACACCCCTCTACTAATAATACAAAAATTAGTCAGGCATGGTGGTGCGCACCTGTAATTTTAGCTACTCGGGAGGCTGAGACATGAGAATCGCTTGAACCCAGGAGGCGGGGGTTGCAGTGAACCGAGATCGTGCCACTGCACTCCCGCCTGGGTGACAGCAAGGCTCTGTTAAAAAAAAAAAAAAAAAAAAAAAAAAAGGCAGGGCACGGTGGCTCAAGCCTGTAATCCCAGCACTTTGGGAGGCCAAGACGGGCGGATCACGAGGTCAGGAGATCAAGACCATCCTAGCTAACACGGTGAAACCCCATCTCTACTAAAAAATACAAAAAACTAGCTGGGCGAGGTGGCAGGTGCCTGTAGTCCCAGCTACTCGGGAGGCTGAGGCAGGAGAATGGCATGAACCCGGGAGGCGGAGCTTGCAATGAGCTGAGATCCAGCCACTGCACTCCAGCCTGGGCAACAGAGCGAGACTCCGTCTAAAAAATAAAAATAAAAATAAAAAAAGATGCTGAAATCCTCCAGGATCCACAGGGTTCACCACATTATGGGTGGACGAAAGGGGCTGGCAGTTTTATGGCCCCTTCCCACACAGCATTTGTCATTGGGAACTGCTCCCTCACCCTGGGCAGGAGACACCTTATTAACCTCACTGATACTTTCCAGCAACAAATGTCGCTTCTGTTATTTAGCACACTGAGGGAAGAGCAAATGGTCCTCTCATGGGCATCAGGAATGCCCGTGCCCCCTCCAGGAATTAGTGGGCATTCTCTAGGAAAATTTGCATTAGTTTTTAAGCAGAGGCAAAGAGAATTCAAATTCAGCCTGGCTGCTTCAGTGGAAGGAAATTTACCTGGACTCAGAGCTTTCTTTGAGAGAGGCATGTTTGTTGTTTTTGCTTTTGTTTTGATTTTTTTTTTTTCCTTGAGGGCAAGTCCTAGTCCCCAGGCATGAGACAACCCTAGCTCTTATGAGGGGTGACCACTCGACCTTCGTATTGGTTACTCAACACAGGTGGATGCGAACCCTCCGAGGCAGAGCTCGCACTCTGCAAAACAGAATGATTTATCAAAGACACTGAAGCAAGGCTCTCCCAGGAGGAGATGGGCAGGAGGCTGCAGGGAAAGAGTTCTTCTCATTACAGAAGAAAGTGGGAATGTTCTGGAAGGCTGCTGCTGAGGGGACGTGTGTGTAAAACAGATCATGCGTCCCCATGACCGAAGTCTGTCATCTGACAGGCCAAGCCTTCATTTTTTGGGATCTCAAATATCGATGCTTCCTGGCCAAGCCTTTCCCACAAGATGGCACCTCTGGCCAGGCAAGTGTGAGGGCCTGTCTCCAGGTGGCCCACACACTGGAGGAAGATGATGTGGGGCACAGAAAGGGATCTGCAGGGGGAAGGACACCTTTGCTTTGCCATGAACCTGCTGTGTGACTCTGGGGAGGTAACTGTACCTCTCTGGGCTTAGTTACCACATTTCTCAAGTGGCTCTGGCATCTGTTAAAATGCCAAACTCGTGGTCCTTAACACCTTGTGATGCTGGCACCTCTGCGGACTTTTCTCAATGTAACCTCAGAAGTTGGGCAGGACTGAGGAGAAGGGAGGTCCTGCAGGGAGGAGAAAAGGGAAAGTGGGCAACTCTGCTGAAGGATGTCACACATTTGGGGGCTGCTCCCAACACTTTTACCTTTCTCTTTGGGCCCCTCCTTTCTCTTCCCTCTCAGTCCCCTTGTCAGATGATTGATGGGGATCACTGGGAGTTGGGGTGACTGTCAGGAAGGCAGAGAGGGGGTGTGGGCAGTAGGTGGGAAGCAGGGCCAGGTGGCCTCTCAGGGTTCTCCCACCTCACAGTTCTGGGGAGTTCAGGGTTCTGCAAGGAGAGTGATCCTGAATTAATAAACAGTGGGGCAGGCTCGGACTCCATGTCAGGAAAACTGCACTCAGCCACACTGGGCCACCCGCCCTCTGCAGAGCCCACGCAACAGCACGATCATTAAAGCAGAACTGAGCCCTCTGAGGACTGGTGGGAACACCTCTGAGCACTGAAGTTCTGCATCTGAAAGAGAAACCTAGGAATGCCTTGCTGCTTCTCTGGGTGTGGAGACTGCCCCCAAAGAGCAGGGCCTTGGGGGCTGTGCTCTCAGTCCCTCCGGGAATGTGGGGATGAGCTGAAAAGTGGGAATTCTGGAGGAACCAGAGACCACCATGGTGGGCCAACTGGGACAGGAGTGTGGGTAGGGTGTGAATCCGCCCACGGAAGTTACTCCAGGAGAGGCTTCCCTTTCAAACCAGCAGTGCCACCTGGCCCGGAGGGGCTGGGAGGATGAAATGTGGTCATCTGGGTGAAAGCACTAAGAGAAAACAGAGTGTTCCGGTTGTTTTTGATACAAAAGGATTTGGTATCAAGATCATCAAATGACACCAGTCAGCCTCACCTCAGAGAACGTGTCCACCGAGGTCTCATTGGAAATGCAGGGACCAGGGTGGCTCATGGGCTAATCTGGGTTGTCACAAACCATGACAAGGAGTAGACACTTCAGCACACTAGCCCACCTCCCTTCTCCTCCTGCCCACCCCCTCTGACTCCAGGAGAGCACTCTAAAGGTGCTGTGTTCAGTTTCATGCCTTATATATGTTGTATACACACTCACACACACTCACTCACACATGCTGACAGACACACTGCACACACATGTTCACAGACACATTGCACACACACACTCACATACTGCACACACCCACCACACACACACAACACACACGCTCACACACACCACATACAGACACATCACACACACACGCTCACATACCACACACACATATCACACCACACCACATATTCTCAAACATACACAATCACACATTCACACATGCTCACACACCACACACATCACACACACACCATACACACACACCACACACACCTCACACACCTCACACACGTCACACATACACACCATATAGCTCACACACACTACACACACACAGACTCACATACATGCTCACACAGCACACCCCCCACCACACACATACACATTCATGCTTACACACCACACACACTCACCCCCATCCTCCACACTTTGCACACACCACACACACACACTCTTTCCAGTCTCTAATATGAGAGGGTTAGGCCAGATCAGAGCTTTTGTGACCAGGGACATTCGTTATGCCTGCCAGCGTCACTTGAGGAGCCTTTTAAAAGAACCCTTCTTCCAGATATTCTCATCCTTTCCAAGTGTGCTGATGCCTGAGCATATACATGCATTTAATCTTTTTAAAAAAGTAATTGGCTGGTCAGGATGACTCACGTTGTAATCCCAGTCCTTTGGGAGGCCGAGGCAGGAGGACTGCTTGAGTCCAGGAGTTTGAGACCACCCTGGGCAACACAGAAAGCCTCCATCTCGATAAAAAAAAAATAGCTGGGTGTGGTGGCATGCGTGCCTGTAGTCTCAGCTACTCAAGAGGCTGAGGTGGGAGGATTGCTTGAGCCTAGGAAGTTGAGGCTGCACCACTGCATTCCTGCCTGGGCAACAGAAAGATACCCTGTCTCAAAAAAAAAAAAAAAAAAAAAAAAAAAAGGTAAAAAGTAATATTTAAGCATGGTAATAAAAAATTAATAGTAGAAAAATGGAAATGACATCTTCCTCCACCCAGTTTCTCCCCGCCAGAGGCCACCACTGAAACTGGATTCTTGTTCTTCCTTCCAGAGTTAGGCTGTGTCTGTGTGGACTCCGTCGCATGCACTGGCCTTCCTTGCACGCAGAGGACAGTGCACAGTATCCGCCTTGTTCCTCACTGCTTTTCTCACTGGCCCGCAGGATCTCAGGGGCACCCGAAGCAGCACAGAGGGACCGCTCCATTCCTTCAGAGGCCACCCTTATTTCGCCAGTTCCACCCTGATGTTTTCCAGACTTCTGCATAACAGATGATTCACCAGTGTGTCCCCCGCATGGATGCCTCTGCTCACACGGAAAGGGTTAATTCTTGGAAGCTGCGGTGCTGTCAAAGGACATCTGACAGATAGCTGCCCTTTGTTCCAGGGGTGTGGTCTTCCTCTCCCACTCATGATGTGCGGCAGCCTGGCTGCCCACACCCTCAGATCCCTGAGCAGCAGCATCTTGCTGTGGTTTTATCAGCAATCTTTTTAAACTAAAAATTTTTTTTTCTGTCACTTGCCTGGATGGAATCAGCAGTCTTTTTATTATGAGAGAGATCAAGCACCTTTTCATGTTAAATCCCTCTTCCTTTTTTTATCCGTTTCCTGTGAGCTACCTGTTTTTCTCTTTTATCAGGCCCGGATATTTTGGGGCAATGCTGGGCTGTCCTAGTATCCCCTGCCTGTTCCAGTTGACCCAGGTGCCTTAAAGCTCCAACAGTGTGGATTCCGTGAGCATCACAAAAGCCCAAGGGTGGGGGTCTCTCCAGGTGTCAGAGAGCCAATGGTGAGTGAGAGAACCCCCCCACTATGGCAGCAGAAAAGCCTCATGCCCACTGATGCCAACAGCCTGGCATGGGGGCAGCCCTCTTTGTACAGGAAAATGGGCCACATTTGTCTTTAACTTTTGCTCCTTGTCCAAAGCATTTTAGAGTGTGATGGACACAAAATGATGGAGACAGTGTGCATCTACTTCCCTTGAAAGCTCCGCCAGGGAATCCAGAGCCAGCACCTTCCTGTAGCATCTGCCCCTCCCTGCCTTTCAGGCCTGTGATAACATCTCCTCCTGCCTAACCTGGGCCCTGCCATCCTGCCATCGAAGTAGGGGGAGCCTGATGGGCTGTGAAATTCCCAGGGAAGGCTCAGGTATCAGAAATGCACTGAAGAACCACCTGAGCTCACTCTGTTAATGGTGATATTTCACGTGATTTATCTGGAACGGTTGGTAACTGACATGGTAACAAATCTCACCTTGAATTCCCACGTGTTGTGGGAGGGACCCAGTGGGAGGTAACTGAATCATGGGGGCAGGTCTTTTCTGTGCTGTTATCTTGATAGTGAATAAGTCTAACGAGATCTGATGGGTTTAAAAAGAGGAGTTCTCCTGCACAAGCGTGCGCTCTCTCTCTCTTTGCCTGCTGCCATCCATGTAAGATGTGACTTGCTCCTCCTTGCCTTCTACCATGTGAGGCTTCCCCAGTCACATGGAACTGTAAGTCCAATTAAACCTCTTTCTTCTGTAAATTGCCCAGTCTTGGGTATGTCTTTATCAGCAGCATGAAAATGGACTAATACAGTAACTTAGCCTGGAGGTCCTGATTAACAGCTAACACCTCCACCCTTACACATAGCTTCTGTTTTGTAGTAAGCACTCAAATGACTGTTGAAAGAATAAATCACGAAAAACTGTCTGACTGCCCTCTCTTTTGCCTAGAGGTAGTAAGGTTCAAATTGGTTCAGTGGTACTGTGTTTACAAAGTCCACTTTCTGACAGCTCCAACCAGCTTTCTTGCAAATTTCAAAAGCCTCTTTCTTTGGGCCTGGGGACTAGGTTGGCCAAATAAAATACAGGATGCCCAGTTAAATTTGAATTTCAGGTGAACAACAAGCAATATTTTTGGTGTGTGTCCCAAACATTGCATGGGGCATACTTATTGTTTTTGTTTCCTGTGGCTGCTGTAGGAAAGGACCATAAACTTGGTGTCTTAAAACAACAGATATTCATTCCCTCACACTTCTGAAGGCCAAAGTCCAAAATAAGGATCACTAGGTTGAAGTTAAGGTGTCAGCAGGGCCACACTCCCTCTGGAGGTCCAAGAGAAAATTGGTTCCTGGCCTTTCCTGGCTGCTGGTGGCTGCCAGCAGTCCTTGGCTTGTGGCCACATCACTCCAATCTCTGCCTCTATCACCACATCGTCTTCTCTTCTGTGTTTTCCATCTCCCTCTTCCTTCCTCTTACAAGGATGAGTGTGACTGCATTTAGGACCTGCCTAGATAATACAGGATAATTCCCCCATCTCAAAATCCTTAATTTAACCACATCTGCAAAGACCCCTTTTCCAAATCAGATCACATTTACAGGTTCTGGAGATTAGGACCTGATATCTTTGGGGGACATTATGCAGCCTATGCCAATTATTTGTTGTTATCTGAAATTCTAATTTACATAGATGCCCTATGTTTTAATTTGTTAATTCTGACAGCCCTACCTGGGACCACACCTATTAGGAGACAGTAAGGATTTAAGTGATTTGCCTTCAACTGGTCACCACCCTTCCTTGTTTGGCGGGGAGAGGCCCAGTCCACAGACCCAACCCTGTTCATCAAGATCTTTTATCTTTGAAGTGGGGCTCATAGCGTACAGTGGCATTCCAGTTTTCAGGAGAATCTAAGGCATTTGGCTTAACTTTTGAACAGATCATGGCAAACAGTGCATGATTCCCACTTTTAGCACTCAAAACTCCAAATGCAGACCGGTTCCCCTCTACCTTCCAGGAAGGTGGAAAGATGAACAAATAAATATATAAGTTATGCATCTGTTCCCCTTTCTGTTCTCAAGTCTCTTTAAGAAAGGCTGTACTTTTTTGTTGTTGTTTGTTTGTTTTTTGAGAACAGGTCTCATTCTGACGCCCAGGCTGCAGTGCAGTGGTGCCATCATGGCTCGCTGCAGCCTTAATTTCCTGGGCTCAAGTGATCTGCCTGCCTCAGCTTCCCGAGTATCTGGAACTACAAGTGCACGCCGCCATGCCCAGCTAATTTAAAAAAAAAAAAAAATTGTAGTGACAGGGTCTCCCTATGTTGCCCAGGCTGGTCTTGAACTCCTGGCCTCAAGTGATCCTCCCATCTTGGTCTCCTAAAGCGCTGGGATTCCAGGCGTAAGCCATTGCACCTGGCCCTGTTTTTGTCATTTGAGATAGGTTCTCGCTATATCGCCCAGGCTGGTTTCAAACTCCTGGGCTCAAGAGATCCTCCTGCCTCAGATTCCCGAGCAGCTGGGACTACAGGCGCAGCCACTCACTAGCATGTGGCCTTAGGGGTTTTGTAGTCGATATTGAACTCACCCACTCATCCATTTATTCATTCACGAATCAATTACTGAGTGCTTATTCAGTGCCATGTGCTATGCCCAGCTCAGAGGACACAAAGATAAATAAAGCATTTCCCCGCGACGGGCGAGTGAGGGAGTCTGGATCCCTGGGGAAGCCCAAAGAGTGGAATTAGACAACATTGTGGAAATTAAACACAAATAACGGGCACTAGTAATGTGAAGGCAGCGTGATTCCATTTGATGTGAAACTAGAAGGATAGAAACTCATTTACCAATTATCTTTAAATTCTAGCAACTATTTTTAGCCTTTAGATGTGGAAAAAATAACTTGTATTACAGGATGTGTTACCTAACTGTCTGCTTTAACATGATGGTGGTTTTCCTCCTTCTGTCTTCTGGATCCCTGGAAATGTGGGTACACATGAGGCTCCCTCTGCCTCCTCCCACGGCCATATGAACTGCCGCCTCCTAGGAGAACCTGGCAGGGCTGGCAGTGCCCCCAGCTCCCCAGTTCAGCCCAGAAGGGGGCTGCTTGGACTCTGAGATTTCTCCCTTCACCTGCGGCTGCCTCCTGCCCCCATGACTACAGTGTGGTGAGCACTTTTTGGCACAAATTATGCCTCCCTGCATATACATCTTAGAGTTTTTTTTTTTTTTTTTTTTTTTTTTTAAGGAAAAAGCCATCTGTTGATGATTTATTTATCATATGGTATAAGTTCTCAAGCTGAAATTCCAGGTCTCTGCCCTATGAAAAACAAAACAGAAACAAAAACACTTTTTTGTCTTTGGGCAAGAAAAGCAGGGAGGCACTGGCAGTTTAATAAAGGGTAAGAGCCCTAGGCTAAAGCAGTGAATGGGAAAGCTAGGGGGAAGACCATGCACTAGGAAGCAGAAACCCAGGCGTGAGAAGCACAAGTCCTGGGTTCGACTCTCCTACCAGCCTCAAATTAGCCGCGGGACTCCAGGTGCCACTTGACTTCCTGAATCCCGCTGAAGCTCCCTGAATCTCAATGTCCTAATCTGTAGAAGAGGGGAAGGAATTTTTCACTCACAGGCTCATGTCAAGAATCAAATAAGATCATATAAACTGCAAAGTACTATCCACTTGTTAGTAATTTAGGGAGTGGGGGGACCTCCCAGCACCCTGATATCGCATCATGTGGGCTTCCCAAGTGTGAGGTTACACCGTGCCCCCATGTCACTCCCCTGTCTCAAACACCTAGAGGTTGACATCCAAATAAGAATATTAAAGTGACTCAGATTTATTATTTTTTTGAAATGGAGTCTCACTCACTCTGTCACCCAGGCTGGATTCGGCTCACTGCAACCACTGCCTCCCGGGTTCAAGTGATTCTTGAGCCTCAGCCTCCAAATAGCTGGGATTACAGGTAGTGCACCACCAGGTCCAGCTTTTTTTTTTTTTTTTTTTTTTTTTTGAGACAGAGTCTTGCTCTATCACCCAGGCTGGAGTGTAATGGTCCAATCTCAGCCTCCTGGATTCAAATGATTCTCTCCTGTCTCAGCCTCCCTGGTAGCCAGGATTACAGGTGCATGCCATCACGCTTGGCTAATTTTTGTGTTTTTAGTACAGATGGGGTTTTGCTGTGTTGGCCAGGCTGGTCTCAAACTCCTGACCTCAGGTGTCTACCTGCCTCGGCCTCCCAAAGTGTTGGGATTATAGGCATGAGCCACCACACCCAGCCTAATTATTTGTATTTTTAGTAGAGACAGGGTTTTGCTATGTTGCCCAGGCTGGTCTTGAACTTCTGGCTTCAAATGATCTGCCTGCCTTGCCCTTTCAAAGTGCTGGGATTACAGGAGTGAGCCTCACACCCAGCTGACTTTGATTTTTTACTGGGACTGACCTTCTAATTAGCCCAGATTGGATCAATATTTGTGTATCCAGAAAGCCAGGTCGTCCCAAGTGTTCTCTGTACATTGTGGGCCCAGTAGGAGGCAGGGCTTATCCCACTGGAAGGTGGCAGTCTCGGGAGTCTTGGTAGTGGAGTCCCTGTGACACGGGGTCCAGGTGTCAATCTCTCTGTTGCCATTGGGCAGCCCAGGGCACACTGGTCGCATCTGTCCCCCGGGTGTAGGGTGCTCGTGGTCTACGGCTATGACCAGTGTGCCCTGGGCTTCCCAATGGCGACAGAGATGCCCTCTGCCCAGCTCCTAATTTTGCACTCAGGGCTGTGTGCCAAGGTGCCCACACTCTGCAGCTCCCGCCGGGATCCAGAGGGGCCTATGCAGGCTGTGCTCAGGGCCAGGACTGAGGCTACTGTCTCCAGGTGGCTCCACCCTTCAGTTTTGGGTGCTTCATAAAACTTTTCTTGAAGAATGACTCAGCACTCACGCTTAATACTTAATACAATGTACAGGCTGAAATGATCCCTCTGCCTGCTCCACCTGCTCCAAACCCTGATAAAACAGAAACTAGGGTGGGATCTCACATATGGTGTCTTCACTTTGCAGCCGGTGGATTTTTTAAAATGTGGAGGAGAAGGTGGGAGGCAAGACCAGAACTGAGAAATGACTCTTGCTTTTAGTTAGAGGGAGGGTGGCTGTGGGAAGTGTATTTCAATGCCATAAAAGTACCCTGTGAGGTTGCAAATTCTAAGTAATTCGATATGCATAACCCCAGCCTCAGCTGTGTGAGCTCCTCCCTTCTCTGTTCCCCATCACTCCCCCTTTTCCTTGTCCCAGAGTGTGAACCACACTGGTGTAGACATGGGGAAAGTAAAGTGGATTTTTGAGGAAGGGGGATCAGGCGTGTCGCCCAACAGACTGGAAAATACAGACTCAGTCTCTTCACCTTTCCTCTCACTGTGACCCTTTTTCTTAACCGTAAAGGGCTGACTTTGTCTGCCTTGCTCAGGGAACCCGCCCCACTTTTAATTAAATTTCTCCCTGTAGACACTGTCTGGGAAGCTGAATGTCATCTTCCCTGGGCTTACCCGCCAGGCTCCTCTCATCCACATCTTCCAGCCTCTAGCCACATGGACCCCTCCGGAAAGTGTGTGTGTGTGGGGTGTGTGTGTGAACATTTTTCATGCTTGATGTGAGCCAGAAGAAAAATGAGCTTCTCTTTCTGATAAGTGTGGACCTGCCCACAGCACTAAATTTGGTTCTGCCGTCACCGGCGCCATGAAGCAGCAGCCTGGTTTAGAGGCTTGCCTTCAGTTTCAAACAATTTCTCCAGGCTCAGGTTACATGTGACCCATTCACAGAGCCTGGAGGCCATGGCTTCTCCAGTCCTTAGCACTAGAGACGGGGCTTTTGGTTCCCGCACAACTAGCATAGCCAGTGGAACCAGATGGGGGATGCTCTGAGGTTGCAGAGGCAGGAAGGCAAGCGGAGGAGAGCTTGGGCCTGGACAGAAGCATGATCTGGCTCCCTCCCCAGCTGTGAAATCTCTGAGCCTCAGTTTGCTTCTCTGCAAAATGAGGATAATAATCCCCACCTCGTTGGGACTGAGGATTAACGAGGCAATGGTTTTAGTAGAATAATCCACTGCTGCTATTATTATCAGCATCTTCGTATGGCAAAACTCATTTGGACCAATGGGGAGTGTGTTAAGTCAGTCTGAAGTAGGGCAAAGGAACAATTATAGAATGTTTTAAAGGAAATGTGGTTTTTATTATTTCCAAGTATATACAGTACTGGAACTGAGTAACTAGGAGGTGGAGAACTGACTTGATTTAAATAAGGAGAGCTCATTTGACATCGCCTGTTTGATTTCTCAGCATCCACCTGTGTTAATCAAGAGGGTTTTGAGCTATATATGTGCCCAGCTCTGTGACTGGAGAAGGAAAGTCACGTAAGACACAGTCCTTGCCTTCATAAGACGTGCAACCTGTGGGCAGATGAGTCCTACACAGGAAGCGGGGGCAAGAGGGGAACTGTGAGCACTGAGGAGCGCGGCTCTGCCACAGGTAAGAGGAAACGCGCAGCCTCTGGACCTTGAGTGTCAAGGCTGGGGAAAGCTTCAGGGAGGATGGACACTGAGGAAGGTCAGGGCGATTTACATATGGGGTAGGGCAGGGAGAGAGGGGCAAAGCTGCCATGGGTGAGCAAGGGGCAGAAAGAGCACGGCGTCTATGAAGGAGCCACAGGGCAGGCTGGCAGGAAGCGGGAGGTGGGACTGGGCAGGGAGGTGAGCCAAGGTGTGGGGACCCAGGCAGGCAGCTCGAGGCCAGCTTGGCTTAGCAGGTGATGCTCATGGCAGGACCACACGTGGAGAGGGCCAGGGCAGGTGACGGGGTTGCTCTGGGAAGAATTTGGCAATGGCACGCAAAACGGATTGGATATGAATTTTGGAACTGAAACAGGGAACAACTCATTGTTTCCATAAGGATCCGAGGGTGAGGTGATAAGGCCTAAAATCATGTTATCGCTGGTGAGAGTGTGACTGGAAAGAGAGGGGCAAACTGAGGCAATGCCTGGAAGAAACTGGCGGGTCTGTTCCAGGATGTGGAGGGGGAAGAGCTTAAGTCTCCATGGCTTGCCACACTGGGGACTGGAAGACGGCAAATTCCAGTGACCGAAGTGGACAGACCAGGTGGTAATGGGGGCAGCATTTTACTAAAACGCAAGGCTATGGACACCCAGGACTGGCACTCAAACCTGGCCACACTGGAGAAAAGATGTGCCATTGCCAGGGTGGGGGTTACGCATACATCCTGAAATACCTCCCACCATCCACGCTCCGGAGAAACCCTCCATTCACAGGGTGAAGGCAAACTGACTTCAGCCCTGCTCTGGCTCAATTCAAATTCCAGGGGCAAGCAGTTCAATTAATGAGTCTGCCCCGTGCCTTTGCCACCAAACAGTCATCAGAATATTACACCATCCAAGTCAATGCCTGGCTTTAATTTAATCACTCATGCCTTAATCAATTCCTGTCACATGCTAAACGCTGTAAGTGGTGGGGAGAGGTTGCTCCTGGGCATAATTAGAATATGAGATTCTGTACCAAGTCCCTGTCTGGTTAGGAAGAAACTGAAAACTCCAGAAAAATGGAAAAGCTCCCAGGAAATTCTATGTAAGGGTCATGACTTGAGCTCAGAAGGAAGTCCCAGCCCTTCCCCAGAGAAGTCAGCACTGGCAGGGGCTGGAAATCACTTGAGGTCATGCTCAAGGCACCGCCACCCACTGTCTTGCATCCTGGTTTGGGTCTCCTTCCTTCTAAAGCAGGGGACAGACAAGATCAGTGCAGGCTGTTCTGTGGCCACCCATGCATCCCTCCTGGGCACAGACCTTGCTGGCTCAGCCCTCACCCCTAGGAACCAGCTGCACAGTCTGGCACTAAGGGAGCCAGGTGGCAGCAGCTATACTATTTCAGGTCAGGCTAAAGTCAGCCCACCAAAGACTTCAGATCAGCACCCGACTGCGGCTCCCGGGAGGCATCCCCTAGTCCTGCAGCACTTTTGAGAAGCTCAAAGGAATTCTCTTAAGTTGTTTTATTTCAGTTCTATGACTGAGAAGAGAAGAGAGACCACATTATCATCCATTCTGAGGGGGAAGACAGCATAATCTCCATTTCTCAGATGGAAATATGGAGGCATGGGAAACCTGAATCTTGGCCAAAAACCTCTTAGTTGACAAATGAATTCAGGGCTTGGCAACCCTAAGCAGCCAGTGATAACAGGGGCCCACAAAATGAGGGTGTGGCTCGCTTCTGGAATTCAGTCTTGCTGGTAACAAATGATAAGATCTTTCTTAAAGTCTTTTTATTTTTATTTTTTTAACCTGGCCCAGACTGTCAACTTATAACATGAATCCTACTGATTAAAAATTTTTTCTTGCATTTCTCATCCGCCATCAAACATTGGTTCATGATTATTTATAGCACTTTAGTGACATTGAAAGGGATTTATTTCAATTTATTCAGTCTTTATTAACACTCCACAGGGAACAGAGTGCAGCTACCGCTGGCCTTTTCTCAGGCACAGCTGAGATGCTAAGAAGGGAGGAACTTCACCACTAAAGGAAGAACTGAACCTGGTGGAGAGAAGCCCAGGAGGCAAGTTATCTCGATAGGATTATCCGGGAAAAATATTAAATAGGTTTTAAGAAGGTTCAGGTGAGTTTATGAATGATCACTCCTTTATTCAAGCGGATTTAGGGATGTTCTGCAAAATCCTCTGTTTCTAAGCTGGCCTCATGGAAAGCGGCGGCAGAGGCAGAGGCTGAGCCGCTGCACTGGGGATTGGGGCCAGTGGGGAATTTCCCCTGCTCATAGGGAAAAGACAAGACAGAAAACGGATGGTGGGAGGGCCGGTGACTCTTCCAAACGGCTATTCCTGATGTTTCCTGGCAGTGAGCAGCTATGAAAGGGACAGGTTCATATGTGTCTATACCATGATTTTTGCTGTGCTCCAATGTTACAGGAGGTTACAGACAACAGTTTTATTTGCCTATATAACCTTTGCTTGGCTTATTAACACGCTGATTTAAATTCTGATGCATTGTCAAGTAGAAAGCTGTTCAGGTTTTCAGCAAGCCCAATATAAAAAATCCAGGCATGCAACAAATAGGTAGTGAATATTCACATTTAAATACATGTAAATATAAATAGAATTTTAAAAAAATGTTTAGAGACAGGACCTTGCTGTGTTACCCAGGCTGGAGTGCAGTGGGACAATCATAGTTCACTGTAGCCTTGAACTTCGGGCTCAAGTGATCCTCCTGCTTCAGCCTCCCAAGTAGACAGGGCTACAGAAGCATGCCATCACGCCCAGCTAATTTTTAGTTTTCTTTTGTAAAGACAGGGTCTTGCTTTGTTGCCCAGGCTAGTCTCAGACTCCTGGCTTCAAGCGATCCTCCCACAATGCTGGGATTACAAGTGTGAGCTACCGAGCCTGGCCTCATTTATATACATATAAAACCAAAGAGAATCTTTTTTTTTTTTTGAGATGAAATCTTGCTCTGTCACCCAGGATAGAGTGCAGTGGCACAATCTCGGCTCACTGCAACCTCCGCCTCCCGGGTTCAAGCCATTCTCCCGCCTCAGCCTCCTGAGTAGCTGAGACTACAGGCGCCCGCCACCACGCTTGGCTAATTTTTTGTATTTTTAGTAGAGACGGGGTTTCACCGTGTTAACCAGGATGGTCTCAATCTCCTGACCTTGTGATCCACCCGCCTCCGCCTCCCAAAGTGCTGGGATTACAGGCGTGAGCCACCGCGCCCGGCCTGCCTGATGTTGCCGTGATTACCCAAGAAGTCTCTTTTTGAGGAATAGGCCACGGTAGAGGGATGAGGTAAGACAATGGTTTGCTGCCAGCATTCAATTAAGAACAACTGGAACAGGCACCCCTGAAATGACCTGCAAATCAATGGGAGAACTGGATCCGATCCAGGACAACTCTGTTGACACATGATTTAGAATGTTGGCTGCAATTCAGGAGGAGGAGCTGTCCTTTACGCTGGGGGAGGAGCACCGTCCCATGGTTCCATGAATTGGTCCTTCCCAGCACTTTGTTCTTGGCATTCTGTGGCGTCTGCAGATAACGTGACAAGCAATTATGGATCCAGGGGTCTTCTAATATCCTTGCTATCCCAGGGAGGCGGATACAAGGATGCAAGTGCATCCCTGGACTTTTTGTGGTACAACTGCAGATGTAGATCCCAAGCCAACATCACCAGCCTTCTCAGTAAAACGGAAAACTAGGCCATAGGCTGGAAGGAAAACCAGCAGCTGGGACCAGAGATAATTATGTCCCTCTTCTCTTTGATGCCTGGATTTAGCAGTAGGGTGGATGAGGCCAAAGGAGAGGAATGAATGAAACGTTATTATCAATGGTTTCAGATTTAATTCTCACTCGCTGATTTAAAACTGTTTTTAGTATTGGACATTGATCTAAGACTCTTTCCTCAGGGGAGTTAATATAAGAAAGGGAATTTAAACTTATTTTCAGTCTGATGGAGAGGATTTTGTAGTGCCCTCTTAAGTTGGGATTCCATGTGAATGACTTCAAAGTGCTGTGCTAGTCCTGGCAGACAGACGGAAGACAGGCGGGGAGGACGCCCACCCTTTACTTATTTAAAAGTTTCCCCAGTAGGTGTTCTTCTGATACCCTGTACGAATAAGACATGAAGGTCTGTCAACATGCAAGGCTGGGGTCCTCACAGCCTGATCTGCAGTTAGGACTGCCTCTTACCACAGCCCAGCACTTCCTAAAGGTCATCTGTGCCCATTCAAAATCTTCTACGGACACCAGACTTGCTATAATAATCACATACCCTAACTAAGGTGCAAGCTGGCCAGGCACGGTGGCTCCCGCCTGTAATCCCAGCACTTTGGGAGGCCGAGGTGGGTGGATCACCTGGGTCAGAAGTTCAGGACCAGCCTGGACAACATGGCATAACCCCATCTCTACAAAAATACAAAAATCAAACGAGCATTATGGTGTGTACTTGTAGTCCCAGCTACTGGGGAGGCTGAGGCAGAATTGCTTGAACCCAGGAGGTGGAGGTTGCAGTGAGCCGAGATCGCACCACTGCACTCGAGCCTGGGCGACACAGCGAGACTCTGTCTCAATAAATAAATAAATAAATAAATAAATAAATAAATAAGGTGCAAGCTGAGGGAGTACAAGTGCAGAGGGAAGGATAAGCTCTTCAAATCATTCAATGATTTTAAGAAAATTAAGTTGAATGTTTTAGAAAGACTTCACAAAGGTGAGTAATATTTACTATCAAACAGGATGGTAAAGACCATGCAAAAAAAGAAAAAAGTAAAATCCCTGAGGGATTCTGCATTCAGATGACTCCACAATATAAACCCAAAATCCAAACTGAAATCGGAAGACCCAGACAGTGCATTATTAATATGGCACAGGCAAGAGAGACACGAAATTTCAACTGGCTGATCAGACACCAAGAGAAGACCTGGGCCCTGTGTCAAAAGATGGGTGAACGAATTTACATTTATATAGTTTCAGTTAAAGTAAAATCTTGAAAATCTGTGTATCATTTACATTATTTTCTGATGTAATGACTTTTTAAAACTGATATATTGTTACTCAGTCTTGATTTAAGGGATAAGAAGGCTTCTTAGGCCTAATTTATTAATTCATAAATGACTATACTTATTGGATACATGGAATTCCTAAGATTCAGTACACCACAAGTTTGCTTTATTTAACCCTTTTCTACTCTACTCTCAACCGACCACCCTGAAACCTGTTCGCCAGTTTACCAACGTCAGCACTCCGTTGAATTACTTCATTTGTAAAATCTCTTCTTCACCTCCTTCGCCTTCCCTGACTGCCATTACTTTCTTAATCAGCCCTCACTTTTTATTCAACAAGTAAACTGGAAAGATCTCTGAACCCAATGTACTAAGCCAGGTCACCCTTCCCGGGATGACTGGAGGGAGGGCAGGTCGGTTTGGGCTGGTGGAGAGCATGCAGTTTATTCCTGGCATGGAGTGGATTTCAGAAAGAATATGAAGCAGGGACAGCAGATGACAAATCTCCGCTTGCCTGTGGCAAGAGTTCTGTGTGTACATTTAAACATGGGTGTGTGCAATTTTCAGAGGGTCCACGTCTGCCCAAAGTTTGGCTGCAGGGGAGCTGGGCAGTTACCCACTTTTCCTAACTTGATCCCTACTCAGTGTAACAATTTATCTGTACAACTGATTCCATCACCAGGGTCTTTAGACCCCTCTGCTCATTCAGCCAATCACAAGCACTTATCCATAGGACACTGCCAATGATGCGATTTACTGAGCAGTTACTATGTGTAGGGCCCTGGTGAGTACCAGGTTAGCTTGTTTGAACCCCATGGCAACCCGTGAGACAGGCACCATCATACTCCAAGTTATGGATGACAAAAAACTCTCCAAACAGCTAAACAACATGGCTTAGGTCCCACAGTGAGCAGGGAGCTGGGACTTATGTCCAGGAGGCCCAATCAGAGCCTGCCTCCTTAACCATTAGGCCAAACTGCCTCCACATGCAGGACACTGCCCTGCACTGGGGACCTGGGGGAAGGGTAACAGTGTCTGCCCTTGAGCTGCTCCCAAAACTTCCTTGAATAGCCTTGGCACAAAATGCATTTCTTGGGGACTCGCTGACATGGCGTTTGGATTTTTATCAGGTCCCTGATTGGGCTCAGCATGGAGCCTGATGAAATATGAAAAAAGCAAAGAAAATTAAGGGAATATACCTGGAAATTGTTCCAGTTTGTATTTTGCTGATGCCCATTGTATCTGCATGCTTACAGAAAGCTTCCTAACCGGAGAACCCAGAAAGCTCAAAACCTGTCCTGGGCCAGCCTCAAACTCCTCCTCATACTCAGGTGGGAGCCATCTGGGCAGGCAGGGAACCTGGCAGAGGTGGCAGGAGCATGACATCTGGAGACAGGAAAGGAATTCTTGGACAGCAACCTCTTTGGCAAGGCAACAGGGGCGAGACAGAGGATTCTCAGGTAGCCCCAAGGCACCATAGTATAATGGAATATTTATTGCAAAGCCTGGGCCCCAGGAAGTGAGAAAAGCCTCCCAGGCCTATCTTTGCCAAGGGATTCTTTTTTTTTTTTTTTTTTTTTTTTTTTTTTGAGACGGAGTCTCGCTCTGTCGCCCAGGCTGGAGTGCAGTGGCCGGATCTCAGCTCACTGCAAGCTCCGCCCCCCGGGTTTACGCCATTCTCCTGCCTCAGCCTCCCGAATAGCTGGGACTACAGGCGCCCGCCACCTCGCCCGGCTAGTTTTTTTTTGTATTTTTAGTAGAGACGGGGTTTCACCGTGTTAGCCAGGATGTTCTCGATCTCCTGACCTCGTGATCCGCCCGACTCGGCCTCCCAAAGTGCTGGGATTACAGGCTTGAGCCACCACGCCCGGCCTGCCAAGGGAT
This sequence comes from Macaca thibetana thibetana, assembly GCF_024542745.1. Classification (NCBI taxonomy): domain Eukaryota; kingdom Metazoa; phylum Chordata; class Mammalia; order Primates; family Cercopithecidae; genus Macaca; species Macaca thibetana. Next base: position 55,836,600 of record NC_065593.1, on the reverse strand, counting down.
TCTTACATGAGGACTTGCCTATGCCCACCCAACTCAACCCACACCCACAATCTCAGAGCTGGCCTCATCAGTGGGCACCAACGCTTTTACCTTGCCGAGGTACAGAACCTAAGCTGGGCATCTGATGTCCCTAAACCACAGAGACTTGACCTTGGCCACACTGAATCTACATCTTGATCCCCCAGTCTTGATTTCCAGCCTTCCCTGGGTCAATCAAACCAGCTGCCCCTTCATCTGGCAGATCAGTCCAGAAACCCTGCATTAGGGAGTAGAAGTTTAAGGACCTTGGGAAGAGATATTTGCTCTTTGTTTTATAAACAGAGCACCAAGGTAGAGTGAAATGCCTTGCTCTCTGTGTCGGGGCCAGATAAGAAATTGAGAGCTTTAAACTCCACATCTCCCTAAACTTATTCTGGGTCATGCTCCAATTACAGACTCTTGTAAAAGTTCATTTGTGAAACAGTGGTTTTAGAATCAATATCTACTGGGTCAATGTTATAGATCATATTTGGGTTCCCAGACTAGTCCACAATGGCCAAGTAAACCCACGTGTGGCTGAGAGGGGAGGGAGCTAGTGGCAGGCACCCACCACCCACTGGCTCTATGACCTTTAGCAAGTTACTAACCCTCTCTGTGCTTCAGTTTCCCCAGCATGGAGATAATAACAGCACCTGCTACATAGGGGAATTGTTGTGAGGATTAAATGAGATAATCTGAGACAAGCACTTAGAACAGGGCTCCTAGAAGACAATCAATGAATGTAATTAAGGTAGCAATGCCAGTGTCAGCCCCAGCAGTGGTAACACTGGGGTTGGGTCATATTTTGATGTAGGAGACTGTCCTGTGCCATGTAGGATGTTCAGCAGCATCCCTGGCCTCTATCTACGAGATGTCAGTAGCACCCTCCTCAAGTTGTGAAAATAAAAACATCTCTCTAGACATCTCAGTGGCCCCCAGGTGAGAAGCATGGTTTTACAGGCAAACAGCTGAGAGTCCCTGCTGGAACATGAGGGCTCCTCTCTCTGCTGCAGCCCAGCTGGTGAGGCTGCAGGCTTCTCTCCCCGTCACCTGCTGAGGTGCCCCCCAAACGCCAGCTCCCTGTCACTAGTGGAAGCGCCTAACTCCTGGGCATGGCAAGTTAGGAATGACCAGGGGGCTGTTTCTGGGAGTGTGAAGGGGCTTTGGGGGTCTCTGAACACGGTGATGAGGAAAGTGGTGGCAGAGGAAGGAGCAGAGTCAAATGTGGTTTCCCACCCGCTTCCCACCGACCTACTGCACCAAGTACCAAAAGGTGCCAGGGCAGGGTCTTCCTTCCCTAGGGTAGAGGGTGGTCTCTCTCCTTTCCTCTCATCTTCACCTCTGGCCAATAAGAGGGAAGTGGGCCATAGGGACCAGGCTATGGGAGTGCTGCAGTGGGGAGGGGGAGGGGGCGGGAGGAGGTGGCCCAAGAGCACAGGCAGCTGAGCATCACTGGGACACAGGGCTGGGATAGACTGAACTGAGTTTGTCCCCAAACCTTCCTTCTGCCGTGACCATAAATAAAGCCCCACCTTCTGTTTCTCTTAACCTGTGTTTCCCCATTTATCCTTCATGGATAAAATCCATTTGGTATGGACCGGATACCTCTTGTATGTCTAGCACTGTATTAGGCCCCTACGGTTGTTTTTACTTGTTTTTGAGTGAGTCTTTTTCAAGGAGGGAGTAAGGAAGATGCTACATAAATACATCAATAGAAGGCAAGGTCCAGTTGGAAAATTATAACATGTCCAATTGGAAAAATAACATGTGTTTGTACATGTAGCCACAGAGCCACTGAAGCCACACACATAAATGCTGAGGGAAAGTGGAATAAAACACGTTTCTTAAAATTTTCAACAAATGGACTGTATCAACGGATGTTAAAAAGGCAGAAGGAAAACCACAATCTTATCACATCTCCAGGCTGGCACTGACCTCCAAGGGCATGAGGGTCAAAGGGCCCCTTTAATAGAAAGGCCTCTTTTTCCAACCGGAATAAATCTAACGTTTCCTCAATCAAACCAATTCTAAGTTTTCTAGCAATTTATGGGCAGGTATCCATTTCTTTTGTTCCTCTCAGAGGAGCAGCGCCTGATATTAGAAACCACTTAAAAGCCACGCCCTTCCAGCAGGAACAGTCATGGACTGTCACTCATCCAAAAACCAGCAAAGCCAACAAGCCCCTTCCCCAAATCGTCTAAAGGTGAACCCAAGAGCCAAGCCGGGTTATTGCTGTATAAATATCTGTTAGGGAGGCAAACTTGGCCAAGGAATGGATGAGCTTCAAGGGTCACTCCAGACCTGCCTAGCGGGGGTGGGGGCGGGGGACACACTTATCTGTTTATCCATTTATTTATTTATGTAGAGGGAGGATTTGGAGATGGAAAATAAACAATTCTTATATAGTAAATATAAGCAGCCATCGCAAAACACAAAATGACACCCTAGAATCAACCGCGGTAGGAAAGACATTTCCCTGTCTCCTGTAGGATGGGTCAGTTAAGGGGGCAGGGAGGATCAGATATAACTCAAATTGGTCCTGCTGAGCCTGGAGCCTGAGCGCGCAGAGGGGTGAGCTGGGCAGTCGCTGTCCAAGCCCCCATCATCCCTTCCAACCCAGACCATTCTGAGACGGAGGTTTGGAGTTACAGGTGTGTGAGCGCCAGAGGGTGAGAGCAGTCGCTCGGAATGTAAGAGCTCCCGCCTGCTGGGGATGGGGAGGAGTCGTCGATGGCCCCGGGATCCGTGCCCAGACATTTCCAGAGGCAAGCACCCCACCGTCATCCGCGCCAAAGCTGCATCCCTCGAGGACCTGGAGCGAAGCCATCTCCTTAAAGCGCGCACAGAGTCAGGATGGAGTTTCCTAATTGTTGCACGAAGGACCGTCCCCCTGAGGTTTCTCCATTAACAGCAGCCCCCTCCTTCCCCGGCCTTGCCCACCGCAGTGGCCCAACCAAAGCGCCAACAGATTTCAAAATGGAGCGAAATCGCAGAAGCGCGGATTGTGCTTTGTTCCCAGCATTGGGCTAAATGCGCTCATCCCCACCGGGCTCCCTTTCCTCCAACGGCAGCAGGTGACATCTCTGCTCGAGATGGCAATAGGCAGCCTTGACCGTGGGCTCCCCTTTTCCAGGGCCGTCCCGAGACCCTCACTCCATCTGGAACCGGAATCCCGCGCCCAGCTCTGTCTGGGGGCGAGGGAGGAGAGAAGATGCTTGAACTGACCCCTGAGCTGCTCTGCAACCCCTCGCGGTGGCTCAGCCATGCGGGAAGCCTCGCAGCACTCAGGCTCCAGCCCTCGACGCCACCGTCGAGGAAGGTCAGCCTGGTCCCGGGCGGGCTCTAGTTCCCCAGTCAAGCCATTCCCCGGAAATTCAGATCAACCTGGGCAGCCCGCGTGGAGGATTCAGCTCCTAGATGCTCGTTCGTCTCAGAAGTGCGCCCCCCCGCACCTGTTTTCAGCGATAGAATTAACCAGAAAACGGCGCGTACCAGGTTCATCACAGGAGGGCGAGGCTCGGATGCCTTGGCCAGGAGTTCTCCTTGCAGCCCCAGACTCGGTTTTGGGGGTACGGTGAACTTGGATACGGGTGAAATCCCGCATTTACGATAAATAATATTAATCAGTACAGACATAATATTAATAAAAATACACCCAAGGGCTGCCTATCTGCGGCCGCCAGAGGCCAATTAGAGTCTCAGGTGCAGGGGTTGGGGGCTTCCTCCCGTGTCCTCCAGGAGGCCAACTGGGCGCGGCCCCGCCTACCCCAGGGTCCCCAATCTCCCCAGGGAAGGGGTGGGGCCAGCCCCAAGGTCCCCTCTCCGGACGCCTGTGGTTCCCATGGCAATTCCCCCTCTGTGCCCCCTCCAGTGGGCTCAGAAAAATGGGTGTGGCGGCAGCACCAGTAACCTTATGCCCCCTCCTCACATTCTCCCGCCAGGCGAAGCAACAGGGCGTAAAGCTGGAGAGGCCCCACCGGGGCTCCCCACCCATCCCCGAATGGGTAGCCAGCGTCCCTCGTTGGGCAACCTGGTGTGGCTTGGCCCTCAGGACACTCGGGGTGTTGGGAGGGGCGTGATCCCTCTGCCGCCGCCCGCAGCGCAGCACGGAGACTCGAATCCCATCCCTTCAGAAGCTTCCTGGCGCCCGCAGACTCCGAGACGAGGCTGCGCGCGGTCACGCCCGTTCCATGCGTGCCGGGGGTCGGGGGGTTGACTCGGGTTCGTCGACCCCAGCAAGCCTCGAGATCCAACAATGAGCTCGGAAATGAGGAACGAAAAAGGAAAGAGGTGCTTGGGGGTGGGGGGAGGTTGGCTAAACACCCTCAGAATAAAAGCCAGAAACCAGGGCTGGGAGCGCAGATCACGTAACCTCTACAGACAAAGCAAAGAGCCCCCGAAGAAGGTGCTGGGTGAACGCCCCCAGCGCTCATGCCCGCAGCAGCAAAAGGCCAAGATTTCAGCGCTGATTGTCCCCCTCCCTTTAATGCCAGGCCCCGCCCTGTCCTACGAAGCCCGGCCACCCGGTTTGGCATGGCACCGTAAAGACGTGACACGCCGAAAAAAGATGGCACCTCGCGTTCCGAGGGGGAAAAAGGGGGGGTGGTGGGGGCGGGAGTGGGAGGAGGCACAGCCTATCCTCCCCCCTCCTCGCCCACCAGGATCCACACCCACTGCCGCAGTGAGGGGCGAGCCCTGCGCGCCAGCCCCGCGCCTCCGGCAGGGAGCGCACACGCCGGGCGCCCTGCGCGCGGAGCGCTGAGAAAGAAACCCGCCCCGAGATGCACCTGCAGCCCCGCGCCCGTCAGTGCATGGCTGCTGCTGTGCCTGCCCGCGAGCGGGGACCGGCGGCCGCCGACTCCGTCCACATCGCCAGGCCAGGTGACCCCTGCCTTTGCGAGCGTGCACACTGGGATCCTCGCACTGTTCTCAGGCACGGCGCTGCTCGCGTCTCTGTGCCAGGCGTGCGCAGGGGGAAGGGCAACTAAAGTGACAGCGCCTGGACCCCTCCCCATCTCCTCGATTCCTCCCAGCCCCCAAATGTCCCCTACGGGTTTCTGAAGGAGGAAAAGGGGAGGGGGCCGGGCCCCGCCTAAAATCAGGGGCAGTGAAGGCCCTGTCGGAATCACTGCTCGGGAGGTAAAGGGAGGGGCGTGCAGGGAGTCAGTCATCTTTTCTAGAACCCGATCCACATCTTCCTTAGGGCTGATGGCGAACAGCGGCAGGGACAGCGGATTTCAGGTTCGGTTTCGGGGGTCGTTATCGGACCCCTCCCCCCCACGCACGCCCATTGCGGCAAAAGACTGCGGTCGAGAGTGAAGGGCAGCCCCCTCCCCCAAGTCACCGCCGCCGCGCCCCACCCTGCCGGCACGGCCTCCACCTGGGGTCGGCGCGAAGCGGGTGAAGACCCTCCAGCACACACACACGCGCGCACTCAGGCGTGCGTGCATCCCTTGCTCACGTCCCTTTCCAGGCCGCCCTGGCCCCAGCCCCCGAGCAGGGGAGGCAGGGAGGGGCCCTGCGGTCGCCCCGACCGATGCCCGGCGCACGAAGCCCCAGTCTGTGGAGGCTGAGGGCGAGGGGCGGCGGCGCAGGGGTGCACAGGGGCGGACGGCGAGGCAGATTTCGGAGCCGCGGCGCTTACCTGATAGTCGACAGAGGCGAGGACGGGAGAGGACAGCGGAGGAGGAGAAGGTGGCTGTGGTGGCGGCGGCAGAAGGTGGGCGGTGGCAGCGGCGCTGCTGTTGGTGCCGGAGCTGGTGGGTGGCGGTGACTGCGAGGGCGCGCGCCGGCGAAGAGGGCGCGTTCCCGAGGCCGGCAGGCGGCGCAGGCGCGAGCAGCGGGAGCGCGAGCCTCCCCAGGGGAGGGGGCGGGCAGCCCGGCCTCCGCGGGAGCCTTCTCCTCCGGCCACCAGTGGGCGCGCGCGAGCGCCCTGCCGCTCGGCTGTCCGGCGCCTCCCGGCTGGTTCCTCTCGGCGCTGCCCTTTCCCGGTGCCCCTCCCCCTACGCCTCAGGCCGCGGCGCTGACCGCAGCGCGCACGCGCGTTCCATGGCGCACGCGCACTCTCCGCCTCCCATAGCTGGAGCCTTTGTCTCGTTGGAGGGGTGGGTGTCTTCCTTCGGGCCCTGCGGGGTCGGGGCAAGGCCAGTGACTCCGCCAGTGGGTCCCCTGCCCCTTTCCTTTCAGTCAGCCTGAGGCGGTGTCCTCTCCTGGAGAGGTCCTGAGCGACCTTCCACGTGGCCAGCTCCCCAGTCCGTCCACCCCGACCCTCCGAGTCCCGAAATCGCCCCCCTGGCTAAGGTCGCTTTTCCCCAGGCTGCTTCCTTTCTCCTTGCTTTTTTCCCATCTTTTTTGTTACTGACCAAGGTGAATCCTTTCCTTAACAAATTCACTTAAAGCAAGCTAACTCAGTTACAATACAGTAGAACTGTACTTTAAAAAAAAGCATTTGGATCTATGATGTATGTAACCGTGACGCTAGAAAAGAAATCTTAAATTAGGCGAAATTGAAATAGTGCTTAACACATCGCAGAACATTTGCACACACAGTTATTTGTATCACGTCTTTTGAAACATCTTTATGCTGTAAGTAGAGTTTGAAGTCTGAATGTTTAAGGGCCAGCTGGAGATTGTCCCCTGGAAGAGGCATCTCAGCCTGAAACTGACCAGTGGTCCTCATTCTACTGGTCACCCAGGCCCCAAGCTTCGGCCTTAGCTTGGATTTTTCATTTCCCCAACGTCAAATTTAAGCCCTGGCAGTGGGCGGATTTCTATGTATGGGGGTTTAGGGCAGCTGTCTCCTCCTAGGGAGATGGGAAGTTGTCTTGAAGCTCCAATTTGCATGGTTCTTACATTATTTTTTAAAAACCAACATATGTTATAGATTAATAGAAAAAGCAAGTAAAATGCTTTATTCACACTGAGTTTCTGGAACTGACCTTTTTCTTTCTTTCTTTCTTTCTTTTATCCATATTAACTTTATTTTTAAACAGAGGGGCATATATCCAAAGAAGTAGAAGTGAGAACCACCGTGGGGGCTTGCTGAAAGCGATCTGCCCTAGCCTTCTGACTTCAGAATGTCTCATGAGCCAATGGCCTGGGGATGGAACTGCCCCTTGATGGTGTACACCTTAGAAAAGTCAATGGAATTGACCCTTTTTTTGGAGACAAGGTCTTGCTCAGGCTGGAGTGCAGTGGCACAGTCATAGCTCATGGCAACCTTGAACTCCTGGGGCTCAAGCAATCTTCCCAACTCAGCCTTCTGAGTTGCTGGGACTACAGGTGGGCACCACCACACCTGGCTAACTTTCTTTTCTTAGAGAGGAGGTCTTGCAATGTTGCCCAGGCTGCTGCTCTCTAACTCCTGGGCTCAAGGGATTCTCCCACCTCAGCCTCCCAAAGCATTGAGATTACAGGCATGAGCCACTGCACTCAGCCTGGAATTGACTTTTTGTTGTTGTTCTAACTGCCACCATCCTAGTTGAAGACCTCTATCTTTGTTCTGGACATGTAGGGACCTTAGTGATCTCCTTGCTCTCCAATTTCTCCCTATATTAGCCCACCCTGCAACCCCTAGTTAGATCAGTATTCAGAAGTGATCATTTTATTTATTTATTTATTTTTGGTTTTTTGTGTTTGTTTTGTTTTTTTGAGATGGGGTCTCGCTCTGTTGCCCAGGCTGGAGTGTAGTGGCACGATCTTAGCTCACTGCAAGCTCTGTTTCCCGGGTTCAAGCAATTTTCCTGTCTCAGCCTCCCAGCTACTGGGATTACAGGCACGTGTCACCACTCCTGGCTAAATTTTGTATTTTAGTAGGATGGGAATTCACCATGTTGGCCAGGCTGGTCTCGAACTCCTGACCTCAGGTGACCCAAGCATCTCAGCCTCCCAAAGTGCTGGGATTACAGGTGTGAGCCACCACGCCTGTCCCAGATCATTTTAATTATGGCAATCTCTTGCTCAAAAATATGTAAAAGCTTCTAACTGCCTCCTAAATGAGGTTCAACCCCTTAGTTTAGCTTCCAAGTGCCCCCCCGTTCCCCCAACCCCCATCATCTGAGCCATTGTCCTCCTCTTTTCTTTCCCACCTACTCTGTAGCCAGCTGAAGTGGCTTGACTAGAACTCTTTCCCACCTCTGTAATTCTGAGGTTTTCCTTTGCCTGCAAAGGTCCTTGTTCTTTCCTCACCCACCAGTAGTCTACCTAACCTTCAAACTCTAGCTCAAATTTTACCAAAGCCTTCCCTAATCACCCCAACTGGAAGGGACATTTCCAGTCTCTAGAAGGAGTTCAGCAAAGTTACTCTTCTTCTCTCTGAAAGTTGGGAGGGGGTGGAATCAATATCCACCTTGCAAGATTGAAATGTGGTCATTGTCCCCAGCAGTTTCCCCTTTTTTTAGTGTGAGGAATTATACATCCTTGTCCATGACCATTTACATGATGTAGACATTCCAAACAGGCACTTCAAGAGGCATTGCAAGGTTCTACCACTTTTACTCTTCCTTCCTACCACCAGAATGGCATGGCTCCAGAGAGCTGTTCCTTCAGCTTAGATCCCAGGATGGAAAAACTCAAGGAAGTACATGTCACACAAGCAAGAAATAAACATTTGGGTCTGGGCGCAGTGGCTCATGCCTGTAATCCCAGCACTTTGGGAGGCTGAGGCAGGTGGATTGCTTGAGGTCGGGAGTTCGAGGCCAGCCTGAGCAACATGGCAAAATCCCATCTCTACTAAAATCACAAAAATTAGTCAGACATGGTGGCGCATGCCTGTAATCCCAGCTACTCGAGAGGCTGAGGCAGGAGAATCACTTGAACTTGGGAGGCAGAAGTTGCAGTGAGCCAAGATCATTCTACTGCACTCCAGCCTGGGTGACAGAGCAAGACTTTGTCTCAAAAAAAAAAAAAAAAAAAAAAAAAAAAAAGAAAGAAAGAAAAAAAAAAAAGAAAGAAAGATTTGTTGTGCAAGCCACCAAGATTTGGGGAGTTGTTACCACAGCAAAGCTGATTGATACAGGAATTAAATGAGATGTGTGTGTGTATGTATAAAGTTTCTTACACAACGTCTGACAAATGGTAAACTATCATATTATTATAAATACTATACTATTATAAATACTGGTTATTTATTTCATTATCTTTGTAATAATGCTTTTGCTACATATTATTTTATTTCTGTATGTAAAATAAACTGTAGCAGTCAAATCAACACTCCTCTACATTCAAATTTCACATTTTTCCCCCTCTAAGATAACAGTATAATTGAGAACTGACAGGGACCTAGTGACACTGTGGTCCCCTCACACTGAATGGTCACATTTGCCTAAATTGAAATAATGCATGCTAGAAACAAATCTTAAGCAGATCTGTCATTTTAACTATATGTGATGTAGAGTTGAACGTTCATTCCAGATAATTTAGTCAATGTAGGTAGCTAATGGCTTACACTAATTTAGGCCAAGAAAATGCATTCCCTCTCTTTCTTCCTGTCTCTTTCTCTTGCTGAAAGAGAAATCTCATGGCCGCATATGTTACACAAAAGAGCCCACTTATGTAGGACCACAGAAGGCAGAATAGCAGAGGGGAAAGAAAACTGGAGAGTTGGGTCCTGATCCTAGCCATCTTGTGCGACCTTAGACAAATTCATTACCTTCTCTGGGCTTTCAGTTCCAGATGGGGTTAGGACTGAGATCAATATATCTATAGAATTTGGAGGCTCTGCTACTAAATCTATTCACAAAGCAAGCTAAACTGTTGTCATAAATAGACCCCAAAACGTAATGACATCCTGCTAAATGGGCCAGAGGAGCAAAAAGTGGCTAGCATGTTAAAGGCATTGGTAGGTTACACACACTCCAGAGGGTGGGAGATGAATACTACAGAAATTTAGGAGCCTGCACAGGGCACAATTTTAGAGGTCCTGTGGACAGGAGCGTGTCAGGACTGTCCATCCAAAGTCAAAATCAAATGATTGCATCTTCTATTTCCCACAGTGTAGAAGGAAGCACAAAACCTAGAAGTTCTCTTTGGCTTCTGAAGATAGCATATTCCATACCTGGGACACCACTTGACCAATAATAACCAGCTAACCCGAAAGGCTGCCGGCTTGAAGTGGGGCCCAGAACAGGAAAGGGCTCTGCAGCAGGTCCAGGCAGCAGTGCAAGTAGCCTTGCAATTGAGCCATCAACCCAGCAGACTCTATAGTACAAAAGGCACGAGTGATGAGGAGGATGCTGTGTAGAGCTTGTAGCCTGCCCCAGTGGGAGAGTCACAGTGCAGGATCCCAGCGTTCTGGAGCAAGGCCATGCCATCTGCAGTGAAGGATCATATGCCTTTGGCAAGACAACTCCTGGCACGCTACTGTGCCCTGGTAGAAATGGAGCGCCTGATGGTGGGATAGCAAGTGACCTTGCACCTGGAACTGCCCTTCATTAACTGGGTTACGTCAGCTGAGTTAAATTATAAGGTTAGGCAAGCCCAGCAACAATCCATTGTTAGATGGAAGTTGTACATCTGGGATTGAGCGTGGACAGGACCTGGGCCACGAGCAAGCTGCACGTACAGTCTGTTCAGACCCCCAAGCCACCTGCCGGAGTTGCCCCAGCACCCTCCCTCCACACACACCTAAGGTTATAGGAGGGATCCCTTCCCATCAGCTGATGGCAGAGGAAAGAGCAAGTTTGGTTTGTGAATGACTTGGCTTGGTATGTGGGTTTAGGCTGAAAATGACAGGAAATATACTACAATCTCACTCAAGGGTGGCTTTGAAAGACAGTGGCAAGGCAGAACCCTCCTAACGGGCAGGGATTTGGGTGGTGTAGCTGTTCACCCATTTTGTGTGGACAGAGCAGAGCTCAAGGTGAGAATGTATACAGACTTCTGGGTAGTGGTGAATGGCCTGGCCAGCTGATCATAGATGTGGAAAGAGAACAATTAGAACACTAGAGACAAGGAGATCTGGGCAGAGGCATGTGGATGACATAGGTAAGAGTGTACAAAGGGCCAGGCCTGGTGGCTGGCACCTGTAATCCCAGCACTTTGGGAGGCCGAGGCAGGTGGATCACCTGAGGTCAGGAGTTCGAGACCGGCCTGGCCAACATGGTGAAACCTCATTTCTAGTAAAAACACAAAATTAGTCGGGTGTGGTGGCCCGTGCCTATAATCCCAGCTACTTGGGAGGCTGAGGCAGGAGAATAGTTTGAACCTGGGAGGCAGAGGTTGCAGTAAGCCAAGATTGCACCACTGCATTCCAGCCTGGGCGACGGAGCAAGACTCTGTCTTCAGAAAAAAAAAAAAAAAAAAAAAAAAAAAGAGTGCACAAAGCTTGAAGATCTTTGTGCCACGTGTTAATGCCCACTAGAGATGACCTGCTACGGAAGAGATAATGGACAACCAAGTAGACAAGAGGACGAGAGCAGTGGATGTCAGTTGGCCTCTGCCATGGGCCATCCCAATGCTAACCTGATGGACACACGAATGAAGCAGCTGTGGTAACAGAGATAGACGCTATGTGCAGGATGGAGCCCATGTACCAAGGCTACTGCTGCCACCAAATGTCCAACCTCCCACAACAGAGACCAATACTAAGTTTTCAGAATGGACCATTTCTCAAAAAGATGAACCAGCAAGTTGACTTTGTTGGGGTCCTTCCACTCATAAGGCCCTGTAATTTGTTCTGATAGTAGACCCATGTTCTGAGTATGGGTTTGCCTTTCCTGCCTTTGGGGCCTAAGCCAGTATCCTTATCCAAGGGCTTACAGTATGTTTGATTCTCCACTACAGGGTCCCACATAGCATCACATGAGACCAAGGGAACTAACTGCTTTACTGCAGGGGAGGGATGGGACTGAACCCACAGCCACAGGATCCACTGGTTATATCGTAGGCTTCTCCATCTAGAAGCGGCTACCCTGAGAGAATTGGTCAAGCACAGCTTGGAAGGCACAGCTGAACCATCAATTCTTTACAAGGGAAGGAGACGTACTCCAGGATGTAGGATCCTCCTCTAGAGCCTCCCTGTCAACACCGTGATTTTAGCCTAGTGAGGTCTTTGTTGGACTTCTGACCTACAAAACTCTAAGATGATACATTTGCATTGTTTTAAGCCACTGAGTTTGTAGCACAGCCATACACCAGACAACCACAATAGACTGGATTTATGACGGCAGTCCCATAAGATTACAATGGAGCTGAAAAATCCCTACTGCCTAGTGACTTCATAGCTGTCATGATGTTGTAGCACAATACATTACTCCCATGTTTGTGATGATGCTGGTACACAAACCTACTTGCTGGCTGTTGTATAAAAGTCTGGCACATACAATTATGTACAGTACATAATATTGGATAATGATGGCTGGGCGCCATGACTCACACCTATAATCCCAGCACTCTGGGAAGCAGAGGTGGGTGGATCACCTGAGGTCAGGAATTTGAGACCACACTGGCCAACATGGTGAAACCTTATCTCTACTAAAAATACAAAAATTAGCCCGGCATGGTAGTGGGCACCTGTAGTCCCAGCTACTCAGGAGGCTGAGGCAGGAGAATCACTTGAACTTGGGAGGTGGAGGTTGCAGTGAGCAGAGGTGGCACCATTGCACTCCAGCCTGGGCAACAGAGTGAGACTCTATCTGGAAAAAAAAAAAAAAAGAAATTGGATAATGAAAATAAACGACTGTGTTACTGGTTTGGGTACTTACTATACTACATTTTTAATTATTATTCCAGAGTGCACTGCTTCTACTTATTAAAAAAAAAAAAGTTACTATAAAACAGCCTCAGGCAAGGCCTTTGGGAGGGATTCCAGAAGAAGGCATTGTTATAATAGGAGATGACAGCTTCGTGCATGTTACTGCCCCTGAAGACCTTCCAGTGGGACAAGATGGGGAGATGGAAGATGGTGGTCATACTGATGACCCTGACCCTTTTTAGGACTAGGCTAATATGTGTGTTCATGTCTTAGCTTTTACCAAGGAAAATGTAACAAGTGAAAAAAAAAAAAAAACAAAATAGAAAAAAGCTTATAGGATAAGGACATAAAGAAAGAATATTTTTGTACAGCTGAAAACATATTTGTATTTTAAGCTAAACGTTACTAGAAAACAGTCAAAAAGTTTTAAAAATTTAAGAGTTTATAAAGCAAAAACAGTTGCAGTGTGCTAAGTTTAATTTATTGTTGAAGAAAAATAATTTTAATAACTTTAGTGTGGCCTAAATGTACAGTGTTTATGAAGTTGACAGCAGGCCGAGTGCCGTGGCTCGCGCCTGTAATCCCAGCACTTTGGGAGGCTGAGGCAGGTGGATCACCTGAGGTCAAGAGTTCAAGACCAGCCTGACCGCCATGGAGAAACCCCATCCCTACTAAAAATCCAAAAAATTAGCCGGGTGTGGTGGTGCATGCCTGTAATGCCAGCTACTCAGGAGGCTGAGGTAGGAGAATCTCTTGAACCGAGGAGGTGGAGATTGCGGTAAGCCGAGATCCCGCCTTTGCACTCCAGCCTGGACAAGAAGAGTGAAATTCCATCTCAAGGGGAAAAAAAAAAAAAGTCAACAGCAGTGTACAGTGATGTCCTAGGCTTCACATTCACTCACCACTGACTCGCTAACTCACCCAGAGCAACTTCCAGTCCTACAAGTTCCATTCATGGTAAGTGTCCTAAACAGAGGTACTGTTTTTCAACATTTTATTTTATTCTATTCTATTTTAATTTCATTTTATTTTTTGAGGTGGAGTCTCACTGTGTCTCCCAGGGTAGAGTGCAGTGGTACAATCACGGCTCACTGCAACCTTGAACTCCTGGGCTCAAGCAATCCTCCCACCTCAGCCTCCTGGGTAGCTGAGATTGCAGGTACATGCCACCATACCTGGCTAATTTTTGATTTTTTGTAGAGACAAGGTCTCGCTGTGTTGCCTAGGCTGGTCTTGAACTCCTGCGCTCAAGTGATCTTCTGGGCTGGGCCTCCCAAGGTACTGGGATTACTGGCATGAGCCACTGCATTTATACTGTTTTATACTGTTTTTACTGTACATTTACTATGTTTAGACACATTTAGATACACAAATACTTACTATTGTGTTACCATTGCTGTAGTACTCAGTACAGTAACATGCTGTACAGGTTTGTAGCCTGGGAGCAAAAGGCTATACCATATAGCCCAGGCCTTTAGTAGTACCTAGTGCCATCTAGGCTGTGTAAGTGCACTCTATGACGCTCACCTAATGAAGCGTTTCTCATAACGTATCCCAGTCTTTTAATTCGTTGCAGCAACAATAGAAAACATATACAAATCCCAAAAGGAAAAAATACATGGGTTTGGGAACCAAAGGTGAAAACGGAAGTGGCCCCATTTACTGACACATCCTTACAACTCTTAAGTTCTTCAGGGTTACAGGTCCTGGTCTCCCAAAGGGAAAACTTCCACCAGGGGGCACAGCACAGTTTTATTGAACTATCATCTGTGGCTACTCCCTGAGCCCTTCTGGTTCCTTGTGTCCAGACATCAGCAGGCAAAAAGAAAAGTTACCATCTTGGAAAGGATAATTAACTTTAGTCATTAGCAGGAAGTAGGGCTGCAATTATACAGTGCAGCAGGGAGGAACACGTTTGTTACCTGGGCACCGGTTGCTACTGCCTTGTCCAACCGTGATTGCTAAAGGACAGCAATTTCTCTCTTATTTCTCTCTTACATAGAAGTCCAGAAGTAGGAGACAAAGGCTGTTTTAGAAGCTCCAAGACCATCAGGGAGCTCCTATCCAGCTATGTGGTTTCTCTACTATCCTTAGCATGCTGCCTCACAGTCCAAAACAGCTGCCTGAGCGCCAGTCATCACATCTGCGTTCTATCCCCCAGAAAGAAGGAAGAGATGAGGAAGAGAACAACTTTAAGGACATTTCCTGGAAGTCACATTTGACATCCTTGCTAACATCCTATTGGCCAGAATTTAGACATTACCACACGAAGTTGCCAGCGAGGCTGGAAAATATATTTTTATTACAGGGACTTGTGTCCAGCTAAATACCAGCTACAGGAGGAGAAGGGGACATTGGGGAACAGCCCCAATAATGCTAAGAGGCCATCGCACTTGGTAATTCTTCCCAGTTATGATGAGCAGCTTACTCTTTGAAATATTTTCATGAAAACACTTTCATAAAAAGGCATTTTCTACTGAAACAGATGACAGCCTTCAAGACTAACATTCCTTTTTTTTCTATTGTAAATTCAGACACCAAATTCAGGGCATATTTAGACAGACTAACGTGCATTTGTTTTGCCTAATTGTCTGCTAAGCAGGGTGCTTTGATGAGACACGACAGTCCTCTCTCAAAGCCAATATTGGGAAATATCAATATAAAATACAGCTAAATTAGAAAGAGAGTATTAACATTACAAATACTTCACTCTACAAAATGAACCATTACCAGGTTCCCCTAAGCATCAGCTCTCCTGTTGCAAATGAAATGTGAGTTGATTTATGCGCACATTTTCAACATCTTAATTATATAACATGAGGCAGATCCATGCTTTCATTTCCCTGGACTTACCTCTCACTGATTATTGTTTAGACTCACATGTTCCTTTCTGTGTGTCTATTTCCTGGATGCCTCCTTCCTACCTGCCCTTCCCTCCATGACCCTGCCAGTGACAACTGCCCCTCGTCCAGGTTTCCTGGGTTCTAGCAAGAAGCAGGTAACTGCAGATGAGGGTTTGAGTTACCCATGACTCAGCAGCATGACTCTATTGTCAAAAAAGCAAGGATGATCCTGGGGTCCAGAAATAGGGACAAGGCATCACGGATCCATGAGCTCATCTTCTCATCATATTTGGCTTTGTGCAGACACTCTGGATATCCTGGCAGAGGGGAATGACAGATAATTTGAAGAGTGCCCTAAATACAAAACTTGAAAAAGATGAGCAGAAATCCCTTTCACGTAAACCATGCTGTCCGTTGTGAAATCCTACTTTATGGAAGATACAATCGGAACTTTAAAAGTTACCAAAATATTAAAATCTGTGTCAAATCTCATGACCTATAGTCTGGCTTGATACTTATTTTATTTAGATACAGGATCTCGGGCTATCACCCAGGCTGAAACGTAATGCTGTGATCAGGGCTCCCTGTAGCCTTGACCGCCTGGGTTCAAGCGATCCTCCTAACTCAGCCATCTGAGCAGTTGGGACTACAGGCACACACCACCATGTATAGATAATTTTTTTGTGCGTGTGGAGACAGGTTCTCACTGTGTTGCCCAGGCTGGTCTTGAACTCCTGGGTTCAAGCCATCATCCTGCCTCAGACTCCCAAGTATCAGGAACTACAGGCATTTTTACAAGCTGTTCTTTATTCTGAATAAAAAGAATTAGCATCTCTTTTTCTAAGTAATACTAAGTACAACCACTCACTGTTATTAGATTAGTGTTCTGATTTTTCTTTTAAAATCGGAGAGGCAGTCTGTTCATCTGTTCATCCATTCAACAGGCATTTGAGTGTCCCTGTGCACCGTGAATACAATGATGACTAAGACCTCAAGTTGTTTACAATGTAGTGATTTGCAGGTGAGTTATTAATTTATATTGATCTAGCTGGGCACAGTGGCTCACACCTATAATCCCAGCACTTTGGGAGGCCGAGGCGGGTGGATCACCTGAGGTCAGGAGTTCAAGACCAGCCTGGGAACATGGTGAAACCCTATCTCTACTAAAAATACAAAAATTAGCCAAACGCGGTGGTGCACGCCTGTAATCCCAGCTACTTGGGAGGCTGAGGCAGGAGAATCGCTTGAATCTGGGAGGCGGAGGTTAGAGTGAGCCAAGATTGTGCCACTGCACTCCAGCCTCGATGACAGAGCAAGATTCTGTCTCAAAAAATAAGTAAATAAATAAATATTTAAATTGATTTCAAGAATTTGGTGTTAACTACTCTGAAAAGGCTACATACTGTAGGATTCAATGATATGAAATTCTGGAAAAGGCAAAACTGTGGAGACAGCAAAAAGATCAGTGGCTGCCAGGGGTTCACAGGGAGGGAGGGATGGATAGACAGAGCACGGGGGATTTTTAGGGCAGTGAGACTCTTCTGTATGCTAGTATAATCATGGATACATGTGACTGTATATTTGTCAAAACCCATAGAGTGTACAACAGCAAGAGTGAGCTCTACGGACATGTCAAGGTAGGTTCATGGATTACCACTCTGGTGGGGGATGTTGATAGCGCGGGCGGCTGTACAGAGCAGAGGGTATATGGGGATTTTCTGTACTTTCTGCTCAATTTTGCTATGAACTTAAAATTGCTCTAAAAAGGAGTCTATGTTTTAAATTAAAAATGAAAAAATAGGTGGGCATGGTGGCTCACGCCTGTAATCCCAGCACTTTGGGAGGCTGAGGCGGCAGATAGCTTGAGCTCAGGAGTTCGAGACCAGCCTGTGCAACATGGCAAAACCCTGTCTCTGCAAAAACTACAAGATTTATCCAGGCTTGGAGGCATGACGGTCCCAGCTACTCAGGAGGCTGAAATGGGAGGATCACCTGAGCCCAGGAGGTCCAGGCTGCAGTGAGCCAGGATCACTGCACTCCGGCCTGTGCAACACAGCGAGAACCTGTCTCCAACAAATAAAAATAAAAAGTTTGTTTCTTAAACATAACTGGGGAAATCCACAAAAATTGGGGGTTAGATACCCCCTGCAAAGCTTCAAATGATCACTTTCAACTATTGGGTGTAGCATACGTCCTTTAAAAATGAAATTCTGGCCGGGCGCGGTGGCTCAAGCCTGTAATCCCAGCACTTTGGGAGGCCGAGATGGGCGGATTACGAGGTCAGGAGATCGAGACCATCCTGGCTAACACGGTGAAACCCCGTCTCTACTAAAAAATACAAAAAACTAGCCGGGCGAGGTGGCAGGCGCCTGTAGTCCCAGCTACTCGGGAGGCTGAGGCAGGAGAATGGTCTAAACCTGGGAGGCAGAGCTTGCAGTGAGCTGAGATCCGGCCACTGCACCCCAGCCTGGGCGACAGAGCAAGACTCTGTCTCAAAAAAAAAAAAAAAAAAAAAAAAATTCTAAGCGATAAATGATACACTTCAATGACAAAGGAAAGTCCCTGCTGAGTTCAGCGGATCAGCTTGGAGATTACACTCCAAAGGAATTGTGTTCTATACCTTTTTTCCCCATACAGGAAACTATCTGTGCTTTCAAATACTACTTCTTTCTCTTTTTGAAAAAATACGTTGACACTCATGATTTCTAATATGTACTTTAAAATAGTAAATAAAACCTGTCAGCGCGATGTCTGGTATTTCAAATACGCAATTGCCCTAGAAGAGTTCCTAGGCCTGAGCAGCTGCAGGAGTTTACTTATCACTCTGTTCTGGAAAATTCTGAAGCACCAGGCTGCCCAGACTGTTCTCTCAACATATTGCTGGGTAGGCTGCTGCGTTTCTGTCTGCAACTGGTGGGTCCAAGACACACTGACTTCCTGACGCTCCTCCACGTGGGAATGAACGCAGAGAGTGTCAGTGCTGATAGCTGACACAGCAGAGAAACGCTGGGCGCTCTGAGGTTTCGCTCTTGTCTGGCTTGCCTTGCATCAGGAAATGAGCTGTAAGTCACCCTCTGACAGGCTGTCCCTAGGCCAACACAGTGTCTGTTTGGACACTGCTGTAGTGTAGTGTGGCTGTATATGAGTTCCCATATCTTTAGCCTTCAACTCATAGATACCCCTAAATTCATTCATGTCTTTCTCCTATATTCGAAGAGAAATCTCTGTAGAGAGAGTAAAAATATTCTAGTAAGATATTCTCATGCACATAGTAGTCATTGGCTGTACGGAGAATTTAGGATTCATATTTATGGTTTAGATCCTCATTATTCATTATTCTAATATTTGCTAATTTTTCTACTTGCTAAAAATGGGTTTGTAACTCCCAAATCAAGGCTCAGGGCATGTGGCTATTCATGGACACGTGCAGAGTGGCAAAGACTTTGCTTGTTCTGAGACATGTTCCCAGCTGAACTCAAACGAAGCAACACCCTGCCTTCGTGTTCAGCTCTCATACCGTAATGAGTGTCCTTTTCATGGTCTATTTAGTGCCACGTATGTTTTGCATTTCACTTGTGTACTTTTTATTGGTGATTTCATTGGTTGTTTTTTGTTTGTTTGTTTGTTTGTTTTTTGTTTTTCTGATGGAGTTTCATTCTGTTGCCTAGGCTGGAGTGCAATGGCATGATCTTGGCTCACTGCAACCTCTGCCTCCTGGGTTCAAGCAATCCTTCTGCCTCAGCCTCCCGAGTAGCTGGGATTACAGGTGCCCGCCACCATGCCTGGCTAATTTTTTTTTTTTTTTTTTTTTTTTTAGTAGAGATGGGGTTTCACCATGTTGGCCAGGCTGGTCTCGAACTCCTGGCCTCAGGTGATCTGCCCACCTCGCCCTCACAAAGTGCTGGATTATAGGCGTGAGTTACCATGCCCGGCCAATTTCACTGTTTAAAATGGTCCTCCAATGCAGTGCTGAAGAGCTGTCTAGTGTTTCTGTGCTCAAGAAGGCTGTGATTGGGGCAGGCTTGGTGGCTCACACCTGTAATCCCAGTGCTTTGGGAGGCTGAGGCAGGAGAATCACTTGAGGCCAGGAGTTGGAGGCTAGCCTGGACAACATAGTGAGACCCTGTGTCTACAAAAACTTTTTTTAATTAACTGAGTGTAGTGGCTCACACTTGTAGTCCCAGCTACTCAGGAGGCTGAGATGGGAGGATCTATTGAGCCCAGGAGGTTGAGGCTGCAATGAGCTGTAATTGCTACACTGCACTTCAGCCTGGGCAACAAAGTGAGACCCTGTTTCTAAAGGAAAGAAAAAAATAAAAAAGAAATTCGCGATGTGCCTTATAGAGAAAATATGTGTGTTAGATAAGCTTTATTCAGGTATGAGTTATGGTGCTGTTGGCTATGAGTTTGACGTTAATGAATGAACAGCATATATTAAATGATGTTGTCAAACAGAAATGCACATAAAAAGGTTATGTATTGATCAACTGATGACGATGTTATCAGAGGCTGGCAGGAACCTTACACTGTATTTCCCCTAAGAGCCACGGTTCAGCTTTCATTCATTCAGTGTTCATGGTAACTTCGTAGGACATGGCTACTGAAAATAATTAGAATGGACCATAGCTTGGTAACAAGGGACAGAGCCCTAGAGCAGAGCCCCTTGACAGGGCAGATGTGGCCTCGGTTGGCCAGCTTGGTCTCACTCCTCACCATCCCCCCTTTGCTGGCTACTCTCCTAACACATCGTGCTCTCCACAGTTCAGTGAATCACCAGTCTCTTTCGTGCCTTTCACAGGCCCGGATCATTCTCTTCTCTCTGCCTGAGTAGTTCCTGTGTCCTTCAAGGCTCAGCTCAGGGGCTCCTTCTCTGGAGGTCTCCCCTCCCTTTTTAGGGTCAGAAGTTGCCCTGGGTGTCCCACTCACCACACTCACCACGCTGGGGTGTGATTGCCTGTGAACATACCTATGCCCACTCTCGTGCGATGACCCAGAAGGCCTGGCCTGTGTTTTACTCATCATTGTACCCTCCGCCCATAACACAGTTGTATTAGTCCATTCTCACACTGCTATATAGATACTACCTGGGACAGGGTAATTTATAAACAAAACAGGTTTAATTGACTCACAGGTTTGCATGACTGGAGAGGCCTTAGGAAACTCACAATCATGGTGAAAGGCAAAGGGGAATCAAGGCACGTCTTAAATGGTGGCAGGAGACAGCAAAGGGAGAACTGCCAAACGCTTTGTTTGTTTGTTTGTTTGTTTGTTTGTTTGTTTTTTTGAGACAGGGTCTTGTTCTGTCACCAAGGCAGATCTCGGCTCACTGCAACCTCCACCTCCCGGATTCAAGTGATTCTCCTGCCTTAGCCTCCCGAGTAGCTGGGATTACAGGCATGTGCCACTACCCTTGGCTAATTTTTGTGTTTTTAGTAGAGATGCAGTTTCACCGTGTTGGCCAGGCTGGTCTCAAACTCCTGACCTCTGGTGATCCACCTGCCTCGGCCTCCCAAAGTGTTGGGATTACAGGCGTGAGCTACCGTGCCTGGCTCTGGAACTGCCAAACACTTTAAAAACCATCAGCTCTTGTGAGAACTCCCTCACTATCGTGAGAACAGCATGGGGGAAACCATCCCCATGATCCAATCACCTCCCACGAGGTCCTGCCCTCAACACATGAGGATTCCAATTTGAAATGAGATTTGGGTGGGGACACAAAGCCAAACCATATAAACAGGCCTGCATGCGTAGTAGGTTCTTTGAAAATAGCTGATGAATGGCTGACGGACTGGATGGATGAAAGAACAGCCGGGTGAAATACTTCTGAGAAACAGGTGCTGTTGTGGAGCTTAGCATAGCCTGGGTGCTCAGTTTATTAGCAACCCAGAAAAGTGTTCAGTTAGTGGCCAGGGGTGGGGCTGGGTGGGTGGTAAACAGGTACAGACCTAAAACAAATAAAAGATATGCGTAAACCCTTTTTAGAGGACCTAGCATGGAAAAGGGCATTCAGGCTGTCTCTTCTGGCTTTCAAAAGGTCCTGAATCATTGTTTAGACTGAGCAGCCTTTTATTAAATAACAGTCACTCCCTTTCAAGGTCACTGTCAAGCTTTATTGCATTCTGAGATGGACCAGAAGGAAACGTGAATGTCAAGGAGCAGGGGGCATCTCTTCCTTTCCCCCTCCCATCCCTGTCTTTTGATTACAACTGAACAAGAGGCAAGAGGCCAGTAAGAGATCAGCAAACCCAATAATCCCTTGATAATGACTTTTTCCTAAGCTACAGGCTGATTCAAACTGAATTGAAGCTATTAAATTCCTCTTGCCAACAGCAAGGATACAGCACACACCCCCCCCACCCCCCGACACACACACTTCCCTCCTATTCTTGGGCACATTGCAGTTTTCTGAGTGTATATTGCTTGCTGTTTATCCTCTTAACTTCTCCTCCCAAAATCCTTTACCAGCCCCTCTCTGTCTCTTATTCCTTAGGTACTGTGATGGCTCTTTAGAAGGGAGGCATAGGGCCAGGCCAGGAAATACCTTTCCGTGCATTCGTGACCTCGCGTGCCTTTCCCCTTCCTCCTCTTTTCCCAGCCATCTTCCCTGCCAGTGATCGCCCCCTCCCTCCTCCTGTCATCTGGGCCATCCCTCTGTGCAGCTGAAATCCTCACTGCACTCTGTGTGTGGGGGTGTGTGTGTGATAACATGAACAGTGACAAAATGAAAGTGCAAGAACCCAAGCCCCAGAGTCTGAGAACTTCTGAACAGACTCTAGGGACTGTCCTGTTCAGTCCTCTGCTTTTACAGACAAGGAAACGGGGGCCAAAGAGGAAAGGCCCTGGGTGATTTAGCAGCAGAGCCAGATTTAAAGTCAAGCTTGACCAGTTCCTCCACACCAAAATAGTGCCTGCGGGCCAGCTTGGAAGTTCTATTAGAGGAGAGTTCTCACCTGGGGAGATTTTGCCCCTAGGACATTTGTTGATGTCTGGAGATGTTTTTAGTTGTCACTGCTGGGAGGTAGTGCTCCTGGCATTTGGAGAGTAAAGGCCAGTGGTCACTGCAGCAGCTCACCTCGTGGGCCTCCTGCTTGCCTCTTACAAGGGCAGCTGTGGCCTCGTTGGCCTCGTCCGCTAATCCAGCACTCAGGGGCGGAACTCCAAGCAGATGTTTTGCTTGTTGTGTTTTGGGGATTTATTTTTGTTTTTGTTTTGCTCCCCTGCCCCCCAAAATGTGAACTTTGCATTACTCTGATCTAGAATTTCTGGACCACAGAACAATTTTAGACCACATAAGTCTTTGTTTTTTAAATTACAATTTTTTCTTTTAGAGATAAGGTCTTGCTCTGTCGCCCAGGCTGGAGTGCAGTGGCGGGATCATAGCTCATTGCAGCCTTGAACTCCTGGGCTAAAGTGATCCTCCTGTTTCAGCCTCTTGCGTAGCTGGAACTACAGGTGGGCACCACCATGCCCAGCTAATTTTTAAAATGTTTTATATGTGTTTGAGACAGGGTCTTACTTTGTCACCCAGGCTAGAGTGCAGTGGTGCGATATCAACTCACTGCAGCCTGACCTCCCAGGCTCAAGTGATCCTCCCGCTGCAGCCCCCAAGTAGTCGGGCCTACAGGCTTGTGCCACTATGCCCGCTAATTTTTTCTATTTTTTATAGAAACAGGGTTTTGCCATGTTGCCCAAGCTGGTCTTGGCCTTCTGAGCTCAAGGGATCCTCCTGCCTTGGCCTACCAAAGTGCTGGGATTACAGGCGTGAATCACAGCACCCAATCTTTTATTTTTACTTTTGTAGAGAAGGGTCTTGCTATGTTGCCCAGGCTGGTCTCAGACTCCTGACCTCAAGCGATTCTGCTGCCTTGGCCTCCCAAACCACTGGGATTGCACACATGAGTCACTGTGCCTGGCCACATCTAAGTCTGTTGTGGGGGTGTCCAGCAGTTCCCCTAGCCTCTACCCACTAGATGCTATAGCACCTCTATCACTTTGGTCTGAATACCTATTCCTTATTCCTCAGTCCTGTCCAGGGCCTCTCTCATAATTGGTACTTAAACCTTTGACTAATTGCTTTGACTCTGGGCTCTCCTCAAAGATGCTGTGACCTGGACCTGGTATGAAGGTGGGATTCTGGCATGCAGCGTTGTGGGTACACCGAGCTCTGTGCTGGGTAACTATGTAACCGTCCAGTGGGCTCACCTTGCCCGCTGACTAGACACAGCTGATTTCTCAAGACAGGGGAATTGCAATAGAGAAAGAGTAATTCACGCAGAGCCAGCTGTGTGGGAGACCAGAGTTTTATTATTACTCAAATCAGGCTTCCCGAGCATTCAGGGATGAGAGTTCTTAAGGACAACTTGGTGCGGGGGAAGCCAGTGAGCCAGGAGTGCTGATTGGTTAGGCAGGAGATGAAATCACAGGGAACTGAAGCTGTCCTCTTGTGCTGAGTCAGTTCCTGGGCGGGGGCCACAAGATCAGATGAGCCATTTAATCGATCTGAGTGGTGCCAGCTGATCCATCAAGTGCAGGGTCTGCAAAATGTCTCAAGCACTGATCTTAGGAGCAGGTTGGGGAGGGTCAGAATCTTGTAGCCTTCAGCTGCATGACTCCTAAACCATAATTTCTAATCTTGTGGCTAACTGGTCATTCCTACAAAGGCAGTCTAGTCCTCAGGCAAGAAGGAAGTTTCTTTTGGGAAAGGGCTGTTATCGTCTTTGTTTTAAACTATAAACTATAATAACCTCCTCCCAAAGTTAGTTCAGCCTGTACCCGGGAATGAACAAGGACAACTCGGAGGCTAGAAGCAAGATGGAGTTGGTTAGGTCAAATTTCTTTCACTGTCTCAGTTACAATTTTGCGACAGCAGTTTCAACAGGGCCACTCTCCTTTCCTGGCAAGCACAAGGAGCCCAAATTTCCTGGCCCCCTGGGGTTGCCTGGGGTCATGTGACTAGTTCAGACCAATGAGATGTGAAGGAAAGTGACATCACTTCCAGGCTGGAGCATTTGATTGCCTGTTCGACACCTTCCAGAATTCTCTCCATTTGCTGGTAACTGTGGAAACTCCGAGCTCCCCACTGATCCTCACAGAACATGTAGCATGAGCGGAAACCAAACTTTTGTCAAGCCATTGAGATCTCGGCATTGTTACTGCACCATAATCTAGCTGATCCTGACAACAAGGCGCATATGTGGAAATTGGCCCGTATTCAAATAAAATATCCAGTTCAAACCAGCAATTGGCAGCCATTCAAATGCAAAGATTATATAGAGTTAAAGGAAAACTCACGAAGTTAATTGACATTTTATTGAGTAAAAAACACCAGCAAGCTAAGAAAAACAACAACTTGTTTGTGTAACGTTTGGGTTGTTTATAAATTCAGGAGGCCTGCACAGAGCGTGGGCACAGTGAGTGCCCTTCTTCCCGCGCTGTGTGATAGGGGATTGGCTCTCCCAAAGTCATAGAGGGGCTTTTGTGTCCAACAATAGCATCTTGGGCCCCACGTGCTTTGCTTGTTCATCCACAATAACTTCTTTCTCTAGCAAGTTAGGGCTGGTGACTTTGGGTTTGGAATATGAAAACAAAATTATGAACCAACTAAAGAAGAAAAATTATACTGAATGATTATAAATATAAGGGTGTATTCCTCTTTGAGGAAGAGAAGCGTGAAATTCCAAACTAGATTAACCGGGTAAAGTGACCAGTGGTTGAAGGGAAACTTTTACAAAGAACTCCTTTAGCCCTAATTCCCCTGGTGCCCTGAAGTGTTTACTTACAGGTCCCGAAGTGCCCTCGGTAGTGGTGATGGCCAGAGAAATGTAAAGCTGGGATTCATGATCACTGAAGATCAATCACATGCAAAGATAAAGCCTTTTGTAGATGAATGCACAAGAGAGAAAAGTTAGATTTAACATTAATATAGTTGAAAAGTATCTATGGCTTAAATTTGAAGCCTTAAAAAAAAAGTGAGACTGGGTGTGGTGGTTCACGTCTGTAATCCCAACACTTTGGGACGCCAAGGTGGGAGGATTGCTTGAGCCCAGGAGTTTGAGACCAGCCTGGGCAACATAGTGAGACATTGTCTCTAGAAAAATTAAAAAAAAAAATAGTAAAAAAAAAAAAAAAAGTGAGGTACACTTCACCAGGAGAACTGTTTGTTAACGTGTTTTTTTTGGAACTGGTTCAGATGGAAACCCCTAGTGTTGATTCCCTTATTGCCCGACTACTAACTACCTGGTAGTTAGGATTAGTTAGGTAGTTAGTACTTTTGGATTCCCTTATTGCCCTTGCTTCTTACTAACTAGCTGGTATAACTGGGCAAAATGCTCACCTCTCTGCCCATTGCCTTGTTTGTAGAATGAGGGGAATAGAAGACCTGTAAGGGTCTTAGCTCTGAAAAATAACTATGATTCTTCAAGAAGCAGCATCCTGGAGAAAAGTATGAGCCCATCTTTTGTATTCAAATGATGCATTTCTGAGACAATCAGCCCCCAAATCTGACATTTTAAAATAAAAAATGACTTTCGTCTGGATAGGTTTGTTGCTGACAAAAGTCAGACTTGGCAGCTCCAAGGGTCTGGTGCCTTAGAAGTGAATGCCTTGCAGGAAGGACTGATGGAGCCGGTGCTTGCTCTTGAAGACAGCAGCTGGATGGGGAGGTGAAGCAGGTCGAGTTCCCAAGGGCTCACCTGCCTGCGGAGGAGCCTGTCTTCACACACACCAAGGCCAGGCCATGAGCTTGTGAAAGGAAAGTTAAGTCTCGAGATCCCCAAGTCACTAAGCCAAAGGGAAAAGTCAAGCCAGGAAGTGTGTCAGTCAAACTGCTTCCCATTTAATTCCTAAATAAGATAGCTACAAATACTTTTTTAAAAAGCTCCATACTCCCCTCACAATTTGTCCACAGGAAATTCCTTGTGGGCCTCAAGATCTTTACTCTAAAACAGTTCTGTGGAATTTCACCCTGGCAACGTAAATTGATAGCTTATCTTCACAAGTCTGGGACAAAGGACAGAACTCAAAATCATTCCTTTGCTCACCCAAGACAAACGCATATCCGATTGCTTCCTCTGCCCTGTTGTTGACGTAAAAATACAGATTCACTGAGCCACATTAACGCATAAGGGACTATTCCTCTATCCCCTCTCACATGTAAATTGTGTATTTGGTGAAAGGCTGATCAAAGACCCCCAAAAATGCAACTTTTTATCTATTACCTATGACCCAGAAGGCTCCCTGCTTTGAGTTGTCCCACCTCTGCGGACAGAACCAATGTACATTTTACACATGTTGATTGATGTCTCACGTATTCCTAAAATGTATAAAAGCAAGCTGTGCCCTGACCACCTGGGGCACGTGTTGTCAGGACCTCCTGAGGCTGTGTCATGGGTACTTCCTTAAACTTGGCTAAATAAACTTTTGAAATTGATTGAGACTTTTGGGTTCCCAGGCTGAACATGGGGCGGTGTGGACACCTGTTGTTATGTCTGCCTGGGACTCTTTTCCCCTTTCTAGAACATAGATGTCCTTGTGTTTAGGAGAAAGACCCCTACGTGGTTCTGGTCAGGGTCTTCTACTTTGGTATCCATCCCTCTGGCTGTGCAAGTGAGCCTGTGATCCAAGCTTGGCCGACCCCTGGGATTTTTCTAGTTGGAACTGGAGGAAGAGGCTCGTCTCCTCTCTGATGGCCAAGTTAGGAAGGAATGAACCCTTACACTGCAGTGGCCATGGTTCTAGCCTTTCAGAGAAAGCCCACCCGAGAGAAACAGAAACAGGAGGGAGAGATGCCCAATGGGGTTTGAGTCATGGCTGGAGCTTTCCCTGCCCCTCCTCTTCTGCAGTTCGTCATGAACCAACAACACCCCCTCTACCCAAGCGAGTTGCACTTAACCATTTACATCTGGTGAGCGTTAAGCCCTTGGCTAGACTTGTGGGAAGAAGGAAGAGAGAGGAAGCCCCGCAAGCTGGTCTGGGAATTCGGCCTGTGGGAATCCAGCTGTGAGCAGGTGAGGGGCCCAGCCGTGGCAGTGTGGCCAGGCTGAGAGACCACCGGAAAGGGTGGGCAGGATGAGCTACAACCGGCTGCCCCGGGGAAGAGGAATGCTTAAAGGATGGCACATCTCACACAGAAACATAGAGAGGGGAGAGAGAAAGGGAAATGGCCAAGAATCTCGGGAAGTTTAGGAAAAAGAGGATGGGTGGAAAACAATGGTTGAGAGAAAGAGAAAGACAAAGAGAGTAAAAGTGCAGAGGTGATATGTCATTGTGTGGAGAGAAATTTCTGAGAATACATTTGAGTTTCAGTGCAAGGCTCTGCGAAGAGGCGAGAACAGGAAACTCTATGCCTGAAGTGCAGAGGGGCAGGGCAGTCCCACCCAGGAGAGAGTAAAACACTGTGCTGCAGTGTCTGCTACTCCAGCAGGAAACTCTCTCGAAAGAAATCCACTCTGGGCCTTCACCACTCTTGGAGCTCTGTATACCTCGAGATGACCCCCCGTGGCTTAAAGATTCCTTCTACCTTATGTTCCATACTCTAGCAAGATTTGGATCAGACTGAGTATTGGTTTTCATGATGTGTGGAGGCAGCTCAGCCCCACTCCTCATCTCCTACCCTCCTCCTTGAGCATTTCAAACCCTCCTGAGGCTGAACCCCTAACTCCTCACTCTGGTTCACAGGCCCTTTCTGATCCAGCCCTGCCCTTCTCTCCCACCTTTTTGTTACTCTGCACAATCAGGGAGGCCTCCCTGCTGAGGTGACCTTTAAGCTGAGCTATGCACGGTAAGAAGGAGCCAGCTATCTGAGGCTGTGGGAAGAGCTTGCCAGTGGAGGCGACCACAGGACAAAGGCCCTACGTCAGGAATGAGCTGGAAAGTTTGAGGAATAGAAGCCAGCTGGTTGGACCAGTGTGCTGCGGAGTGGGCAGGAGGAGTGTCGAAAGAGAGCAGCATAGGACGCAACCTCAGCTTCATGGTAAAGAGAAAGTCAGAGCAGGAAGCAGCCTCTCGGGGGGCCCTGCCCCAACTCTATTTTAAAAATAAGAAAACTGCATGCTGGAGAAGATTAGCACCTGTTGGTGGCTCACCTGTAATCCCAGCACCTTAGGAGGCTGAGTTGGGGAGATTGCTTGAGCTCAGGAGTTTGAGACCAGCCTGGACAACATAGTAAAACCCTATCTCTGCAAGAAATACAAAAAAAATTAGTTGAGTGCAGTGGCACGCACCTCCCAGCTACTCAGGAGGCTGAGGTGGGAGGATCACTTGAGCCCAGGAGGTTGAGGCTGCAGTGAGCCATGATTGTGCCACTACACTCCAGCCTGGGCAACAGAGCGAGATCCTGTCTCAAAAAACAAAAAACAAATAAACAATCCCAAAACAACAACAACAACAAACACTGCACAAATAATACATGAAAGTCTTATATACAGAAAAAGTGAGTCTTCGTCACAGCCTCCACTTGTCCTATCTGTTCCAATCTCCAGTCCCACTGTCCTCTCCAGAGGGAACTCTGGCCAATGGGATGGAGGGGATCCTTCCTGACTTTGGGTGGGCACATACATTTGTATACAAACATTTAGAGATGTATGGCTTTATTTGTGCTTTTCCTTTACATCCATAAGATCATACCATATATATTGTTTTGCAACTTACTTTTTTGCTTTGGAAACCTTTGCATTTTTGCTCACATGACATATGGCATTCTTTCTACCTGCTGCATAGTAGTTCATGGTGAGATACGCTGTATCATTTAACCTTTCCCTGTGGGTAGTCATTTAGGTTGTTCCTGGCTATCACAAATACCCTTGGCTACGCCTCTCTGAATACAAGTGCAAGGATTTGGGGAGGGTGAACACCAAGTTGTGGAATTCCTGGGTCAAGGGGCACACACAGTGAAATGGTAATCCAAACTGCCAAAGTGCTCTCCAAAAAACTTGGTATCAGATGGGTAAACAGTTTTGCCTCTTTGTTGTTTTCTGTTATTGTTATTTATCTTTTCTTTTCTTTTTTAGTAGAGACGAGGTCTCACTATGTTGTCCAGGCTGGGTCTTGAACTCCTGGACTCAAGCAATCCTCCTGCCATGTCCTTCTGAAGTGCTGGGATTTTTTTTACAGGTGTGAGCTACTGTGCCTGGCCTACCTTTTCATTTTGAAATAAGTTTAGACTTGCAGAAAAGTTGTAAAGACACAGTGTTCTCACACACCATTTCCCCAGCTTTTCCTAATGTGAGCATCTTAGGTAACCACAATACAATTGAGAACTGAAGCCAGCTGAACTTCCTAGGTGAGTGGGGACTTGGAGAACTTTTCTGTCTTACAAGAGGATTGTAAAATGCACTGATTAGCACTCTGTAGCTAGCAAGAGGACTGTAAAATGCACGAATCAATGCTCTGTAGAAATACACCAATCAGCACTCTGTAGCTAGCAAGAGGATTGTAAAATGCACCAATCAGCACTCTGTAAAACACACCAATCAGCACTCTGTAAAATGCACCAATCAGCAGGATCCTAAAAGTAACCAATCGCAGGGAGGATTGAAAAAAGGGCATTCTGATAGGACAGAAACAGAACATGGGAGGGGACAAATAAAGGAATAAAAGCTGGCCACCCCCGGCTGCACACCCTCTCC
Organism: Macaca thibetana thibetana; assembly: GCF_024542745.1. NCBI lineage: Eukaryota > Metazoa > Chordata > Mammalia > Primates > Cercopithecidae > Macaca > Macaca thibetana. Next base: position 55,806,424 of record NC_065593.1, on the reverse strand, counting down.
CAGCCAGCAGCCACTAGGGTTAACTTCCATGCTGTGGAAGGTTTGTTCTTTTGACTTTCACTCTTCATAGTAAATCTTGCTGCTGTTTACTCTGGGTCTGTGTCATCTTTAAGAGCTGTTAACACCCACCGCGAGGGTCTGAGGCTTCATCCTGGAAGTCAGCGAGACCACAAACCCACAGGAAGGAACCAAGTCCGGACACAATGACCAAAACAAAGAAGTTAACACTGGGACGATGTTATTAACTAAACTATGGACTTTATTCACATGTCACTAATTTTTTCACTAGTGTTCTGGTTATTTTAAATTTTACTTCCTTAATGACTAGGAAGATTGAACATCTTTCCATATTTTTTTGACCATCTGTGTTTTTTATGTAAAATGCCTATTTGAATTCTTTGCCCGTCATTTTCCGTCATCTTGGATTATTTGTTTTTTCTAACGATTGGTAGGGGTTCTTTTCGAACCTCTCCAAGCTTGCATAGCTAATTAGTAGCAGATCTGGGAAGATAACCCAGGTCTAACCTATTTACTTATTTCTGCCGTGACGCCCTGTCCTCAATTCTCCTTAACTCTCGGCTGCTTCTCTCTTCCCTGGGCCCATGTATAGCAGTCCCCAGCTGGACCATTCTTATCAGCATCTCTCAGAGAAGCACAGCAGGCCAGGGCTGCTCACCCCTCATTTCCCTCATTGTTGCTGAGCTAATGTTCTGGATGGATCTTGTCTGGACATAGCTTGCTTTCTGGAAAGTCTCATCCTCCTGGCACTGAGACGGGCAGCACAGAATGCTGGCTGCGGGACCCAAGAATGCGCCATTTGGCTGCTCGTCCCCTCCCTAATTGCCATCCTGGCAACCGTAAAACCTCCTGCACTTGCAGAACGGAAGCTGCAGAAGGGTGGTTGTGTGCGTCTCAGGATCACTGAGCGCTCTGCAAGTCCCATCCATCCAGGATGGGATGCTCTCCAGGATGCTCCGGCTCCCCGTGGGCATTATGTCATCCTCCAGGCACAGCTCCAGAACCTGACAGGAGCTAGTGGGCAGGGGTAGGCACTTCCATAATGGGGTACAAATATGGCACCCCTCTTGGCAGCTCTGCTTCCATTGAACCATGGGTTCCTGGAGAAGAGGGGCCATGCCTTGTTAATCAAATGTTCTTCTCGCTCTGGCTGTAGTATGGGGATGACCAGAAACCTTGTCCTTTGTAGTTCTGATTAGGATGAAGATGGAGTAAGGACACCATTTGTCCCTAGTCTGGTCCTGTGTGTTTGATGGGGAGGGTGGTGTAACGGGTTGAATGGTGTGCCCCAACCACCAAATAAATGTCCGCAGGAAGCTGTGAATATGACCTTATTTGGAAAAAGGGTCTTGCAGATGTAATTAGTGAAGAGCCTCAAGATGACATCATCCTGGATCTCCAGGCAGGCCCTAAATCCAATGACAAGTGCACCATGAGAGAAAGGCAGGGGGAGATTTGAAATGCGCTCAGGTGGGGAGAAGGTCACATATCAGTGGAGGTGGATATTGGAGCGATGTTGCCACAAGCCAAGGAGTGCCTGAAGTCGCCAGAGGCTGGGAGAGGAAATGCACGACTCCTCCCAGAGCCTTCATGGGGAGTACAGCCCTGCATGCACCTAAATTTCAGACTTCTGTGCTCCAGATGGGGAGAAAAGAAATTTCTGTTGTCTTAAGCCACCTGGTTTGTGAAAATTTGTTATACCAACCGTGGGACATGAACACAGGTAGGAACCAACCAGGGCACTGAAACTCATGATTCTTGAAAGGATCCAACCAGTCAACAACCCCAATTTTTCAATAGCTCGCCCTCGACAATCCCCTTAAAGACCTCGCCCAAAACTACTGTGGGAGATGGATTTGAGGGTCTCCATCTCCTCACTCAGTGCCCTGGGATCATTAAACTCTTTGTCTCTGTCAACCCTGCTGTCTCAGTTACTGGGTCTGTAGCGCACAGTGGGTATACAAACCTGTTGTTCCTACAACACTTCCAACTCATCACCCATGCTTCTGAGCCGTGTTGGCCACCAGGCAGCCATGTGGGAGCTGTGGGCAGACTGGAGAGGTGAGCTCCCAATAAAGACAAGAAGAGCAAGTGTTAGATTCATGAAAGAACAAAGAGTTCTTTGAGGACAAGTCAAGCAGAAACCAGAAGTCCAGAAACTGTGGTCAGCCAAGACATGGCAGCAAAAATCAGGGTCCAGAAAGGGCCCAGACTTGCCTGAGAATCCTGCCTGCCACACGTGCCTGTTCTTTATTATCTATTGTTATGGCTGCTTAGGTGCTATGACAGCAGAGTTGAGGCCACCGAGTCTAAAGTATTTACCATCTAGCCCTTTAGAGGAAAGGTTTGTCAGTCCCTGCTTTAGGGCAATAGTTCTCAAACTTTGGTGACCATCTGAGTCACCTGGAGGGCTGTGAAAACAAAGGGCTGAGCCCCACCCCTAGAGTTTCAGATTCAGCAGGTTTAAGATAGGGCTTCATAATCTGCGTTTTTTTTTAATTTGTTTCTTTTGTTTTTAGACAGGGTGTCACTCTGTCGCCCAGGCTGGAATGCAGTGGTGTGATCTTGGCTCACTGTAACCTCTGCCCCCAGGTTCAAGCGCTTCTCTTGCCTCAGCCTCCTGAGTAGCTGGGACTATAGGCACACGCCACCATGCCAGGCTGATTTTTTTGTATTTTTAGTAGAGACAGGTTTTCGCCATGTTGGCCAGGCTGGTCTCGAACCCCCGACCTCAGGTGATCCACCTGCCTCGCCCTCCGGAAGTGCTGGGATTAAAGGCGTGAGCCACCGCACCCGGCCCATAATCTGCATTTCTAACAAGTTGCCCAGTGATACAGAGGCTGCTGGATCAGGGACCACTCTTGGAGAACCACAGCTCCACAGCGGCACTTCTTACACTTTATTATTTTTATTTTCACTTATTTATTTATTTCTGAGACAGAGTCTCACTCAGTTGCCCAGAGTAGAGTGAGGTGGCACAATCTCAGCTTACTACAACTTCTGCCTACTGGGTTCAAGTGATTCTCCTGCCTCAGCCTTTCGAGTAGCTGGGATTACAGGCACATACCACCACTCCTGGCTAATTTTTGTATTTTTAGTAGAGACGGGTTTTGCCATGTTATCCAGTCTGGTCTCGGACTCCTGACCTCAAGTGATCCTCCTGCCTTGGCCCAAAGTGCTGGGATTACAGGCATAAGCCACTGTGCCCAGCCTGCTTCTTACACTTTAATCTGCCCATGATTCACCCAGGGATCCTGATAAAATTCAGACTCTGATCTGGGAGAAGCAATCTCCAGGAAGAACAACCTTGTGCTCCAGCTGCCCCTGCCTTCCTCACTCTCCTTCTCCAGCCACAGCTGATTGGACCTGGAGTGGGCATCTGAGTCAGGGACCCATGGGCTCACCCACAGCCAGTGACAGGATGCCAAACAAATAGGGTCCCTAGCGAGTATGGAAGCCAGGTAGATTCTCTCTTGAGAGTCTGAAATGTGGCTGCATAGACACCATTGCCTATTGGTGGTGACCCCTGGGCTGAGAGGCAATGATGTGGAGTTGGGGGCCATGGACACAACGAGACAAGGTCAAAATGGGTGAACAGAGGCAATCAGCCCAGGGAGGGGAGGAGAGGTAGTGGAGGCCCAGAGATTGTGAATCTCGGCGAGGCAGAAAGCTTTCTAATTCCCAGTTCCCATGAGCCCTGACTGGGCTGTTTGCCCGTCTGTTTTGAGAAATTCCTGTGTCCCTCCAAATATGCTTCTCTTTTCGCTTAAGCTACTTTGAGCAATTTCTTTTTCTTCAAAGCCAAAAGGGTCTTAAAGAGAATGCAGCCATGACCCCCTCCCGCCATCATATCTTGCTTATGTTCATCTCCAGGACCTTGGACAGGGCCTGGCATAGGGGCCCTGGAATGTGGACTGTCTCAGTGAATTCTTGTGTATAGGAATTAGAGGAAGGTGGAAGAAGTTCATTCTAGGTGAGCAGAGGCATGGAGCGAGGGTGAGAAGAGCCACGTGAACAGGATGTATAGGGGCCAGTGGAGGGAAGGCCAGTCAGGAGGGAAGGCTGGATGCAGATGGCCTTAAACACCAGGCTGGGGAGTTGGGGTTGGTTTGACAAGTGGTAGGGAGGTGTCAAGTACTGCAGCTGGATGGACATGACCAAGAATAGTTGTGCCCTTTTCTTTAACAGGGATCTGGATGGCCTGGGTGACAGATGACATCTTGGGACTGAAATGAACAAATAATAAACCTATGCATGGAACTCTTAGAAGAAAACATCATGTAAAAGCTCACCAACATCGAATTTGGCAATGATTTCTTAGATATGACACCAAAGGCACAGACAACAGACTTCATAAAAAAGAAAAACTAGACTTCATAAAAGTTAAAAAATTTTGTGCATTCTAAGACACTATCAACAGAGTAAAAAGGCAACCCACAGTATGGAAGAAAATATTTGCAAATTATGTATCTGATAAAGGATTAATATTTAGAATGTGTAGAGAACTTCTAAGACTCAACAACAACAAAAAAAAGACAAACAACTTGGTTCAAAAATGGACAAAGGTTTTAAAAAGACATTTCTCCATTTAAAAAGATAAATGGTCAATAACCACATGGAAAAATTCACATTAGAAAAATGCCCATTGAAACTATAATGAGATATTACCTCATACCCATTAAGAAGACTTCTATTAAAAAAAAGAAAAAACAAACAGAAAATTGGCTGGATGTGGTGGCTCATGCCTATAATCCCAGCACTTTGGAAGGCTGAGGTGGATGGATCACCTGAGGTCGGGAGTCTGAGACCAGCCTGGCCAAAATGGTGAAACCTCATCTCTACTAAAAATACAAAAATTAGCCCGGCGTGGTGGTGCACACTTGTAACCACAACTACTCGGGAGGCTGAGGCAGGAGAATGGCTTGGGCCCAGGAAGTGGAAGTTTCATGAGCCGAGATCATGCCACTGCACTCTAGCCTGGGCGACAAGAGTGAAACTCTTGTCAACCAACAAACAACAACAACAAAAACCCAAAACCAGAAAATAGGTATTGATGAGGATGTAGAGAAATTGGAACACGTGTGCACTGTTGGTGGGAATGTAAAATGCTATAGTCTCTGTGGAAAGAGTATGGCAATCTCTTAAAAAATTAAACGGAGGCTGGGCACTGTGGCTCACACCTGTGATCCCAGCACTTTGAGGGGCTGAGGCTGGAGGATGCATTGAACTCAGGAGCTTAAGACCAGCCTGAGTAACATAGTGAGACCACATCTCTACCAAAAAAAAAAAAAAAAAAAAAAATTAGCCATGCATAGTGGTGTGCACCTGTGGTTCCAGCTACTTGGGGGACTGAAGTGGGAGGATTGCTTGAGCCTGGGAAGTTGGGGCTACAGTGAGCAGTGATCGTGCCACTGCACTCCAGCCTGGATTACTGAGTAAGACCCTGTCTCAAACAAACAAACACCAGAAAGCCAGGTGCTCATGCCTGTAATCCCAGCTACTTGGGAGGTCGAGGGAGGATTGCTTGAGCCCAGGAGTTCAAGACCACCCTGAGCAATGTAGCAAGACCCCATTCCCAATAAATAAATCAATAAATCAATACACAAATAAACAAAAAGTTAAACATAGAATTACCATGTGATTCAGAAATTTCACGTCTGGATATAAAACCCAAAGAATTAAAAGCAGGGCCTCAGAGATATTGAAAGCAATGGCAAAAACCGCAATAACTTTTGCACCATCTAATATTTGCGCACCAATGTGTCCACCAACAGAGAAATGAATGGCTAAGCAAAATGTGCTGCATACACACAGTGAATGTTGCCCATCCTCAAAAAGGAAAGGAATCCTGCAGTATGCTGCCACGTGGATGAGCCTTAAGGCCATTAAGCTAAATGAAATGAGCCAGTCACAAAAAGACAAATTCTCTGATTCTACTTATATGAGGCACTTAGGGTAGTCAACATCATAGAGAAAGGAAGTAGAATGGTGGTTGCCAGGAGCTGGGGAGAAAGGCATGGGAGTTGTTGTTTGTGGGTATGGAATTTCGTTTGACAAGATGAAGAGTTCTAGAAATGGATGGTGGTGCTGGTTGCACAACATCATAAGTGTATTTAATAATATTGCTGAACTGTATACTTTGATGAATTTTGTTATGTGTATTTTACCACAATTAAAAAAATAAAAACAAAACAAAACCCTTATACATGGGGGAAAAAATGACTGGATGGAAATAAACCAGAAGTTTATAGTAATTGTGGATTTTTTTTCTACTTTCCTGTGCTTTCCAATTTTCCTCTAGAGTACAATCAATAACAGTGGAAAGAAGTCCCTGGAGCCCAGTGCAGTGGCTGAACTCAGAATACACTCACTGACTGTTGCAACCAAGACTCCAGTTCTTACCTCTCTTTCCCTGACTCCCCATGCCCACCTCTCCCCTGCAGGAAAGAATACCCAGCGGGCTAGGGGGCTTTTGTTGTTGGGTTATGTCTTCATCTTGTCTACTCTGTGAGCCATTTACTTCTCAGGCACAGCTCTGGGTGCAAGGGCAGCCTGTGCCACAGATGTCTGTTGTACAGTGGATTCACATCTGTGGCTGCTGTAATGGATGACCTCACGCTTGATGGCTTCAAACAACAGAAATATATCCTCTCACGGCTCTGCGGGCCAGAAGTCTGGAATCAGGATCATTGGGCCGAAATCAAGGGGTTAGCAGGGCTGGGCTCCCTCCAAAAGTTCTAGGGGGAAATTCATTCCTTACCCCTTCCAACTCATGGTGGCTGCCAGCAGTCCTTGGCTTGTGGCCACGTCACTCCAATCTGCCTCCATCACCACATTGCCTTCTCCTCTTCCATGTGTGTAATCCTGCTCTCTCCTCTGTCTCTCTGTCTTTATTTATTTATTTATTTATTTATTTATTTATTTATTGAGACAGAGTATCGCTCTGTTGCCCAGGCTGGAGTGCAGTGGCACAATCTCAGCTTGCTGCAACCTCCACCTCCAGAATTCAAGCAATTCTCCTGCCTCAGCCTCCCAAGTAGCTGGGATTCCAGGCACCCACCACCATGCTCAGTTAATTTTTGTATTTTTAGTAGAGACGGGGTTTCACTATGGTGTCCAGGCTGGTCTCAAACTCCTGACCTCAGGTTATCCACCTGCCTTGGCTTTCCAAAGTCTGGGATTACAGGCATGAGCCACCGCACCCTGCCCTCTCTCTGTCTTTCTCTCTCTCTTTTTCTTTTTTTAAATTGAGATGGAGTCTCACTCTGTCACCTGGGCCGGAGTGCAGTGATGCGATCTCCCCTCACTGCAACCTCCACCTCTGGGATTCAAGCGATTCTCTCCTG